>NW_026863506.1:0-423744 GCF_026571515.1 Ruditapes philippinarum
TGCCCAGGATTTACACAAAGAAGAACATTTCTCATTTTCTCTTACAATGCTATCAAACTTGTCTAGACACAAAACATTAGTTTTTTGTTATCCTGTGCTTAAGATATATATACTCTTCAGGCCAATTTTGTACAACTAAAAGATATGTTAAATGGTCTGTAACTGATGCTTTTGATTAGTTTCATTGAAATCATTTTCTGTCTAAGTGATGACGAATCAGATAACCGTGTAATAATTATAAAATTTTACTTCAAGTTAACACTTGAAAACACATCTGATAATTCACACTATAAAGATAAATAGTCATATCTGTATGATGATAGAATGTATTTGTGTACGCAAATAAATATAATGTTAAAAATAAGTAAAAATACTAATGTAAGATATGCATATGAATTAAATGTCATTTGAACGCAACTCAGTGTGTAAAAATTAATAATGAACGTTTTAGACGATGCCCAGTGATAGAGTGTCACAGAGCAAAAGTATTGTACAGTCTTATTCATATACAGGAAGCATATCGACTTAGAATGTAATTCTTGTATTTATGTTAATTGATCACAGCAATGAAGTGATTTTTCAATGTCAATTTTGTTCTCAAATAAACTCATTTATTACATTAGCGACTCAACTATGTTGACTTTGCTGTTAAAAAAGGTGAAATCGCCATCGTTATCATATAATAAAAAAACGGAACTCAAATGCAATAAAGTCGTTTACACGAAGATCAAACTGATCTTTTATATTTTTAATTCCTCCAATACTTTCGAAAAAAAGGCTTTTAATGTACTATATTAATTGAAGCGTATGCAGTTTTTCTGCCTACGAAATATATATACAATATCAGTTTTGGCAGAACGTAAACAACATTTGGCAATGATATTTCATTTGTCAAAAGAAAATACGTCACAATCTGTCAGGGAATACTGATAATAACAATTGTACAATCACTATTGGTTTTGGAAAATTATACTGTTACATAGAACACTTTCTCTACAAAGACTTAAACCAAATTTCTCAAAATCTTTCTTTTTTTGGTGTCCTAGTTTTCAAAAAGTTACTTATTGGCCAATGAACTATTGTTTGCCTTAAATGGCGTTTGGTAAAAAGTCAAGTTATAATAGCAAACCTATATATCATCAGTTCAATGAAAACTTTTCTTTTAGTTAAAACTATAAAATACTACTGTGTTGACAACTTACTCCTTTTATGACAAATAATTTAAAAACATAGGATAATTATTATTACAGCTAAAAAGGGGTTATAAAATGATTTAATTAAATCTTAAAATACAGGTTTATTTCATTGAAGTACTTTCAGTACACCTTACTTCAGCTTGTTTGTAAGCATCTGACATGCTGTAAAATCATTATTTCAACACTGCCGAAGAAAACCGTAATTCGTTTCTGATGCATAATGTGTTTTAATAGTTTTTTACTATCTTACTTTGAAATAACAACTTGTAAATTTTGATGATAGTTTTATACAATGTATTCGAGACGAAACGGCGAAATCTTTATTATTGTCTGAACAATATCCTATATTGTTGAGCACTTCAAATGAAACAGTTTGTTCGAAAAAGATATTTAGTGTTAGTTATTTTTAGCAAAGTATTCCATTTGATCAAGACCGTTATTCTAGAATATTCTTCCTTTTTTATTGCCAAAACAAGTAAAGGTGCAGATTAAAATATATTAATCTTATAAAACAAACAGCCGTATCCTTCAGACTAAAGTTGGACATAGTGCATGATACAGCAATCCTGATTTAGCGTGAAAATCAATCAGACTTAAGCAAATAGAATAACCTTATCACAGTGATTGCAGATGAACTTAGTCAAGTAAATAATTTGATAAAAAGGTTATTTACAGTTTGCTTAACAAGTGCCTCATTTTATCAATACAATTTTATGAGAGAACTAGTGACGGACAATTTAAATGGTAATTACACAATTGACTGATGTTTTTGTACATTTCGTACAGACCTGAACATATACGTTTGGTACTATTGATAGGATATGCATTTTTGGTTTTTGTAAAAATGAAAGAATTGCCATTAGCTTCAATAAAGATTAATTTGTTTTGTCATTTTTTAACAATGTTGGGAAATGATGGAAGTTGGAAGCTGTTTTTAAAAGAAGTACTTAATCATCCGTTCTATATTCTAATTTTTAAACATGTTAGTTGAACATTGTCTATAAACAGCATCCCGTTATCGTTATTAAAGTGGTTAATTGAAACGACAAAATCCATACATAATCATTACTGTAGTTGATAATATTTTGACGCAATTTACCAATCGTTACCTATAAAAACCAATAAAATAACATGCAGGATTTAACCAAATGATCTACAATCTCTCTAGAGACTTTTAAGACGTTTGTATTATCATATATTGATGATCAGCATATCAAGTCACAGTGGTATTGTAAGCTTAATGAAGCTTAAGATTTCCATTATCTTAGCGACAATTGATACCGAACAAAATCCTTAAGAGCTTCAACTTAACTTTTCCTCTTCAACACATCATGCTAATGGATGAAAATGCAAGCTGTTTTGCTAAAAGCAATGCCCTACGGGTCAAAACTATCGCACATTAAATAATATTCGTCATTTTGGCACTAGTTTTGGAACTTTCTTTTTAGAAACCTATCAACCATGTGTGCTTGTATCTACCATGTAGCTAACGGGATTTTCAAAGTAGCTACCGGGATTCTCAAATTACCACTCATGATGGACGAGAATCAATGAATACCTTAAAAATCTATTTAGTGCCGGCAATAAATGGACGGGGCATTGACTATTTGTAGAGGAAATATTAAATTTAAATGTGTTTTGAGAAATGCACAAAACAATATAATTGCATTATTGATATAAACATGTGCTGGTATGCTTAAATGATAAATTACCTAAGAGATTGAAACACGCATTCCATTTAATATTCAGAAAATTGATATCTTCATAGAGAATCGTGCCACTTGTCAAAAAGATTTTAAAGATGGACGACTTTTTATTACTATATAATCATTGAATATAAAACTAAAACTTTTAATTCGTAACTCAAATTAGGAATGTAGAAATGTAAATCACATCAACACACATTGAAAAAATAAATAAATTGGAACAGTTTACATTACATTCAAACATTATAAAAACATCATATGAAATAATACGTCATCATTTTTCATTTGAATCTTCTAGTACTTAAAAATCTATTTTTGTTTTTCTTATTAACATGTTTATGAACATTATCCGAAGTTTTTTTGAAGAATAAATGATAATTCATTTCTTTTATTTATACACACATATACCCTTAAAAATATAGAATATATATTACATATATATTAGAATTCTTTTATGTTAGGTAGACAGCCTTATAACGAACATCTATTCCAACATCTTAATAAATAAGAATATTCAAAAGAATCTGTGTTTTAAAGATTAAAGGGGCTAAGAGTGAGGTTTTGTGCTCCATTAACAGCTTTATACTCCCCAGCAGTATTTATGCTGCTGATCGTTCCAAGGTGGCGCCCCTCTGTGTTCCTCAGTTGAATGTCTTTGTTGTTTCAAACTGTTTTGATGACACTTTTGTGTCCGTCGTTGTTTTCTCATCTACAGTTAGTATCTTCCCCTCGCCCCTAGTTTTTATTTCCTTTATTTACCCCTCCCCTCTTCCCGGGTCTCATGTCCCCTTCCCCGGTGCTCTTTGACTTTATGGGCCTATTCAATCATTTTTTTTTGTTTTCTTTGAGTTCCTTATCAGTTACTAATTATTTTTTCTTATGTACGATTTTAGTGTTTAACCTGCCCAAGGCTCTGCCTTGTGCCCTGTCCTGCTTTTGTTTTGGGTCCTCCTGGGCTCCTTGCCACCGGCTCGTGTTACTGGATCTTGTAAGGGTTGCGTTCATTAAACGCCGCCTTTCCTTGTTGATCTTGTTTGTCATATTTTAAAATCTGCAATAATGAAGGTGATGGCATTTATATTTCTCAACTGAGCGAAATATTGCTTTATTCTTTAATAATAGCCGTATATTTTAGTAGACTCTAAAACGTTTCAGTCATTTACGCAGCATAATTGCAAACGATACACTACGAGTAGGGCCATTTCAACTTCATGAATTCCCGATTTCATCTTAATGAATTCACAATTTAAACTTCATGAATTCCTGTTTTCAAAATACGGAATTTCACGAATTCATGATTCAGCTTCATGAATTCACGGTTTCAACTTCACGAATTCACGATTTCAACTTCATGAATTCATGATGTCATCTTCACGAATTCACGATTTCGACTCCATGAACTCACGATTTCAAATTAACGAATTCAACTTCGTGAATTCACGATTTCAACTTCACGAATTCACGATTTCAAATTCATGAAGTCACGATTTCAACTCCATGAATTCATGATTTCAACTTCACGAATTCATGATTTCAACTTCATGAATTTATGATTTCAACTTTACGAATTCAACGTTGTGAATTCACGATTTCAACTTCGTGAATTCACGATTTCAACTTCACGAATTCACAATTTCAAGTTCATGGATTCACGATTTCAACTTCCAGAATTCACGATTTAAACTTCATGAAGTTGAAATCGTGAATTCGTGAAGTTGAAATTGTGAATTCACGAAGTTGAAATCGAGAATTCAGGAAGCTGAAATCGGGAATTCATTAAGTTGAAATGACCCCACCGGTCTTTCGTAATACACTGTAAAACATTTGTGCCCCCAATCATCGTTGGTTTAAGCGACACTTCATTGTAATAACTTGCAATTTATCTTGATTAATTTCAATGTTTTAAGATCACAGTATTTTCAATACAGCGATTAATAGCATGTCTTTTAAAAATTAATCAAGAAATGCAGATGGGTGTGGGAAGTAATGAAAATAAAATAAAAATAATATAGTGGTGAAGTATCACTGCACGTTTTAATTAAAAAAATGAAAGAAATGTTTTATCCATATTGTAATTTTATATAATCAAATGCGGCATTGTTTGTTTAATATATATTTTAGTGTTATCACCAATTAAGGAAATAGGTGTAACTAAGATATACATAAAGAATGGGTAAATACCTAAGGAGGTTCATTTGTAGTGTAAGCGTTGTTTAATCCAATTCGTTTTACATGCGTGTCCAGAATATTTCTATTTTTTGAGAATATTTACCGACTGAATACTGAGAAAGTTTACCTTAAGTATATATTTTTAAGAAATAAAATCAAACAGCACGGACGTGAAAGATTTACGATTTTTTGTTGAATCACTCTTGAGTTTGTTTTCTGAAATTATAAAAAAACATGACTTTGACCATGGTAGACTTTGTGATATTATTTAACAAAGGATTTAAGTAATCAAATAATATTCATACACAAAATTTACTTTTGAATGTGTGTAAAGAAGGCATCTTTATAATTTTTAAATTTAAGTTTAAGCTCATTTTAACCTACCTAACTTACCCAAAGATATCTTGCATTATCAATAATTCTCATAGTGGGGGTTGGTCTGTTCTATAAATGTTTGTCAACAAAGGAGAACTTTCTATGAAATTTATTCAATTATTATTTAATTTATTAAATTATCTTAAACGACTCAGTATAAAGGTAAGTCAAATAAATTGTCATATTCAGGAAAGTAAATGATTTTTTTAAGAATAGCAAAATAGTTGTATTTGTCTTATTTCTACTTTTAATTTGATTTGGAAATAATATAACACATAACATTAAATTACAAACTATAAGTTAGTCAATTGCCTTTAAATATATATATACATGTGTGCTAGTATTGTATCGACTTGCTAATTAAGGCAAGAAATTATCGTAACTGATCATACATTCCTGTATCTAACAAAACAAACAAAATGATCAGTTGTAGTCTAATTAGATTTCAATCAAAGTAAAGAGCTTTTTATATCTTGTCCGCAAGGACAATCGCTATGATCAGAAGTAAGTCTCAACATATTTTCAATAAAATAGCCATATTGTTGTATTTGCATTAATGTTTGTATCAGATACGATATCACACAATAAAATTATCAAAGTGTGCAGTACTGTCTAAACCAAACGAATTGTCTGTCATTCATTATATACACAAAAACCTAAAGTCTTGTTTGTACAACTAAGACGGTGAATTGCAAATTCGATCATTTATTCCTGCAACCACAAAAACAAACACAATGATAACCGTCACTCTGATTAGATGTCAGTTGCTACAAAGAATTTTATATAGCAATCCAAATGTCCTCATGTCGTGTCATGCCCAGAGACAATCAGAATAAATTGAGGTAAGTCTATAGACAGACATGGTCAAAATTATTTGATTGCTTGATCTGTAATGATTGTAGGCGGTGCCATAAAAACATTTCCTTAATATGTAGTGACTCAATCTTCTAAAACATTCGATTTGTTTTGAAATTGACAGAAACACCGAAGCAATGAATATAATTAATTAAGAAAAAATCGCATGAAAAAGAACAAATAATTTTCTAAACCGTATGGTTGATGATTTGTGCCATCCATGATTTTTGCCTCGCGATCTTGTGGAACGAAAAGTCAAGGTCATGACTGTATACTATTTTGGTATTTTTCTCTAGACAAATTATTGTAAACTTGGTGTTTCATCATCATTTAACCAAAAAAATAGCGGAAATAATTTGCAAATTGTACGAAGTTAGTTTCAGAAAATGATGTTAATGTTGTTTTTAACGGAAAATTGAAAGTCAACCATAACTATTTGGTTTTGATGGTAGTGGCAAATGTCTATTTAATAACCAAATACTATTTCCCTGCTTCGAGGCTCTTCTTTACAACAATTAGTTGGCTTTAAAAGCATACCACACATTGCCGATGACAAACTATGAAAAGACAGTTTAATGGCATCTCATGAACGAATTTTTGTCTTTAGCGTTTACATCACCCTTGAATTAACTGTCTGACAAAAACACACATGTCCTTTAATCTTTAATTTCGCATCATTTACGATACTGATATTTGAGCGGAAAAATAAACAAAGCAATTCACTTATATATAGCCGCTTCATTATATTACTACCCCTTTATAAAATGAAAATGAGAGGATTTCTTTCCATAAACATTGATGATGGTATTTTCAGAATTATGTCACGTTCAAGGCTTAAACTTTATATATTTTACTCTTACTTTATTCTGTCTTTTAGTCGTATAACCAATAGTTGTCCTCAGTAAAAGAGTGATAATGCCCAAGAAAATAAGCTTCCAAGAAAATATACTGCACACTTTAGATGTTTTCTTTCTTGACATTATTATTTGAAACACTATGCGGGAAAATATTATTGCCTGGAAGTTGTTCAAAGGGTGTTACACGAAAACATCATTCACAGAGAATTTCCCACTTCGATGAATTTCTGAAAGTAATACTGTTATCTAACTTTATTATAAATACGAAACTTTATATTTCTAAAATTGAAATGTCGACAATTTATAAATTTTAAAGATATTGTACTTTTTTATCATACAAGTTTCACAGAAAGCATTTTATTATCAAACGTCTAGTCCTTCACTTTACTTTTTAACTTCATCTACGCTGTATAGAACACTTATTGTAGCACAAGACTATTAAATCAAATTGTGGTTCCTTCGTAGAGTATTAATCAGTTACAGACAAAAAGGACAATGCAATCTGGCGTTATCCGAATCAATTTAGACAAGTAGGTAATTTGATAAGATCGACAATTAACAAATCTGCCTAACAAACGCTTATTTTGGTTTTATGATACTACTATTGATGTACAATTTAGATTGTAATTACGTTATTAACATTTTTTTACCACCATTCTAACATATCAACTTTTATACTTTTAGAACTGATGTTTTGATATGCAAAATAAATATTTTTGTAAATACAGGTACATTATTTTATTATTAAAAATTTATTTCGTTTACTATTAGTTTGAGTTTTACTAAAGAATATTTTGACATTGTTATATTGTAACTGTGTTATTGTAACTGTGTTGGGACAGTTAGAAATTGCACTTTGAAGTAGTAATTTTTTTTCATATTTCATATTCCTGTATATAATAATTAGTTAGGCAGTCTATTGAAATCATCTCGTAATTTCTATGAAATTCATTACTAGATATGACCTTCTTTATCAACAAAATCTATGCATAATCATTTTCTCAGTAGAAAAATTGCAAACCCAAAGCAATTTATTAACAAACAAACAGAATGACGATAAATCATCTAAAACTCTCTAGAACATAGCATCGCCTCATGGGATGTTTGTATTTCCATTAATGGATTATTAGCATCTTAAATCACAGTAATTTATTAGGCCTAACGAAGCTGAAACATTCTCTAAGAGACAATTGATATTGAACAAATGTCTTGGAAGATACTTCTGTAACAAATATTTTTCTGGTATAAACAACATTCTAATGGATGAAAAAAGCAATATATTATATAACATGAAATGGCAATGAAATACGGACCAAATCTCATAGTTGCAGCGTAATGATTCATCAATGGTCAGAAAACCCATTCCTCAGTATAAAAAGAGTAAAGCATGTCTAATCGAAATAGTTTTGAAGACCCTGCAAAGACGTGTCTGTAATTTTTACTCAATGCGTTCATTTTGTTTTAAATGTTTTTTTTTTTGTATATCACCTTGTGAAGATCTTCAATATTGACGTCTACATAGTTACAAATTATACAATTATATTTCTTTTATCGAAACATACAAAACTGTACAATGTAAGGACATATTCAAACTACAAAAATGTAATACAGTTATATCGGTACTCAGAAAAGTGTTTTAGTAAGTTATTAACTTTAATACCTTGTCCGTATATAACCCAGAAATCCTTTTTCTGCATATAACTGCAAATCGGCTCTTACTCGGCAGTAATTAGTGTAGCCGCTTTTTCATGAAGAAACCAGTGCTGATAGTGAAAATTGTGATTGGCATATTTTAATTAGCTAGGTCATGTGTTTCTAAAAAGGCTGATAACACTGTAGCAATGTGAGGATACATTCAAATTTATTACATAGATAATATACGTGGAGCTCTGCTCAGCTCGCAGAGACAAATGAGTACACAGTAACTTTTTGATATCCTTTTAACTCTAAGAAAAATGTCAATTATTACTTGCTGACTGTTTATATTTTCTAGAAAAAGTAAGAAAAACATTATTTTGTTTCATATGACAAAAATGAATTGCATTAACAATCCTAGGTATTGTTGAAAAGTCATTGTTTTACATGCCAGATTATGTAATTGGGCCCCATCCTTGTTTGTACGTGACTGCTGGGGAAAAACAATGTTATGCTTAATTAAAGAGGTGACACTTTCTATATTTTTATCTGATATCGAGTTGTAAGAGCCGATTTGCAGTTATATGGGTAAGAGTTCGATAAGACTCCCTACGGTCGTCTTAATACGAACTCTTACCCATATATAATCTCTGTAACCTCTTGTGACGATAAATCAGTGTTAGTGCAATAAATCAAGTAGATCCGCAACGTGAGAATGAGTTATGCAACGATAAATCAGCACAACCATGCCGTGCCGATATTTAAGATAATAACTGATCATGTCGCGAATAACTAAACTGGAGAGAAAACGTATACCGGTATTTATCAAATTAGTGGTGACTGATTTATTTTCCTTTTTTGTCTTTTTTTTAGTACAAATTATCTTGATTTGAACATACAAAGCATTTCCACCTTTTTTATTGTTTTGTAAAATATCTTCTTTTTTTGATAAGAAAATATGACTGTTCGAGGTGATGATTTTCATTCGCAAACAAAAATGCGGTATTCAAACATGATATAAAATATAAAGCAGTATCTTCTGTTGTCCATTTGTTTAAACCAATATTGACAATGAAACTTCAATTGATTGGTTATATAACATGGTTATCAAAATGACAAACTCTTTGAGTTCCTGTGATATATATCACATTTTTTAAAATTCATGAATGCATATTGATTCATTCAAAATATACACTGAAACATTATTCAACCATGTATTAATGATAACACTGCTTATAATTTTTCTTATATAATAAGCATGTATAATGATCATATCATAAAAAGAAATTAAAAATAACTACACATTTTATTCATTTTTTTATAAAAGAGTAATTTTATTTTGAAATTCGGCTTTTGTACTCGCATGGAATATTAAATGAATGTGATTTGAAAATGAAAAAAAAAATCAAACATATAGTTTGTAACTTTGAAACATACTTATTATGCATTATATTAATGCTAACATCCTGTGGGATGCTTTACAGACTCATTTTACAGTTAATCCAAATTACTTCTGACAAAGCGTACATTTTCTGGAAGGAATTCTGTAATCATAAGTATTGAAATTTGATTCATTTTTAACATATTTATTGAAATTATAAGTAAGCTTGACAATTTGAAATATAACAACACACATTCACTATTTATATTTTGGAACCATACGAATACTGTCTTCTAACTATCCAAGACTTGTTTCTCTCTATATATTTAATTTATTTGTTGAGTAAGGAAACGTGAAAAGAAAAATGATTCATCATTTTATTGCTCAAACATTTCAATTCTAGTGTCCTTTCTCTGTTTCAAAAATGTAACGCAATTGCTTATAACCTGATGCATTTTCTTTCTGTTGCTTTAATAGTTAATAAACTTGTGATTTGTTTTTATCGAGGTCAAATTACTTTTTTTATTCAATCTTTGCTACTTTTATGACAAATAATTTCTCATTAGAGGTACTTACTTTAGGTAACAAGACTCTAACATGTTCTAAAGCCATAATTGAAATGTAATAGTACTCATGCTTGCCTTTTCTTAAAAAAAGTAAAAAAAATAATTCGTTTTGGAGACATAATGTGTGTTAAACAAGAGCCAGCGCCGGGCGGGGGCAACGCTCGACTTTTAACTTTCTCTTAAAGCAAACAAAGAAATATGTGAACAAAATCTTAACGTTTCCTATTTAAAAAATTATTCATTCTGTCTTGTCACATTAGTTTTGACTATATATTTTTTATATATAAATATACTAATTAATATATATATAAATAGAGACACGCAATTCTATAAATAGAAAATTCTATCAATAGAAACACACAATTCTATATATAGAAAATTCTATAAATAGATACACGTGGTGGAGTCACGTGGTGGAGACACGTGGTGGAGACACGTGGTGAAGTCACGTGGTGGAGTCACGTGGTGAAGTCACGTGGTGGTGTCACGTGATGGAGACACGAGTGGAGTCCAGTGGTGGAGTCACGTGGTGGAGTCACGTTGTGGAAACACGTGGTGCAGTCACGTTGTGCAGTCACGTTGTTGAGTCACGTGGTGGAGTCATGTGGTGGAGTCACGTGGTGAAGTCACGATAAACAACAAGGTCTTGTCCTTAAGTATGTTCTGTTATAATATGAAGTTGATCCCTTCAATAATAGCAAAGATACAGCCAGTTACAGCCAAAACAAAGTCAAGGTCATTAATGAGTGAAGGTAAAGGTCTGTCGGGTTATTTTAAGGGGTTATCCTTGAAGATTATTATGTTCAAGTTTGAAGACAATCCATTCAAAAATAACAAAGTTACAGCCAATAACAGCATGAACAAGCAAAATTTGGACTTTTAACATTGAAGGTCAAGGTCATTTATGGATGAAGGTCAAAGTTAGTGTGGTCTACTGAAAGGTCTTGTCCCAAGGGTTGTTGTGGCCAAGTATGAAGACAATACACCAAGAAATAAAAAAGTTATGATCCAGGTACAAGTTTGCGGACGGCAACGGCAACGCCGCCGCGACTATAACAATACCTCTACTTTTTTTCAAAAAAAAGTCGAGCTAAAAATATACTTACATTTTTATGCTACCAACATAATATCAGCATCAATGAACTAATGAAAAATTTGACTTTTATAATTGCTATAAATAACAATATCAAATAATCTGATGAGTTAAATGTTATAATTGTAATTTATACTAATTATTGTCTAATGAAACATGTTCGCATTAATCAATGTCATCATCACTTTATTATACTTTAAGTTTACTGTTAAACATTTTAAAAAAACAAAATAATATTTTACCGAATTGTCTTTTATAAAACTGTTGTATTTGTGTTTGTTTTTTGGAGGAGCTATGTACTGTTGTCATACTATACATAATTATTTTTTATTATAATTTCCAGTTCCAGACAAGACACTGAGAGAATATCAAAGGGTTACAGTCTTCTAATCAATATATGAATTGTGAATATGCAAATCAACGCGAGTTTGCAATTGTCATAATTTTTGGTCTAACAATAATATCCAAAATAAATAGTACAACAGAGACAAGCTTATAGACAGATCTCATACAAAATTCTGGAAACAAAGTGATCCCTCGGAAGCATTAATCACAACAAAATAACATAAGAATTGCAGACTCGGTTTGATTGAGTCTGTACATGAGGGATAATGAATAAGTGCAACATCCCTAACGCCCCCTAGCACCGGCTTGAGCGGTACTCAATTCTCAACACTTTATAGTGTTGGCATCAATGGTCCCGAAGGACCAGAAAATATAACAACACTGAAGTGAAGTACGGGGCAACTTTTTACGGCTGCCACACGGCACTTGACACCTGCTGTTGTGAAGTACAAAATTCTGGAAACAAAGTGATCCCTCGGAAGCATTAATCACAACAAAATAACATAAGAATTGCAGACTCGGTTTGATTGAGTCTGTACATGAGGGATAATGAATAAGTGCAACATCCCTCACGCCCCCTAGCACCGGCTTGAGCGGTACTCAATTCTCAACACTTTATAGTGTTGGCATCAATGATCCCGAAGGACCAGAAAATATAACAACAAGTTGTGCCAATGTGTCTAAAAAATGAACTGTAAGCCAGTAGTCAAAAGGTTCTTGTTTGAGGTTGTTGATTTACTAATTGTTTATACGAAAAAAAATCCACTAGAATAAGACTCACAAAGAACGTAAATGTGTGTGTCTTGAATTCACTTCTTTAAACTAGTTCTGTCAGACATGTAACATAACAAAATTTCAGAACAACTATGCACTAAGAAATTCAAAATACATGTAACTAACTTATTATATGTGACGTAAGATTTGAAAAGCAACCTTTGATTAATATCTACTGTCCCTGGTTTGAACATTAAATATTAAATGTAGCACATCTCTTACACAATTACAAGTGTATGATAATGGACTATCTACATCTAATTTGAAAAACAAAAATGAAATAAACTATTTGTTTTTAAATCACCACTTGTATTCTACAACCAGTGACCTAGCAGCCTTCAGTGAAAAGGGCGTTGTTTTTTTTAAATGAAACAACAAACATTTCCTTTATTAAACATTTTTTCTTTGATATTATATTGTTAGATAGTTATTGGTGAGTATATTAGTGTGTTCTGTTGGACAAATACAGTCAAACCTATATTAGACGAAGCGCTTGCCGAGTGTAATATAGGTTAATAGATTTTTCTGTAAGTATCGTAACCATGTAAAATGACAATTCTATTTCACACAACCATTGGTATTGAGACATACTTTTATATAAAATGCACATAATGCTACAGAAATTCATACTTATCAATTCTTAAGAAATGTTTTAAATAATGTTTAAATAATTGATTCAGAGCATGTTAGATGTTTAACAGCTGAAGACACTAGCGCCGTATGTGCAGCAATGTGTCGTAAAAGACCTTTCTATCTTAAACTGAAACGTAAACAGAAACATACTTCGTAATAGCAGTCAATCTTAGGGGTTTTCTCAAATGTAGTAAAACTTGTATTAATTACTCAACAAAATCACAAGGTTTCGTATTTTCTAAACTGACATTCGCCTAAAAGGATTTGCAGCAATTTTCTTCGTCGCACCGAAGAAGCATATATATTAACGACTCGGGGAAGTAGAACTCTAGAATGGCGCTAAATTGAACTGGCAGCAAAATGTAAACGTAAATATAAAAAGTAGTATTTTGCCATACAAAAGACTTGTTGTCTATAGTTATACCAATTTCCAGCAGAGCAAATAAAGCAACAGAAGTTTATCTACAGGCAAACTTTTTTAAGGGAACTGTAACAAGATACAAAACATTGAAAGATTTTTTTAGAAAAACAAAGATAGCATTTTGAGGTATAATGAGCCTTTAAGCACTTTTATTTGTTAACCCTAGTTGTCATACTTTAAAAATAAGAACATATAGCTATCAAAGACAGAAATGGGAATCGATGATTGTGGTAGTTTTTACGAATATCAAGAAATAGTGAAACTCAATTAGCCCAGATGATTTGGAACATGACACATGAGCGCAAAATACTCTTCACACCTATGCAACTATATGTTTAACGGCATATTGACACATAACTGGCCATACCAGGTCTATACGGAATTCGTTAACATAAGATTATTCAAACTAAAAAGGGTAAGTACAAGATTATAAAATGAGTAACTAAAATCTAAGAATACTGGTTAAAATGAGTAAATAAAATCTTGGAATACTGGTTAATTTTTTTAAAGTACATTTAATACTGTTTTCTTCAGGCTGTATGCATCTGACATACTGTAAAATTATCATATCAACAATATCATGTCTGCATTTTCTACAAAAGAAAAGAATAAACTGAGTCATAATGTGTCTTTATCTTTTTTAATCTTCCTTTGAAAAAGACTTGCAAAGATTTATATTAATATTGAAGTTGAAACAGACAAATTCTTTCATTAACTGAATAAACCTGTATATTTTGAGCACTTCAAATAAAAGTTTTAGCAATCAATATTATTTTGATGGGTTTGTAATTAGTAAAGTGTTCCAATTTATTAAGAACTAAGTCTAGAACAAGTCTTCCCTTATCCAAGGCGAAAACATATAAACATGCAGAATGAAATATATTATTGTTATAATGCAAACAACAGTATCCTGCAGACTTCATTTAGGCATAGTACATGAATACAGCAATCCTGATTCAGCGTGAAAATCAATCATGCTTAAGCAAATAGAATAACCTTATCACGGTGATTGCTGATGAGCTTAGTCAAGTAAATGATTTGATAAGAATAAACTATTTACAATTTGCTTAACAAATGCCTCATTTTGGCAACACAATTTAATGAGAATACACTTTAGATGGTTATTACCCCCATTGAATGATTTTTACATTTCTAATAGACTGAAACATGTATTTTAAGAACTAATGATAGGATATGCACATATCGTTTTTGTAAACATATTTTATGAGGACAAAACCGTTTACTTTATTAAAGAATATATTGTTCTGTCATTTTGTTACAGTGTTGGGAATTGAGAAGTTAGAAGTTGTATTTAAAAGAAGTACTTAATTATCAATTATATGTTTTATATTGAGTAGTTAAACAGTTTCTATTGACAGCATCTTAGCTTTTAAATTAAGTAATTGATACGACTATTCTCCGTATATACTTTTTCTAAAGGAAATATCAAATTAAAATGTGTTTTGAGAAATTCACAAAACAATAGTATTGCATTATTAATATAAAACATGTGCAAGACTACTTAAATGATTAATTACGTAAGAGGTTGAAACACGCATCCTATTTAACATTATAAGAATATTGCTATCTTCATCTAGAATCATGCCACGT
Organism: Ruditapes philippinarum; assembly: GCF_026571515.1. Taxonomy (NCBI): domain Eukaryota; kingdom Metazoa; phylum Mollusca; class Bivalvia; order Venerida; family Veneridae; genus Ruditapes; species Ruditapes philippinarum. Next base: position 15,618 of record NW_026863506.1, read on the forward strand.
CTCAGGCAAAACAGATTTTTTGTTTTAACTTGTCGTAACATTGTTATTTCTAATTCATTTTTAAACTAGGACCTTCATATTCACACACCTTTAAATATTGTTTCACATAAGAAGAGCAATAATTTCAATTTTATAACGATTTTCAACATAGCCGATATTTACTTTGCCGTTCACTAGTTCTTGAAAATCTATAACTTTCTATTCCAATTATTTTTGTTAAATGCGATACCGCTAACACATGTTAGTTTTATATTTAAATGAACGTGGTGATTGACAAGGCTTTGTTGGATTCCACAATATGCAAATATATACGAAATTCAATACGAATTCAGAACACAAAGCGTTTGTTGCATCATTACGCATTTTCCTAATGCTTTGATTTTGTATAGATACATTGACTTTCCTTGTTCTTGTTTCATTAATCGAAGGACATTTAAAATGAAATTCACGTTCTTTTCTAATCAATGTCTGATTTATTTGTATATATTCATTGATCAGAATATAAAACTAGAAACTATAATTCTGAACTCAAAATAGCAATGTAGAAATTTAAATAATATCAACACATATTCAAAAATTGAAACAGTTAACAAAGCACTAAAACATTATAAAAACATCATATAAAATAAAACGTCATCATTTTCGTAATTAAAAATCTGAATAATTTGTGTTTTTCACTTCTTAACATGTTTATGAACATTATCCGAAGTTTATTTCCAGATTAAATGATTATTCATTTTTTTCATTTTTAAATTATATAGAACGCTTCTCTTTTAACGAATAACGAACATCTATTCCAATATCGTGAATAGTTATATTCAATAGAACCTTTTTTTTAAATCTGCAATAATGAAGGTAATGTCAACTGTGCGAAACATTGCTTTATAATAGTTTAATTATAGCCGTATATTTTTTAGACTGTAAACACGTTTCAGTCATTTACGCAGCGTAATTGCAAACAGTACATTTTAAAACATTTGTGTTGGTTGAAGCGACACTTTATTGTAATAATAACTTGCAATTCATCTTGATATATTTCAATATTTTAATGTCACATTACTCGTACATTTAGGGAAAATGTAATGTAGTGTTCAATGACATTTTAACTGACTGCTTGACATTTTCCACATGTTCTTTTATGCTCATTAATGCAGCCATTGCTTCAAAATGCCATTGTATTAATAATTGATGGAGGTAAAAATGTGTCTTTAGAATGATTAACGGAGAGAGAATTATTCCGATTTAAAGGAACACTAATCATCCGGTCTATTACCGCTTTTATCAGATACATGCATATTCATTAAGTCGTAGTGTAGAATCATAACAAATATCGAAACAAATATTATTCATAGTTTTATCCTTCACTAGATGCCAACTGATAGTAGAATTAGAGAAAACGTCTGCTTTGTGGAATGGATGAAATTCATAAACAGTTGCTGGAATGTGTTCAATTTCCATATATAATCACTTTTGTCCTAACTGCATGTCTGCTTACTTAATTGTCTATCAATTGTAAAATTATTTCATGCCTAAGAAAAATTTATAATAAAATATTCAATTGGAAAAAGAACCGTTGCGCATAGAAACAAAAATCTTTATCGTTAAACAATCATGTCTCCCAAAAAGTCAAAAAGATAATGTATGTTTCTCTTTTGAAAGACATGAATGTTTGAGTTCCCGTTTTGTAAATTTGTGATTCATGTTCGTATTTTATTGTCTCAGTATTTCATAAACAATGCCATAGAAAGTTCATGCCGGATGAATTGATATTCTTGTTTTTAATATTCGTATTAGAAAGGCTATATAGTAATTAGTGTCTCATTCCGGCAATACAGTTTTATAAATTTACATTTAAGGGATTACAGTCAAGTGACGAATTGTAACAATTCTTAAAGTTAATGATAATTATTTTCATTTAGGATATGCATTTTATGAAAGGAAAAAATAAACATTTGTAAAAATATCTGAAATTAAGCACTCATTATATTTCAAATAAGTTGTTGAAATAAAATTTTGCTTTACATTAATCTTTATATATATTATAAATTAATCAGATTTATTTTATGCTTTTCAGTGGATTACTGATTTATCCGTGAAAATTATATTTGGTAATTTCACAGTGAAAATTATCAAAATATAATTTCACTCTTTTCAATGACGAAACTACTTTTTTAAGATTTTCCCCATGTGGTACCTCAATTTTATTTTTGCTGACAATTCTGACAATGTCAGGCTGTTTAAAGAAAAAGCAAAACTGAAATTGATAAATAACTTAAATGTCAAAAGTAATAAAAAGAAGAAAACTTACTTCTATTCATTCAAATTCATGAAATTCCAATCACCAAATTTCGTTTTTTTGTTTCATTTTGACAGTCTCAAAAATACATTCCTTCCCCATGCAAAACTGCTCTTGATGACATTTGGGCATATTAAAGTATCCTACGAGCAATAACTGCCGTATGCTTTTATGAAAAATTGAAAGCATTGACAGCCATAACTCGAAGAATAAGTTAAATCAACCCAGCGTTCTTGAGCAGGTTTCCAAGTTTTCCATTTTCCTAGCTCCTTTTCTGAATGTTTTCACATCTGTCAACACTTATTTTTTGTCTGTTACAATCCTCAAATAAGTTTTCTTTCTTTTAAAAATGTGTATGACTAACAAATCCAAATTATATCCCTCTGAATCTTACACAATTATTTTCCTCCCATGAAATACACAACTTTAAAAAATGGCTGCCGCTTACAATTTACAAAGCCAGGTCTAATATAAATTCGCACTAAGTAACAGAAATATGGATGGATGGTTGGACTTTTTTCTCCTACAAGAATTGTTTTGTTTTTATTATCAAAACAAGCGATCATTCATATTTTTTTAATAAAATTAATAAATATCACCGTCATTTAATGTTGATTGGCGGACTTATTTTTCAGCTCAAGACTTCTTTTTTTTAATGAGAAATTCCGAATAAATGGGGCTCTCAATGGGGGAAACAGTTTTAATATTAACGTTAAAATTATGGAAATTTCGTTTTAACTTGTTTTTAAGCATAAAATAAAAAGAAAATTTGTCTGTTTGTTGTGTAAGATGTAATTTTATTTCATCTCGTGAACTTTAAAAACAGTATTCTCACTCGTGGCTTCGCCACTCGTGAGAATACTGTTTTTAAAGCCCACTCGATGAAATAAAATTTCATCTTACACACAAACAAACAAATATCCTCTATTTCATTGAACTCATTTTGTACTCACTTTGAAAAAACAAAACAAAAAAACATACATATTCACAATATACGCATGTGTGCATAAATAACTCTAATTGTTTTCTTAAAGTTACAATTATGATATCCCAAATATTTTCTTTGTTAAATGAAATTCAAAATCAGAATCTCTCTAAACCAATTTAGGTATACTGACGAAAGAATGAAAAGAAAAATATCTACAAACTTTCAAGAAGATAAGAAAAACTGTGGTCTAGTTTGTATTTCCATTACTGGATTATCAACGTCTCAGGTCACAGTGGTATTGTACGCTTAATGAAGCTAAAGATTTCCATTATCATAGCGACAATAGATATTGAACAAACAACTTTGAACAAAATCCTTTTTCCTGATGTTAAAAGCATCGTAATAGATGACATAGCAAGCTATCTTTTAAGACGCCAAAAATAATGATTCACTGGAACATGAATATTTAGCCATAATTCCGCTGGAACAAACTGATGCTGGGTATTCTATCAAATGGGTGTTCCCAAGATGTTTGGAATTATGACTGTGCGCTATTTAAGTAAATTGCTAAAGACAATTTATTGTAAATGAATGTAGTACATAAACTTGATCTTTTATCATCATTAAACAAAAATGCAGATGTACGAAGCTAGTTTTATAAGATAATTATAATGTTGTTTTTGTTTAAAGTAACTGTTTACTGTATATGATATTTCCATTGTATAGGTTCAAAGAATAAAATATAAGAATTTTCATGTGATGATTTTGTAGAATCGTCAAAACGTAAGGTGTTTATTTGCTGAAATGATTTATTAAAATCCCTAATTCATATAAATTTACATACATACTTTTCTACACAGACGTTACAAAGAGTCAAAATTTAGCGAAAAAAATGAAAGTCAATCGTTACTATTTAGTTGTGATGGCAGTCGCAAAATTCCATTTAATAAAAACCTACTATTTCTTTGCTTCGATGCTCTTCTAAATAGAGATTAGTTGGCTTTAAAAGCATACCACACTTTTTTGCCAAAGAATATGATAGGACATTTTTCTGGCATTTCGGTAACGAACTTTTGACGTGTCTTTACATCTCCCATTAATTAACTGTCTGACTAAACACACACATGTCCTATAATCTTCAATTACGCATAATTGATATTATTGATTAATTGATATTTTAGCGGAAAATATAAACAAAGCCATTCATTTTTATCTATATCTGATTTTATAATTTCCACTTTGAATATCTGTATATTTACATGCATTAAGAACGCACGTCAGATAAAATTCTGATTAAACCTTCATTGACAGGATCGCCTTCAATAAACGTTGATGATGGTGGTAATTTCATAATTTTGTCACGTTTCAGGTAAAAACTTACATTTTACTATTACGTAGATCTGTCTTTGAGTCCTATAACCAGGAAATGACTGTTAATGTTTAAATGCCTAAGCAAAAAGGCGTCCAAGAAAGTACCATTTTATACAGCAAACTATAGATGTTATCGTTCTTAACATTAATATTTGTAACACTATGCAGGAAAACATATTAATGCCTGAAAATTTTTCAAAGGGTGCAAAACGAAAACATTCACAAATGATTTCTTACTTCGATGCCTCTCTGAAACTAGCAGTGTTATTTGATTTATTAAAATACAAAATTATCATATTTACCACAATGCTATAAAATGTAGACGATTTATAAATTTTATAGCAGTTTCACAACTTTCAAATTTACACATAAGGCAGATAACTGTCTAACGTCAAATAAGTTCAAATATTCGTCATGCACTTTACTTTAACTTCCTCAAGTTTATGTTGTACTACTCTGTATAGAACACTCATTACACCGCAAGACTATGAAATCAAACCGAAGTCCCTCTACTTGTAGAGTATGAACCAGTATTCGAATCAATGCAGACAAAAAGCAATTTGATTAGAACGACAATTAACGACTGTATCTTGACTGTATCTTACAAGTTCTTTTAATATTAAAAAGGAATATTTGAAACAGGTAATGTGTTTGTATATGTGTTCGTTCTAGTACTAAGCAAATCGTACATTATAGAGTAGTTTTCAAACTTATAATGTCTCTTAACATTAAATGATAAACTGATAACTAAATCAGCAATTGAGGAAATATATCGGTTTATTTATTCTGAATGGATGTTTATCCTACATAACATGTAATCTTATGCAGGATAAACATATAATCGGAATAAATAAAATGTTATATTTACATTTAAATGGCATTGCACTTTTAACATTGTTCTACAATGGTGTTTCTGAAAGCAACATACATTGTAAAGATGACAAATCACGCCTCGTATCCGTAGTTCTTCCGTTCTTTTCAGGGAATTTCCGATGTGCGTGTATCGTAATTTTATTACCATTAAGATGAGAACACATGCATATTGAGATAAAAATTAGCAAAATGAAAACAAAGTACAAACATTTATCGGCTTCTTTTAATGATTGAATATTATTAACGTTTCTTACATCAGCACATAATATAATAATGTATATAAATGAGAAGTTCATCTTTTTTTCGTCTTATTTAAATCAAATTTTTGAATGTCGTTATGACTCAAAACATAAAGAACATAAGTCACAGTTTTGTTCAGAATAAATACAAAAGGATTTTGTTTCTAAAATCGATAGACTCACTTATATCATTTAAAATATTGAATGATCTGTTTCGTTGACATACTTAATTACTCGTACAATTGCCTAATTACAAGTATCTATTCAAACAATTAAAATTGTTAAGCATCTACTGTACAATAAAAAAAACTTTAATTTATATTCTGCAATAATGTAGAAGATGGCATTTATATCACTCAGCCGCATGCAACATTTCATTATTTTACCTCGTGTATCTTAGTAGACTTCAAGAAAGGGTACAGTATACATACAAACAATACACTTTAAAATATTTATTTGCCAATCATCTTTGTTTAAAGTGACACTTCATTGAATTGATTTGCAATTTATTTTGATTAATTTTAATGTTTTAAAGTCAAAGTAATTTCCATAAATCGTTTAATCGGCTAGCAAAAAATAAATCAAGAAATGCAGACACGTGCGGAAATTTAATAAAAAAGCACATTATTACGGTGCCCTTATCCTGTCATTTATTATGTCGTCCATCGTTTTTGAAGGGTCGACGCACTACAATGCAAAGTGACATAGCGACAATGCGATAGGACGCTCGACAACGCGAAAATCACAGTGGTATTGTAAGCTTAATGAAGCTTGTTCAGTAAGCTTAAGATTTCCATTATCTTGGCGACAATTGATATTTAACAAATACTTTTGAAGTTACTACAAATCCTCAGTGTGGTACATGTAATTAATTACATAGCAAGCTATCTTCTGAAAGGCACAAAATAATTCTTAACTGGAACATGAATAATTATCTATAATTCTGCACGAACAAAATGATACTTTGCATTCTATTACATAGGTATTCCTCAGAAATTTAGAATCATGACTGTGTTTCTCAAGTCAAATCATTGTAATTGAATAAACTTGATGTTTGATTATCATTAAACAAAAAGCGAAAATAATTTGCAAATTATACGAAGCTAATTTCATATAATAATTATGATGTTGTTTCTGTTAAAAGCAACTGTTTACTGTATTTGATACTGATATCGTGTATAAGAGGTTAAAATAATTACTTTAAAGGTTCTAGTGTGGTAATTTTAAAATAGAGAAAAAGAGAAACCCTAAAGAAAGCCCAACACGTCAAAACTGAAAATTTTGCAGGCTCGGTTTGATTGAGCCTGTTCATGGACGGTACCGTCCACGCCCCTGGTACCGGCTTAAGCAGAATTCAACATTTAACATGAAATGGTAAAATTTGGAATTTAGAAACATCCGCAGATGTGTTCATACGGCGGTTATCATGGAACCTTCAATGTTATACAGTAGTGCCATTCCATGAAAACATGAAAAGCGGCGTATGGGCCCCAAGTAATAAAAAGCGTGTGCCCAAACTAGAAAACAATGGGCGGAACTAAACAAAGGGGATCAGATGTTATGAAGCCTGCATATCACAGATAAGACGCCAAAAGACAAAGTTAAAAAGCAGGCAACATATCCTAAGAGTGATTCAGTATTATTCAAGTAGGAATATTGGAACCACCCAACTCGAAAATGCTAAATAATTAAAACTAAAAATACCACAATCACAACAATATTGTCGCGCTGAACGATCTTTAAGGATCGGAAATATAACATCTCTGGCTGAATGTACGGGGCTACTTTTTACAGCCTCCACACGGCACAAACAACGCTGATGTGGCAATAAAATAGATAAAATAAGAATCCCTAAAGAAAGCCCAACACGTCAAAATTGAAAATGATGTAGGCTCGGTTTCATTAAGCCATTTGGTTTTTTATGATTGTCGAAAGAATTCTATTTAATAAACAAATACTATTTCGTTTCCCTGCTTCAAGGCTTTTCTAAACAAAGATTTTTTGGTTGTAAAAGCATACTGCACAATCATTTTTGCCTTAAATTATAAGTTTTGTGGAATCTCTTAAACGAGCATTTGACCTTTGTCTTTAGCGTATACATTTCCCTTTAATTAACTGTCTGACAAAAACACACATGTCCTTTAATCTTTAATTCCACATCATTTACGATACAAATATTTGAGCGGGAAATATTAACAAAGCAATTCACTTTCATCAATGCCTCTTTGACTATGTGTAATCACGCCTCAAGAACGCATGTCAGATAAAACTCCCATTAACATGTCATTGAGGGGATTTCCTTCTATAAACAATGATGATGGTAATTTCAGAATTATGTCACATTTTAGGCTACAACGTATATTTAACTGTAACGTAGTTCTGTCATTTAGTCTTATAACCAATAGTTGGTCTCAGTAAAAATTGTTAATGCTTAAGAAAATAAGCTTCCAAGAACATATCATTTGATACTGCACACTTTAGATGTTTTCTTTCTTAAAATAATATTTGAAACACTATGCAGAAAAAATATTATTGCATTGAAGTTGTTCAAAGGGTGTAACACGAAAACATCATTCAGAGATAATTACTTGCTTCGATGACTCTCTGAAACTAGTACTGTTATTACCATTCTTACAAACCAATTTTATACTTTTAGAACCGATATTATGATATGCCAAATAAATGTTTTTTGTAAATACAAGTACATTATTTTATCATTAAAATTTTAGTTCGTTTACTATTAGTTTGAGATTTACTAAAGACAATTTTGTCTTTGTTATATTGTAACAGTGTTGGGACAGTTAGAAATTGCACTTTGAAGTAGTAATAATACTTGTTCATATTTTATATTTCTACATATTATTTTAGCAGTCTATTGAAATCATTTCCTTATCTATGAAATTGATTACTAGGTATGACCTTCTTTATCAACAAAATCTATGTATAATCATTTCTTAGTAGCAAAATTACAAACCCATACCAATTTATTAACAAACAAACAGAATGTAACTAAACCATCTAAAAACTTTCTAGAACATAGCATCGTCTCATGAGACGTTTGTATTTCCATAAAAGGATTATTAGCATCTTAAATCACAGTATATTAGGCCTAACGAAGCTGAAACATTCTCAAAGAGACAATTGATATTGAACAAATGTCTTGGAAGATACTTCTGTAACAAATATTTTTCTGGTATAAACAACATTCTAATGGATGAAAAAGCAATCTATTGTATAATATGAAATAGCAATGACATACGGACCAAAACACACAACATTCTTCTTTATAGCAACAGTTTTCTCCCCTAAATACTGTACCTTTTATGCTTTTCTAAAAATTAGTAACATCTTCATTACATTTTATTTAATTGCAATATAATATAATTTAAATTTAATTATCAATATTATGCTTGAACATTTGCAACTCTTTAGCAATTTGTTTCAAATGTTTATGATGCACTTTGATAGAAATCAACATTTATATTGGAATCAATGGTCTTATTCGTATATACGGTACATGATTTCCAAAACTTTGAACTGCATGTTAATTCTGTAATATTTTCTTATGATGTTGTTAAAATGATTGACTGAATGAGCTATTAAATGCCAACTACAAGTGTAAACCAATATGTTGTATATTAAAGGCATTGGCAGTACATCGTTTCATCAGCATTGTTTTTTCTTGTAAGTTAAAGCAAAGTATTTCTGTAAAATAATGATTTTAAACTTTTTACGTCTTTTGCAAATAAGAATTTCTCTTGAATTATAATGGACATGAAACTTAAGATGTTATATATGTGTGTTTGTGTCGTATTTTCTTTTGAAATATAAAATCACATAGTTGCAGTGTTATGTTTCATCCATGGTCAGAAAATCCATTCCTTAGTATTAAAAGAGTAAAGTATGTCTTAATCGAAATAGTTTTGAAGACACTGGAAAGACGTTAGTGTAATTTTCACTCAATGCGGTCATTTTGTTTTAAATGTTTTGTTTTTTTTGTATATCACCTTATGATGATCTTCAATATTGACGTGTACATAGTTACAAATTATACAATTATATTGCTATTATCGAAACATACAAAACTGTACAATGTAAGGACATATTGTTTACCGTTACACGTTTACCGGTATTTATTAAATCAGTGGTGAATGATTTACTTTCCTTTTCGTCTTCTTTTTATTACAAATTATCTTGATTTTAACATACCAAGCATTTCCACCAATTTTTTATTGTCTTGTAAACTCTCTTATTTTGACAATAAAATATGACTGTTCGATGTGATGATTTTCATTCGCAAAAAATGCGGTATTCAAACATGAAAGTAAATATAAAGCAGTATCTATTGTCCATTTGTTTTAAACAACATTGACGATGAAACTTAAATGGGTCATAGGGTAATGAACAAAAACTTCCAACAGAAAGTAATTGTAAAAGTATGCTAAGACAGGATCTGAAGCAAATGAGGACAACGGGAAAATGTTCCTTTACTTGTACCATATGAACTGTTTATCATTTAGTGTCTTTACATGCTGCGCTCACTCACTTCCTGCTCTTCTTGAGATAAACATGCATTGCTTACAAGATTTGCTGTATTTACAAACACCTTTGAAACACGCCTTTCTTTTACAATTGTTTCAATCCTAGTACGTAAACCATTTACTATGAGCGATTAACAGTACATAAAGAGATATAAATCTTTTGTTTGCAATATCGCCAATAAGGTATGATTAATGTATCATATACACGTACACATACAATAAAAAATTGAACAAAGATAATCTAAGAACATGGCTATTTGGAAATGAATAAAAGGAGAACAGTGTATTTCTTGTTGTGTTTTCAACTTTGCAACGACAATAAGAATATTTAATGAATCAAGAGCTTGTTGTTATGGGTTAATTGTGACATGAACAGCTGCATTTAAAGCAATATGCAAATTTGTTAATTTAAAGTAATAAAATTCAACTAAATTTAAATATTCTTTCATTAGAACATGTTCACTTGAATGACAGTTATCCGTTTGAACATTAAAATACCGAGAGGAATTCGTTTCACCCTTTTTGCAGAAGCACACAATCTCTGAAGTCTAACGTTTTCTTACTAGACTCAACAAATAAATTAAATAAAGATAGAGGAACAAATCTTGGATAGTAAGATGACAGTATCCATATGGTTCCAAATATAGTGAATGTGTGTTGCCATATTTCAAATTGTCAAGCTTACTTATAATTTCAATATAATTTATATGTTAAAACTAATCTAATTTCAATACTTATGATGCACATAATGAATACTTCCTTACGAACGATTTATTATTATTTCATTTTGACTGTTATGTTGACAGAGCACCTTTCTATACACGAATAACATGGTTATCAAAATGACAAATGCTTTGAGTTCCTGTGATATATATCACAATAGTAAAAATTAATGAATACATATTGATTCATTCAAAGTATGCACTGAAGCATTTTCAGCCATGTATTAATGAAAACAATGCCTATGATTGTTCTGATATCATAAACATGTATAATGATCTTCATTATTTTATAAAAGTGTATTTGAAATTCGGCCTTTGTACTCATATGGAATATTAAGTGAATGCCATTTGAAAATGAAAAATAATTCAAAACACATAGTTTGTTACTTTGAAATATACTTATTATGCATAATAGTAATGTCAACATCCTGAAAGATGTTTTACAGACTCATTTTACAATAAATCCAAATTACTTCTGACAAAGCCTATATTTTCTGGAAGGAATTATGTGCATCATAAGTATTGAAATTAGATTAGTTTTAAAATATAAATTATATTGAAATTATAAGTAAGCTTGACAAAATTTGAAATATGGCAACACACATTCACTATATTTGGAACCATATGGATACTGTCATGTTACTATCCAAGATTTGTTCCTCTATCTTTATTTAATTTATTTGTTGAGTCTAGTAAGAAAACGTTAGAAACATAAAAAGAAAAATGATTCATCAATGTTATTGCTCAAAATTATCAATGTCATCATCACTTAATACTTTAAGTTTACAGTAAAAACATTTTAAAACATAAATAATATTTTACTTAATCGTCTTTTATAAAATTGTTATATTTGTGTTTGTTTTGGAGGAGCTGTGTACTGTTGTCATATTATACATATGTGTTATCATAATTTCCAGTTCCAGACAAGACACTGAGAGAATATCAAAGGGTAACAGTTTTCTAATCAATATATAATTGTAAATATGTAAATTAACGCGATTTTGCAATTGTCATTATTTTTGGTCTTACCTTTTTTTGTGATTTATTTAACGTTATCTTGTTTAGTGATTAAACCTGATTTTTTTACGGGAACAATACTATCCAAAATAAATAGTACAACAGAGACTAGCTTATAGACAGATCTGAAAAATCTCATATAAGTTGTTCCAATGTGTCTGAAAAAATGAACTGTACGCCAGTAGTCAAAAGGTTCTTGTTTGAGGTTGTTGATTTAATAATTGTTTATACAATCTGTTTTATAGCTAAATTAAATATATTTATTTTCAGGAAATATTGATCAATATTAGTACAATACATTTATAGAACGCTCACATAAAATTAAAATTATGCAAGAGGAAATGAACACAAATGATCTCCCTTCTATTTGAAGTGTTAACTAATCTTGTAGAAAATATCAAACCGGGTGACGAAAATAATATAAATCAATTAAAGTTTAATAATTAATTAATCGTTTCATTTTTCCGTTTTCGTGATAGTCAACCAAAAATACATGATTTGTCACACAAAAAATAAATGTGGATACAGTTACTTGTTAATATATAAAACAAACAAATGAATATCGATAGCTTTTAATTATAGAACCGTAAGCTAAAGTAACAATTAATCAAAATGTCATTGAAATGCCATTTGGAAAAATATGGTCGGCCGATAAATGAAATGATAAACGTGACTACTATTTAATCGTTATGTATTGGTTAGATAGAACTATTACTATTGCTGTTTCATAATTGTTATTGCCATATTAAGAGTACGAGGGATGATCAAAAATTAACCGGACTTTGTAAATGATTATTTACCTGTTAAATGAATTTACATAAAAATACACGGACAATAAATCGGAATCTATCCCCTGAATGATACAAAAAATACCAACAAGAAATATTAACAAAGAAAAAAGTTATGACGTTATTGGCATGTACATGTAAAGCAATGCGGCGCACGGTATAACTTTGAAATTGACGTTAACGACGTCACAGGCGTATTTTCCTTAACGGATCAACTTTTTACTCATTACGGAGTAGGCCAATACATGGTACAGTCATGTTGTGATGCAGCGGATCCACTGCCTATATATATATTTCTATACAAGTGGGTATTATATTGTATTGTAAAAGAATGGATGATGATAAAAAAAGCTCCTGTAATGACGCAAACTTCCGTTCTTTCCTTCTGTAACTTGATTGTTGGAAAAATCGCACATGCAATTAACTATATTATGTATTACAAATAATGTAAAATAATGTTGCTGAATGATAATGTATCATACATAAGATAAAATAAAAGAATAATACAAATATGACCAAAATTGTCATTATTTTAAAATAAATGAAACGCATTGCCGATTTTGAACAGTGACTGTCTAATTGTTGACACAATTTATCCATAAAACTACTGCTTAAAATAGGAAAATAATTGAAACAATTGTAAACCAAGAATACAATATATGTAATTAATGCATTAACTATTATCATTTTAAAATCCTTAGAGTTGACTGCATCGTCCCGTAGCTACTGTCGAACATCGTTGACAATGTCCGCAGTCAATCGACTGTCATTTTTCAACGTATTGGCGATTGACGTCACCAACGTCCTTGAAAATTTATTTTTTCTGTCTCTCCCTTACTTGTTTTCTATTTCTCTATTCCCCTTTCTTAATTCTTTCTGCTAATATAAAATATGCTGTGGCTTTCTGGAACTTTTCCCTTGATAGCCATAGTCTTTTTCTACGTTTTAAACAGTTTCTTGTCTAACTTTTGACAATTTTTTTATGGATCGATTTTCGAGACATTCCGACGACATGGTTTTAACGGGAGTATTTCATTAACATGTGACGTTGGAATTGTGATTGCAAATAAAAATATCGTTTAAATTAAGTCATTTTTACTTACAACGTCAAAGATATAGTTCATGACGATTTTTGCGTATTTTTGAAATCTAAATGTGCCATATTGTAAAATATACGCAGCTTAAAGCGCCTGATGTCAAGGCGAATTTACGTACTGCGACGGGTGTACGTTACCATGGTTTTTGAATTCGCTGTTACGGACAAGCTTTTTGCGTTATCAGATTAGAAAAAGCATCAGTTTACATGTATTGTTTTCCGATTAAGTGTGATATATAACAATATGTGATAGTTTGAAAATTCTTGAATTGACAGTCACAGTCCGGTTTATTTTTAATCATCCCTCGTATTTCGTTATCGTCTCTCGTACATGTAACAACACTTTGATTACGAATCAAGGTGTATGAAAATCTTTTTTGTATTCGTTTCCAATGCTTTTGTTTTCATATCAAAACATCTTCTATAAAAAAGCACAATATATATTATTAAAAGTAGCATCAGTAGTCCAGTGGAAGGACGCTCGCTTAGGGATCGAGAGGTCCTGGGTTCGAACCCCACCAGGGGCACTGCTAATTTCCTTGAGCAAGAAATTTACCTGCGATTGCTTCACTTCACCCAGGTGTAAATGGGTACCTGCAAGGGTGGTATAATTCCGTTGCGCCAAAATTTGCTGCACTAAGCGGAGTTAGAAGACTCCACAGGGAGATTGATAGATAGATACCAGTAGCCCGATGACCAGGGGTAATAGCTGTAAAGTCGGTGAACTTGCGTTAGCATGAAACTTAGACTATAAAATGCAATTACTTTACTTTACTTTATTTTAAGCAACCGTTTAAACATATTTGTCTAGTTTTGGTTTGTTTCCTTTCTTCAAATTTCAAAAGAAAATGGATTTCATCTGAATAGGTTTGTTTGCTTTCCTGATACAAAACAAGACAAGGAAAGAGTCTAGTCGCATGTGATTATTTTTTATTGCTGACAGGGTTTACACTGAGAAGAACATTTTTCATTTTCTCTTACAATACTACCAAACTTGTCTAGACATAAACACAGTAGTTTTTGTTATTCTGTCGTGAAACAAACCAATAGTTCAAAATCGATGAGCATCTTATCAACTGAAATAAAAGCTTGAATGTCAACAATAGATGGCATCGACATACTTTTATATTAGAGGCACACTATGCCTAAAAATCCATATTTATCAAATTTTAATTTATTCATTCAATGTCAAATATGTGTTAAATGATTTTTTAATAATTTATTCAGGGCATTTTAGATGCTTAACAGGTGACAGAGGTAATAAGCGCTGAATGTGTAGTAATGTGTCGTAAAGGTAGCAAAAAGGAAACAAAGTATTATAATTTTGTATTTGTCCATTAAACCATGTTCCCTATTATTATAGCTATTGCCAACAGAGCAAATAAAGCAAAGATAGTTCATCTATATGACAAATGAGTTTTTTATATGAATGTTAACAAGATTCCAATATTAAAAGCTTTTAAGGAAAAAAGATAGCCAGTCTGATGCATAAAGGACATTTAAGCACCGCACATTTACTTATTTGTTAGAGAATTATCCTAGTTGTCCTTCTTTTATATTAAAAACATATAGCTGAAACAGGAATAGGACGTCTTGTATTGCATTTACGAATCTCAGGGAATATTGAAACGAAATGATCCCAGATACTTTGGACCATGACACATGAGTTAAGGATATATATACTCTTCAGACCAATTTTGTGTAACTAAACAGATATGTTAAAATGGTCTGTAACTGATGATTTTGATTAGTTTAATTGAAATAATTTTCCGTCTTAGTGATGTTACCTTCATTTGACGATGAACGAATCAGCTAACCGTATCAAAATTGAAAAGTTTTACTTTAAGTTAACACTTGAGAACACAACTGATAATTCACATTATCAAGAGTAATGATAATATCTGTATGAAAGAATCCATTTGTCGCGTAAATAAACATCAACAATGTTAAATTTGCTTTAAAAAAATGGTAATTTAAAATGGCCATCGTTATCATAATAAAAAATCAAAGTCTAATTTAAAAACGGAACTTAAATGCAACAAAGTCGTTTAAATAAAGATTCAACTTATATTTTATATTTTTATTTCCTCCAATGCTATCGGAAAAATCTAATGATTTTAATTCAGTATATTAATTGAAAGCGTCTGTAGTTTTTTCTGGCAGCGAATATATATATACAATATCAGTTTTTGCAGAAGGTTAACAACTTTGGGCAATGAAATTTATTTGTCAAAAGATAAGATTTCACAATCTGTCAGGAATGCTGATTACAACAATTGTACAACCAGTATTGATTTTGTAAAATAATATTGGTCTACAAAGATATATAACAAATTTCTCAAAACCTTTTTGTTTTTGGTGTCCTGTAATAGTTTTCAAAACGTTTCTCATTGGCCAATTAACTGACCATTGTTTGCCTTAAATTGCTTTTGGTAAAAGTCCAATTATAATAGCAAACCTATATATATGATCAATGAAAACAAAGGCTTTTTATTCCGTTTTTGATTCCTTTCTTTTTTAATTTTAGTAAAACTATAAAATACTACTTTGTTGACAACTTGCTTCTTTTATGACAAATAAATTTAAAACATAGGATCATTACACATAACAAGGGGTTAGCACTGACATGCTGTAAAATTATTATTTCAACACTACCGAAGAAAACGATAATTAGTTTCAAAGGCATAATGTGTCTTTAACTTTTTTTTCTATCTTACTTTGAAATAACAACTTGCAGATTTTGATGATACTTTTATATAATTTACCCGAGATGAAACGGCAAAATCTTTACTATTGTCTGAACAATACTCTATATTGATGAGAACTTCAAATAAAAAAGTTTGTTAGAAAAATATTTAGTAAGTGTTATAATTAGCACAGTATTCCATTTGATCAAAACCGTAATTCTAGAAAAAATTGCCAAAACAAGTTAACATGCAGAATTAAATACATATTAATCTTATAATACAAACAAACGAATCCTGCAGACTAAAGTTGGACATAGTGCATGAATACAGCAATCCTGATTTAGCGTGAAAATCAATCAGACTTAAGCAAATAGAATAACCTTACTATAGTGATTGCAGATGAACTTAGTCAAGTAAATAATTTGATAAGAAAGGTTATTTTCAATTTTCTTAACAAGTGCCTCATTTTAGCAATACAATTTTTTGAGAGAACTATTGATGGCCAATTCAGATGGTAATTGCACAATTGACTGATATTTTTTACATTTCGTACAGACCTGAACATATACGTTTAGTACTTACGATAGGATTATGCAAATTTCGGTTTGTAAACGTTAAAGAATTGGCACTAGCTTCAATAAAGGATATTTTGTTTCGCCAGTTTGTAACAATGTTAGAAGCTGTATTTAAAAGTAGTACTAAATCATTTGTTCTATATTCTATTTTTAAATCTATTAGTTTAACAGTGTCTATTGACAGAATTTCGTTATAGTTATTAAATCTCGTTTTACATCAGTTAATTTGAATTTTAATCATGTGACTGAATTACATTCTGCATTAAAATTGTAACAATAAATCCTGTGGTAGGCCATTGCTCTCACGTACTTTCGAAACTTTTAAAGATATATCGAGGCGTTAATTTTGATAGCCCGTTTCTCTTAACGCATGTAAGAACATTGTATAAAATAGCAAAGTCGTTATGAAATCTTGAAGCTTTTTGTTGAGTCATTGAATCCTTTAGTTGAATCAATCTTGAGTATGCTTCCTAAAATTATCAAATGCAAGATCTTGTCAAGGGTAGAATTTGTGATATTAATTGACAAAGGTTTTTAATAATTAAAATGATAAATACACAAAAAATTCCCGTAAAATGTGTTTAAGTCTTTTAAGAAAAAAACATTTACTATTTTGAAATATTCATTTAAACTAAAGCATATTAAAACCTATTACCCCCGAATGTATTGCATTATCAATATTTCTAAAGGTTAAAGTTGGCTTGTTCTGTCAATTACCGTGGAATTGACAAAAGAGAAAATTCGATGAAATTTATTCAACAGTACGTGTCACATTATATATTTAACACAAAATTATGTTAAGAATAATGAAACATGAAAGTTAGATACTTGCCTTTTTCAAACTACACAAATTAAGCATAAATATGTATTTTATAATTTGCGTTCTTAGTTATCAATTGTAATATTTTTGAAGTGATGACGATGATTTGTGAGACCGAAATAATGACAAATAACATTGTTATCGTTATTTAATTCAAGGTAAAAAATAATACATTGGTTTCGGATCTCTTGAAAAGACAAAATTACCTCCGTAAAACTATTAAATGTGCATAATACACGACAAAATTAGTACATGTTTCACAATTAGGTTATGCCTGTATAAAACGTTAATGCCATACGGGCAAATGCATCAATCATGGTGCTTTCCTTAAGATATGTTGGAATGATAAAATTGTGCACAATAATAGGTATTTAGGCAATAATAGACAAAAAGGTATTAAATCTACTGCCTACTACACAGAATAAATGGCATTTCAATTCTAAGCAATACTCATTTGAGCATTACAAAAAAAATTATAAAAAAATAAACCCCACATTATTTTGACACTGAATACATTTCCTAGAATAGCACTACAAAATTCGATTAAAATGTTTTGGATATTAATTAATGGTAAAATATGTAAAGGTCCCCGAAAAGTCCTTAAGTATTTTTGATACTAGGTATTTCAGACACCTATCAGTACCATTAACGGATCATCACTTTTTACCCTGAGGATTGAAAGAATAATAGCTCACAGTCTTTACATTATTTATCCAGAAACCTACTTTCTCCAGTGACCTATTTCAGGCATCTACATCAACACTTTTTAAATTTACAAATTGTAACCTTACAATAAGAATCGTCAACGCAGATGTTCAGATTGAGAAAAGCTTTGCTTAAGTTCTTTATGTTTATTACACGAATTCTCAACCAGTTCCAGTATATACTTTATTCAGAATTCAATATTTTAAGACATTTTAATTCATCATTTACAAACGTCTTATAGTTATTATTAACATATAGAATTAAAAATCTTATGGTCGTTTTGTATTATATAAACATAAATTTAAATAAAAAAAAAACAATACTTCGGCAAATTATTTACATCGACTTGATTTGATGTAGACAAATAACTTGAGGGCAAAATTTCAGATCATTCGTTAACTCCTTTTTTCTGTAGATACAAATGGAATACTTCATGACATTTTATATTATGATTAAACTTATGAATATTGTAGCACGTGCTAATTAGCTTAAACGACTCAGTAAAAAGGTAACTCAAAGAAAGGGTCAAGGTCTGTTAGGCAAATACATTTTTCAATGAAAACACTTTTTTATAAATGGCAAAATAGTTGTATTTGTTTTATTTCTAATTTTAAGTTGATTCGGACAAAATACAACACACAACATCAAATTATAAACTATTTTATATGTCATTTAATTGCCTTAATATATACATGTGTGCTAGTTATGTATCGACTTACTTGGTCAATTAAGACAATAAATTATCGTAACTGATGATACATTCCTTTATCTTACAAAACAAACAAAACGATTAGTTGGAGTCTGATTAGATGTCAGTCATTGTAAAGAGCAATTGTATATCTTGTTCGCAAGGACAATCTCTATGATTAGGTGTAAGTCTGTATAAAGATATGTTTCAATTATGGGATGAATACTCGATGAGTTTATTGTACCATGGCTTATCGTACTGATTACTTTTGTATCATATATTAATTAATTATTTAAATAAAAAAGGAAACATTCAAATAACTGTTTAAATATCTGGAAAAATTGATCCATCTGAAGCATTAACAGCTGAACTACATACAAATTGCAGACTCGGTTTGATTGAATCTGTACATGAGGGGTAATGAAAAAGTCCAACATCCCTCACGCCCATAGCATCGCCTTGAGCATTACTCAATTATCAACACTTAAAAGTGCTGGACTCAATGATACCAAAAATATAACTACCATTAATAAATATTAATAAAGTTCATGAACTCAGGACCAGAAAAATAAAATAATGATCAGTAAACAACAATACAGTTAATGAATAATTATAACAAAAGCATATTTCCGAAGATCCGCAATATTGTTTTATTTGAATTAATCTCTATATAAGATAGGCTTTCACACAAAATATCAAAATGTGCAGTACTGCATTAACCATACAAACCGTCTGACATTCACTATACACAAAAAAACCTACCGTCTTGTTTGTACAACTTAGACGATGATTTGCAAAATCGATCATTTATTCCTGCAACTAACAAAACAAACAAAATGTTAAACGGTATCAGTTGCTGCAAAGGTTTATAGCAATCCAAATGCCCTCATGTCTTTTTATGTCCAGAAAAAAAGGAAAAAATGAAGTAAGTCTGTAGAAGGAAAATACATGGTCAAAATAATGTGATTGATTTGTTTTGCTCAGAAAACATTTCCTCAATATGTAGTGACACAATCTTCTAAAACATTCGATAGGTTTACAAAGTGACAGGAACACCGAAACAATGAATATAACATTGGAATTGTGTATCGAAATAAAGTAAAGACGCATAGAAAAGAACATATAATTTTCTAAACCGTGATTGTTTTTGGTCACAATACTCATTTGTTTTGGGAAAATGTAATGTCGTGTTCAATGACATTTTAACTGACTGCTTGACATTTTCCTCATGTTTTTGTAAGCTCATTTATTCAGCCATTGCTTCGAAATACCATGGTATTATTAATTGATGGAGGTAAAAATGTGTCTTTTGAATGATTTATGGAGAATTATTCCGATCTAAAGAAACATTAATCATCCGGTCTATTACCGCTTTTATCAGATACATGCATATTCATAAAGTTATAGTGTGGAATCATAACAAATATCAAAACAAAAATTATTCATAGTTGTATTTTTCACTAGATGCCAACTGATAGTAGAATAAGAGACAATTTCTGTTTTGTGGAATGAATGGAATTCATAAACAGTTGCTGAAATGTGTCTTATTTCCTTTTATGAGTGCTCGCCTATATTGTCCTTGTGTAAATGATATAATCTTCCAACATATCTACGTAGGGCGTGATATGATGTTGTACGGTTGTGTTTTTTTAAGATATATTGTTTATTAATATAATCATTACAGTGTCTTGTTACGATTCGCAGCTAGGTAAAGCATATGAGCATACCAAAGCTATTAGAAAATGTACGCTTACCTACCTAAATGTTGATGGCATTGGCTTATTATTAACACCACTTGTTGTACGAGCAATACAATTCCTGTTTTGAAAAGAGCATTACAATACCTGATTTGAAAGATTCTTAAAACCTAATTGTTGAAAAGTAATTGCAGGAATCTAGGACGGTTGTCATTAAGCAAATCAATCAAAGATATTGAGATAAAATTAAGAAAATAAATACATAAGTACATTTATCGACTTCTTTTAATGATTGAATAATTATAACGTTTCTTACACAACACACAATATAATACTGCATATATACTTGTGAATAGTTAGAAAGTTAAAGTACATTGATTTTGTTTGTCTTGCCTTAGTCAATTGTTTTGATGTTATCATGACTCAAAGCATGTTTATATCCGGTGAACAGTTCTATGGAAAATGGTAAGTTACGACGCTACATGTGCACGCATGCAATTGGGGAAAATAAATAAACTACATTGTCATTGATTCCGTATAAAATAATTAATTAATACCGTATTGTAAAGAACATTAGTCGCAGATTTGTTCAAAATAAATGAAGTTTGCCAAGAAGCAACAGATAAAAATGATGACTCAACTCGATGTCCAATAAGTAACGTTTTGGATTCCCTTAATGTTTTCTGAAATTATATACAATAGAGTGGTTAAGTATCACTGCATCTGCACTGAAATGTTGGTTTAACGACTATAAGTAAGTGATTTTTGTAAAGAAATCTTGATAAAATAAAATAAGGAAACGTTTTATCAATATTGCATTTTTATATGATTAAATGTGGAGTTGTTTGTTAGATATATTTTAGTGTTATTAAGGAAAAACGGAAAACTGAGACTTGCATAAGTAATGTGAAAATATCTATACCTAAAAGGTATTTTGGTAACGTAACTTTGTTAACCCTCATTCGTTTTACATCAATAAATTTCAATTTTTATGAACATAAGTTAACGCCTGAGACCTGAAAATGTTACTGCATCCACAATGTAACAATCTTATAGTAATACTTTTTGTGCTGTCAATCCAAGTCGAATTGACAAAAGAGAAATGTCTATGAAATTTTTTCAGCAATACGTGTCAGATTATATTTCACCAATACAAGAACATTCAAATTCATACTGAATAAACCTTGTTAGTTAAAACCTTTCTTCACATAAAACTATAATATAAAGTATAAATATTTATTCTAATTTGCGTACTTAGTTGTTAATCGTAAAGCTCTTGGAGTGATGGCGATGATGATAAATACTGAAATAGTAACAAAAAGCATCTTTTATCGCTATTTGAGACTAGGTAGAAAAATACTGTCAACTATTATTATATGGACATGTGTCTAAATTTGTTTCTCTTGAAAATCAATGATTGCAAAATTAACTACGTTAGACAATTAAATGTGCATAGTTCACGACAGAATTAGTCCATATTCTACAATTAGGTCATGTCTGCATTAAACGTTTATCACATATGGGTGCCCCCCCCCCAAAAAATAAATAAATAAAAAGATAAAAAGAAAAAAGATAAAAAGAAACAAATTGTAGAATTTCAATACTGAGCAATACTCACCTGATATTCAACTCTCAAACTAAGCCTGCAATTTTAATTTTTTGTGATTAATGCTTTCGAGAGATCACTTTGTTTCCAAATCTTTATGCTCCACAACATAAGGTGTCAAGTGACGTGTGGCAGTTGTAAAGAGTTGCGCCGTACTTTACTTCAGTGATGTTATATTTTTCTGGTCCTTCGGGATCATTGACGCCAGCACTATTAAGTGTTGAGAATTGAAGGCCGCTTAAGCCGGTGCTAGAAGCGTGAGGGAGGTTGCACTTATTCATTATCCCTCATGTACAGACTCAATCAAACTGCAATTCTGAATCTTTCATGTAATTTTGTTGTGATTAATGCTTCCGAGGGATCCCTTTGTTTACTGATATACATGTGTGCTAGTTTTGTATCGGCTTGGTCAATTATGACAGGAAATTATTGTTATTTATCATACATTCCTGTATCTAGCAAAACAAACAACATGATCAGTTGGAGTCTGATAAAATGTCAGTTACTGTAAAGAGCTTTTTATATCTTGACCGCAAAAACAATCTCCAAAAGTCTGTCTGTATGAAGACATGTTGCAATTATGGGATGCATACTGAATGACTTTATTGTACAATGGCTTATTATTCTGATTAGTTTTATATCATGTATAAAGTCTACGAATAATTCAAATTACTGTTTAATGTAATGATCTGAATTATTATAACATCAACATATTTTCCATGAAATCGCAATAATGTTGTATTTGCATTCATGTCTTTATTAGATAGGCTATCACACAATATATCAAGATGTGCAGTACTGCATAGACCAAACAAATCGTCATTCAGTATATTCACAAGAAGTATACCGTTGTACAAATAGGACGAATTGCGAAATCGATCTAACAAAGCTGCAATTGATAAGTGGTATCCTGATTAGATGTCACTGCAAAAAGTTTTATATACCAATCCAAATGTCCTTATGTAATGACATGTCCACAGACAATCAGAATAAACTGAAGTAAGTCTGTAGGATGACAATAATGACCAAAATTATGCGATTGATTGATCTGTAATGTTCGCTATAGGTGGTGCCAAGAAAACATTTTCTAAATATTAAATAACACATTTTCTAAAATATTTGATATTTTCAAAGTAAAAGAAACACCGAAGCAATGAATATTCACTGGAATAGTGTATTGAAATAACGCAAAGACGCATGCCAAAGAACAAATATATTCCTAAACCGTAATTTTTGGTCACACTATTCATTCTTTTTGGAAAATGTAATGTCGTATTCAATCAGATTTTGACTGACTGCTTGACTTTTTTCTGCATGATTTGTATGTTCATTTATTTAGCAAACACTTCAAATGCCATTGCATAAATAATTTGTTAAGGTAATTAATGTGTCTTTTGAATGATTCATAGAGAATTATTCAGATTTAAAGAAACGTTAATTATCCGGTCTACCATCGTTTTATCAGATACATGCATATTCATAAAGTCGTAGTGTAGAATTATGACAAATAAATATCAAAACAAATATTATTCATAGTTTTATCTTTCACTAGATGCCAACTGGTAGTGTAATAAGAGATTTATGTTTTGTGGAATGGATGAAATTGATAAACAGTTGCTGAAATATGTTATATTTATACATATGAGCACCTGTGTCCTTCTTGATATGTAAATGATATAATCTTCATAATCTTGCAATATTTCCATGTCAAGCATGATGTGACATTCCAAGCTCTTTGAGATAAATTGTTTATGAGTATAATCATACCTGTTAACTTTTGATTCGCAGCTATGTAGAGCACCGTTTGCATAACTAAGCCATTAGAAAATGAATGTTTTCCTAGGTAAACGTGGATTACATTAGGTTATAATATTTTCACTTATTAAAACAGGTAATACAATATTTGCCTTGAAAAGAGCAATACAAAAATCTGGATACAAAGTGATCCCTTGAAAGCATTCAAAACCTGCTTTGAAAGATTCTTAAAACCTTGTCGTTGGACAGTAGGAGAAGAAAACTAGAACGGTTTCGTTTACATTTAGGAAATCAATCATTGCGGATCTTCTTTCCTTAAATGAAATTTGTCGACAGAGATTGATACCATTCAAAGTGAGCGGAAACACTCGACGAATCTATCAATCTGAGCCTGTCATATCTTGCCTTGTACTTGGCAAATGGTAATAAGAATATCTATCATCGTTTGGACAATCTTTCAAAATTATGGCATAGTTTTCAGCTCGTGTGATGTTTGAACTGCATGTCTGCGTACTAAATTGTCTATCAAATTGTTAAATTCTTTCTTGGCTAAGGGAACATTGATAATTAAATAATAAATTAAAACAGAAACGTTTCGGAAAGAAACAAAAAACTTTATAGTAAAAAAGAAACATAAATGACTCACAAAAAAATAAACTATACGTCGTATATTTGTTTCATTTTTTAAATATGTTATTCACCTTGCATTCAATTGCCTTAGTAAGTAAATGTCATAAAACTGTCGTAGAAAGAACATGAAGGATGTATTGATGGTTTTGTTTTTAATCATTCCAAAGAAAGGCTTTATACTAATTTTATACTGATAAAGCCTTTTACGAATAAGTGCCTCATTCCGGCAATATAGTTTGATAAAAGTACATTTAGGGGACTAACGCCAAGCGTAAATTATGCAATTGACTGATTTGAACAAATCTTAAGATATGATTATTTCATTATGATATGCATTTTATGAAAGGGAAATTTAAATGTTTCTTTGTAATATAGTAAGAGTCCATCCGAGTGTAAAATACAAGAATCGTTCAGATAATTCTACGAGATTTTTTTGTTGGTTTAAAACAGAAGATAATAACATATAATGCTAGATATTGCATTATTTTGCAAATATTGTAAATTGTCGGAAGCGTATCTCAAAATAGTTGATTTTGGCGGCCATCTTGGCGGCCATTTTGAATTTTGGCCGCCATTTCGTACTTACTTTGACAAAAACCTATTCACAATATACGCATGTGTGTGTAAACAACTCTCATTTTTTTCTTTTAGGTACAATAATTATAAAATCCCAAATATTTACATATGTTAAATGCATTTCAAATGTTTTAATTACTGAAAAAGAGAATATAAATAAATTATCTTAACATGTACCTGCTAATTAAATTATATCAGAAAAACAGTATTAAATTTAAGAAATAATATTTTCGCAAATATTTCCGCACGCAAAAATCCGCTATTTTAAATTCGGAAAAGTTTTGTTACGCAAAAATAACCACTTATACAGTATTTAGTTTGAAAATAGTCGCAAAATTCTATATAATAATCAAGTACTATTTTCCTGCTTCGAGGCTCTTCTGAACAGAAAAATTCGGCTTTAAAAGCATATAGTACATTTTGCTTGCCTGAGAACAAATATGTTAAGACATTTGTGTTGTATCTCTTAAAGAATCTTTGACGAGTCTTCAGCGTAATTAATAGACTGACAAAAACACACATGTCCTTTAATCTTTGTTTTCACATCATTTACGAAACTGATATTTGAGAAGGAAATATAAACAAAGCAATTCACTTACATCTAGTCTGATGTCATTACTACACCTTTGAATATGTGCAAACACGACATAAGAGCGCACGTCAGATAAAACTCTCATTAAATTGTCATTCAGAGTATCTCCTTCTACGAACATTGATGCTGGTAGTTTCAGAATTATGACACGTTTCAAGCTAAAACGTACAATTTACTGTAACGTTGTTCTGTCCTTTAGTCATATGTCATATAATCAAAGGTTGTCCTCGAAAATGTCTAGAAAAGATTGTTTCCAAGAAAGAACCATTTTAGGTGTTACAATATGATGTTGTACTTTTTTAGATAAATTGATAATCAGTATAATTATAACTGTGTCTTTTTTCGATTGGCAGCTATGTAAAGCACCATTATTATACCAAAGCTATTAGAAAATGTACGCTTACCTACCTAAATGATTATGCCATCGTTTGGACAATGTTACGGAATTATGACGTAGTTTTTAGCTCGTGTGATGTTGGAACTGTATGTCTGCGTATTAATATGTCTTTCAAATCGTTATAGTGTTCATGGCTAAAGAAAAAGTAATAATTAATTAATTAATTAATTAGAAACAAAAATGATTCGCAAAGAAACAAAAACATCTCGAGAAAAAAGAAAGACAAAAAAATATCCAAAAAACTTCACTTGTTTCTTGAAATAACATGATTTTCTTTAGTTTCCGTTTTGTAAATATGTATTCATTTTTGCATTAATTACTTAAATGTCATAAATTGTCGTAGAAGGTAAATGCATGATATATTGATGCTTCTGTTTTAAACATTTTTTTTAAGAAAGGCTATATACTAAAAGTGACTCATTCCGGAAATATTGTTGTAAAAAAGTACATTACAGGCACAAACGTCAAGTGAAAATTATGCAATTGACGGATTGAAACAATTCTTAAAGTAAAATATGAATATCTCCTTTAGGATATGCATTTAATCAAATGAAAATTTAAATACTTTTTTGTAATAATATCTGAAATTAAGCAAGTCATTCTATTTTAAAATAGAAGTTCAAATAATATCGCTTTTTATATTGATATATAATTCATTAATTAATCAGCTTTCATTGATTTCATTTTGTTATCACTTTGACACAAACCTATTCACAATATATGCATGTGTGTGTTATTTTCTTGACGATACAATTATAATATTTCAATTATGTACATAATTCTGTTAAATGAATTTCAAATTAGAAATTATGTATACCAATAAATGTTTACTGACAAAGAGAATATAAATAAATTATCTAGGACCTCTCAAGAAGATGGTAAAGATTTTTGTTGCGTTAGTATTTCCATCACTGGATTATCATGTCACAGTGGTATTGAAAGCTTAATGAACCTTAAGATTTCCAATACATTTGAACTAATTACAAATCCCTTTCTTGATGTAAAAAGCATCGTAATGGATTACATAACAAGTTATCTCCTAACACTCCAAAAAAAAAAAATAAAAAATTGTTTCACTGGATAGTGAATTCTACTGGGACGAAATGATACTGGGCATTCCATCAAGTTTTTATCCCTAATTAGTTTAGAATCATGACTGTGTCCTATTTTGGTAATTTTCTCAAGGCAAATGATTGTAAATGAATGTACATAAACTTGATCTTTCATCACCATTAAACAAAAAGCGGTAAAAATTTGCAAATAGTACGAAGCTAGTTTCGTATAATAATTGTAATGTTTTTTTTTGTTTTTTGTTTTTTTTGTTAAAAGCAACTGTTTAATGTATTTGATACATCAACCGTATATAAGAGATAAAAAGAATAAATTTAAAAATTCTTATGTGATATTTTTGTCGAATTGTCAAAAAGGGAGGCGTTAGAAATGAAGACATTATTTATTAAAATTTCAAATTCATTTCAATTACTTTACATACTTTACGCTGACGTTACAAAAGATTCAAATAATATCGGAACAAGTTTGAAAGTCAGTGATAACTATTTGGTATTGATGGTAGTCGCAAAAAGTTATAAATAAACATTTGCTATTTCCCTGCTTCGATGCTTTTCTTAACTGAGATAATCTAGCTTTAAATGCATACTCACATTAAAATATGATAAGTAAGTTTTGTGGTTTGTCTTAAACGAACCTTTAACGTGTCTTTAGCGTTTACATTTCCCCTTCATTAACTGTCTGACAAAAACACACATGCCCTTTAATCTTTAATTTCGCATCATTTACGAAACTTATACTTGAGCGGGAAATATAATCAAAGCAATTCACTTATATCTAGTCTGATTTCATTATTGTCTCTTTGAATATGTGCAAATATGCCTTTAGACAGCACGTCAGATAAAACTCTCATTAAAATGTCATTGAGCGATCTCCTATAAACATTGATGATGGTAATTTCAGAATTTATGTCACGTTTCAGGCTACATCATATATTTTACTGTAATGTAGTACATTTCAGGCTAAAACTTACATTTTACTGAAAGGTAGTTCTGTCCCTTAGTCCTAAAACCAATAGTTGCCCTCAGGAAATGATTGTAAATGCCTAAGAAAATAAACTTTCGAGAAGGAACCATTTTTATACTGCATACATTAGATGCTCTCCTTAACATTTATATTTGTAACAATAAGCAGGAAAACATTTCAATGTCTGGAAGTTTTTCAAAGGTTGTCACACGAAAACATCATTAACAAGTGATTTCTTACTTCGATGGCTTTCTGAAACTAGTAGTGTTATTTAATTTACTAAAAATACAAAATTGTTATATTTACCGCAATGCTATAAGCTGTAGACAATTTATAAATTTTATAGTTATTGTTCGTTTTTTATCAAACCAAGTTTCAAATTTACACATAAGGTAGTTTACTGTCTAACTTCTAGTTCAAATATTCTTTTTAACATTTTTTAATTTTTACGGCACGTCAACACATAACTGGCCATATCGTGCCGAATGCTATATAGGCTTAAAATGTTATGTTAAACTTTGAAAATGACAATGAAAATGGGCCAATTAGATCCTAGAATACAAGATTATCTCTTTCAAATAATCAATGATGTTTTTTGATGGAATTGTATTAAAAGGTTCTTTGAGTGAATTTACACAATAAAATCTATTACGGGCCTATGGAAATTCAAAACATTCAAGAAGAAAATGCTTGACAGTAAAATTTTCATTACAAGCTACACAGAAAGGGGCATTGTCATTCGTGAGGAGATAAGAGTGGGTAGTTTTAGTGTGTCCAATTCGGCATCAAAGAAGAACTGTTTGATCATGGCGGTTTGACAGATAAAGAGATGGTGACACATCAAGAGATATGTTTATATCGTGAAGTTTATTAAAAACGGCTTTGTCCTTGTTTGCTTTCCATTCAGATGATACGAATTTATTTATAGCCGGTCTAAAATCACAAGCAGGTAACAATAAGTCTATTTTTTGAAAATTTAATGATTGTTTAGCTAAAGCATCTACTTTTTCATTTCCTCGTATACCTACATGACTTGGAATCCAATATAATTTAACAGATTTTGTTTTAAGGATATCAAAAAATCGTAAATGAAGTTTGCTTATCATGATATTGTCAGATTTTTTATTTTTAATGGCTATTAAAACAGAAAGCGAGTCAGAAAATATCACACATTTATCATGGGTATGCTGTAATATGTATGACAATGCTAAATCTATAGCATCTATAGAATTTAATGACTTTTTTTTATATTTGAAAGGTTAATATTTATTATCGGGGAATTATAAGTCCAAG
Organism: Ruditapes philippinarum; assembly: GCF_026571515.1. Lineage (NCBI taxonomy): Eukaryota > Metazoa > Mollusca > Bivalvia > Venerida > Veneridae > Ruditapes > Ruditapes philippinarum. The sequence continues at coordinate 45,544 of NW_026863506.1, forward strand.
GTGGAATATCCTCATCGTAATTTTGAAGGATACTGTGTAGATTAATTTTAAGTTTATCTAATTCATCTTTTAAACGAAGGCCTAATGATTTAATTTCCTTTGGTTTGTTGCTTTTTAACATCATCAAGTTTGTTTTGAACTACTCTGTATAGAACACTCATTTCAACGCAAGACTTTTTTATATATGTTTGTATGTGTTCGTTCTAGTACAAAGCAAATCGTACATAATAAAGTAGTTTTCAAACTCATAATATTTCTTAACATTAAATAATAAACTGACACCAAAATTAATATTTGAGAAAATATATCGGTTAAGAAATGTATAATCTTAATCTTATGTAGGATAAACATACACTCAGAAAAAATAATACGTTTTTTACATTGAAATGGGACTGAACATTTTTACTTAAGTTCTACAATTATGAAAACAAGGATGAAGAATCACACCTCCTATCCAAATTCTATCCGGTCTTTTCAAGGAGTTTCCGATGTGCATGTGTCGTAATTTTATTACTATAAAGATGTTTCCTAATTGTAGGAAAACATGAATATTGAGATTAAATTCAGCAAAATGAACACGAAATTACAAACATTTATCGACTTCGTGCAATGATTGAATAAAATTTCTTACTAAAGCACACAATGAAATAATGTACGAGTATATATATATATATACATGTGAGTACATAAAAAGGCGTTTAAAACTGCCTATTGAATTTTTACCTTTAGAAGAGACTTACACAAAGTTATTTAGAATTAAACCGTGGTAAAAATAGTATGTCTTGTAGCATTTGTTGCCTTACCTCTGTCAAATGTTTTGATGTTGTCAAGACTCAGAACGTGTTTTACCCTGTGAACCGTCTAATACCAGGAACAAAAATGGTTACGAAGCCAAACGCATGTAATTTGGCAAAATTAAGCAAGTTTAAAAATAATCACTTTATGGTTTATAACAATATAAAAGACAATTATCACTGATTCTTCTGGTAAATGTTGTTGTGAATAATGATATTTATATTGTTAATACAGTAAAGTTATGAACATTATCTGAAGTATAATAAGATTTTGTTTCTGAAAACTGATAGACACTCTTAGTCTGTTAAATATTGAAGGATCTAGTTTGTTGTCAGAAATAATTGCATTTATATCACTCTTGATTATAATTATGTTTTCTTTATTCAAGTTTCATTTTATCTCGTATATCATATTATAAATGCAAACAATATACTTAAGAACATTCCCCCCCCCCCCATCATATTTATTTAAAGCGACATTTCATTGTAATCATTTTTAAAAAAACTAATTCCAATGTTTAAATGTCACAGTATTTACCATTTAACGGTTGATGGCATGTCTTGCAAAAATAAATCAAGAAATACAGGTACAAGCGGAAATTTAATTAAAGGCACATTATGCTTCAGAAACAAATAAATGTTTAGACGTATACATAGTTCATTTATGTAAATATAGAAAAGGGTTGGTCCAAAACTTATAACAACTATATTGGTGGCCGTCCCCTACTTTTACATCTTTAGAATGGTCAAACAATAATAGTTATGGTGTTTAAATAATAGTATTTTTGAGAACGTATGTTACCAGAAGAAATTAGCAGCAAATGTTACAGTAAGATAATATGTCATAAAAGTAGCAAAATGTAATCAAAGTAGTATTTTCACTTCCCTACAAATACTAATTCACTGTAACTGTACTAATTGCCAAACGCAACAGATAGAAAAGATGGTTTAGGTAATTAACCAATGAGTAACGTTTTTGGTGCTTTTAATGTTTACCATAACTAAAATTTTTTTGAGAAGTAAGTACCACTGCATCTGCACTGAAAGGTTGGTGTAACGAGTATGTGATATTTTTAAAAAGAAATGCTTTTTTTTTAAAAAAACAAAAGGAACGTTTAATCCATATTCCATTTTTATATACATAAATGAGCTTGTGAGTTACAAAGAACAAAAATTTAGCACTTAATTCTCGCGGAGTTGCACTATAAGTTTTCGGGTTAGTAGCTAATCAAAATAATGTTAAGTTCCCTATAATCTTCTTAAGTATTTATGATTTAAGCTATTTAAGAGACCTACCAGTACCATTAACGTATATCACGTTTTACCCTTGATGATTGTTAGAATGATAGCCCACAGTCTGTTCATTATTTACACTGAAACCTACTTTGTACAGTGACCCATTTCAGATAGCTATAACAATGGCATTAGCATTTACAAAACAACGCAAAAGTATGTTCGTCACTCCACTAGTTATCCAATTAATAACTAAGTCAACGTATGAACACATCTGCGGATGTTTCTAAAATCAAAATTTTACCATTTTCATATTTAATTGTTGACTTCTGCTTAAGCCGGGGGCGTGGACAGTAGTTTGCACTTAGTGTCGTCCATGAACTGGCTCAACGCAACATTTTTAATTTTGCTGTTTTGGACTTTCTTTAGGGATTCCTTTTTTTTCTTTATTCTATTTTAATTTTATTATAAAAGCTGTGCTTTAGATAACCAATTCGTTTCTGAATTGTTTAAAGTATTTTTACACGATTTCGTAACCAGTTTCAATATATACTTCATTTCAGAATTCAATATTTCAGATATCGTATTGACCATTAACAAAGATCTTATACTTACATAGAACTTTAACAGAATAACAATTATCTTATGGTCGTTTTATATGAGAAAAAGTAATAAAAAAATAAAGTGAAATGAAAATAAAGCTAATTATTATTAACATTTATTTACAATGACTTAAATGGACTCTACTTAGGGTTTTGTTTTAAAATGATTGGTCTAGACTAATAAAATGCGTGCACAATTTCAGATCATTCGCTCGTATTTTTTGTAGATAAAAATCAAAACTACATTAAATTTCATAGTATGGTTAAACGTAGGGATATTATAGCACTTCTTAATTATCTTAAACGACTCAGAAAGAAGGTTTTTTCAAATAAACAGTAAGGTTTATGAACTTCAAGGCAAATGATTTTAATTGTAATAAAGACTCGTTGTAATAAAAAACAAACAAGTTGTATTTGTTTTCTTTTCTATTTTAAAGTTGATTTGGATAATTATAATATATAACATCAAAACACAAACTATATAAACTGTCTGTTATTTTTTTAAATTGTGTTTTATTTCAATATACATGGGCATTAGCTTTTTATCGACTTGTTAGGCAAATTAAGAAAATAAATATCGTAAAGGCCTCAACAGACGGTACAATGTTATAGAACAACACTTATTTAAAATATGATGTACACCTTTCAAAGCAGTACAACACTTGCATTGACACCATAATTCTATATTGTATGAAAGCAATTCCCTCCGAATGGATCTCTTACAGAATTTTATCAGTACTTTTATTGCTGGAATATGTGTAAATGTTATAATTGTTGGTATTGATTAAGGTAGGCAGTGGGTAGCATGGAGGGAGCATTTAGGAAATAACCATGTTCTGAAATGAATAAAATAACTGAACACCCTAAAGCCTGTTCCGTATATTTGTCTTACAGTGAATTTGTTTTCTTCATTAGTAATGCTGGAAACTCCTCCATTAAAAATAGTCATTTTCTTAGTAATTTGGTATTTAAAAATTCCACAACTTGGGGGCTCCCCAAAAGTTTTTCAATTAATCTTTACTCCATCTGACTACTATGTTTACATTTTAGCCCTAATTGTTCTGAAATTTCATTCATTAAACACATATTCTGGGGATAATTAGGTCATCATGGAAGGTTTATACTACAAGAATTAAGATACAAAACATGTCCTATCCTGTAAATATAGTAATATGTTCAATATATGTGAATTCAAAAAATACAGTAAAAGGCTACACACATCTAAGTTTAAATTGTTGGTGTACTTCAAAAACCTCAGTTATAATAGTCAGATAAGATGTCAGGCACAACAAAGAGCTTATGATATCTTGTCAGCAAGGACAACATTGACGAATAAAATTCTGTATAAAAATCTGGAAACAAAGTGATCCCTCGGAAGCATTAATCACAACAAAATTACAAGAATTGCAGACTCGGTTTGATTGAGTCTGTACATGAGGTATATTGAATACGTGCAACATCCCTCACGCCCCCTAGCGCCGGCTAAAGACATGTTGCAAATTAATAGATGAATACTAATTACGATTTCGTACAGGTAATTTTTGTATCATGAATAAAGTCTACGCATTATTTAAATTTCGCAGTAAATTTTGAAATTACTGTTCAACTTTCATGAATTATTAAAATAACATATTTTCCTTTGCATTAATGTCTATATGAGATAGGCTATCACACAATTTATCAAAATGTGCAGTCCTGCATTACCCATATCATTTGTCTGACATTCATTATGTTAACAAGAAACCTACTGGCTTGTTTGTTCAAATAAGACAAGAATTGCGAAACCGATCATTCATTCCTACAACTAACAAAACAAACAAAATGATTAGTGGTATCCTGATTAGATGTACCAATCCAAATGTCATCATGTAATGCCGTGTCCAATGACAACCAGAATGAACTAAAGTAAGTCTGTAGAAAGACAAGACATGGTCAAAAATATGCAATTGATTGATATGTAATGTTCACTGTAGGCGGTCCCATGAAAACATTTCCTTAATATGTAGTGACATAATCTTGTAAAATATTCGATAGGTTATACAAAGTGACAGAAACACCGAGAAAATGAATATAACATAGGAAAAGTGTATCGAGATAAAGCAAATACGCATGGAAAAGAACATATATATCCATAAACCGTGATTGCTTTTTGGTTACAATACTCATTCTTTTTGGAAAATGTAATGAAATTTTTACTTACTGCTTGACGTTTTCCGCATGTTTTTGCATGCTCATTCATTCAGCCATTGCTTCAAAATGTCATGGTATTAATAACTGATTGAGGTAAAAATGTATGTTTTGAATGATTTATGGACAATTATTCCGATTTAAAGAAACATTAATCATCCGGTCTATTATCTCTTTTATCAGATACATGCATATTCATAAAGTTATAGTGTAGAATCATTATAAATATTAAAACAAATTTAATTCATAGTTGTATCTTTCACTAGATGCCAGCTAATAGTAGAATAAGAGACTAAGTCAGTTTTGTAGAACGGATGAAATTCGTAAACAGTTGCTGAAATGTGTTTTATTTTCATATATGGGCACTCATATTCCATATATGAGCACTCATACATTGTCCTTCTTGATATATAAATGATAAAATTTTCAAAATCTTCCAACATTTAAATGTCAAGCATGGTGTATGCTTTTAGAGATAAATTGTTTATTATTATAATCATAAGTGTTTATTGTTACGATTCGCAGCTCTGTAAAGCACCTAGAGCTTCCTAAGTATGTTTTCTTATCTAAATGTGAATTACAATGGCTTATTATTTCTCGACTGAAAATGGTATTTATTATAAACAATATCTGCTTTGAAAAAGGCAATGGAATATTTACTTTGAAACATTCTTAAATCTTAAAACTTAGTCGTTGGACAGTATTTGCAGGAACCTAGGACGGTTTCCATTTAGCATATCAATCATATCGGATCTTTTTTCCTTAAACTACATTTGTCGACGGAGATTGATACCATTCAATGGGAGCGGAAAACGCTCGAAGAATCTATCAGTCTGAGCCTGTCATATCTTGTCTTGTATAGAAGGAATACTTGTCATCGTTTGGAAAATGTTACAAAATTATGACGTAGTTTTTAGATCGTAAGAATTTTAACTGCATGTCTGCGTACTAAATTGTCTATCAAATGGATAAATTGTTTCATGGTGAGGGATGTTGAACTTTACATTATCCCTCATGTACAGACTCAATCAAACCGAGTATGCAGTTCTCTTGTAATTTTGTTGTGATTAATGCTTCCGAGGAATCACTTTGTTTCCAGAGTTTTAAATTCAAAAATATTAATCAGTTAGAAACAAAAACGTCTCGCAAAAAATATGCAAAACGTCCAAAAGATAAACTAAACGAATATTCGTTTGAATGTTTTAGTTTCCGTTTTGTAAATATGTTATGCATTTCTGTATTTAATTGTCACATTACTTAAATGACATACAATTTTCGTAGAAAGTAAATGCAAGATGTATAGATGTTTTTGTTTTAATTTTTTTATAAGAAAGGCTTAATACTAATTAAGGCCTCATTCCGGCAATACAGTTTTATAAAAGTACATTTTTGCGACAAAGGACAAGCGGAAATCCGTGGCATAAATAGTAATATTCTTTGAACTTGATAAATATTCAGGGCAATAACAGAGCCATAACTCTGTGTTAAATAGTAATATCTGGAAATGCCAATGCGATGTATGCATACTGAATAACTAATCAAGGGCCATAAATCTGAGTTATAAGTGTCTGACCGGAACAAGGCGACTATATGCACATCTCCTCTTCGTATCCCATAAAGTTTCATTGAATTCCAGCCAGTAGTTACAGAGAAGTAGCACGGAAACGAGTATTACTCTGGTTGTATACTGCATAAGTTATCAAGGGCCATAACTCTAAGTTAAAATGTCTGACCCGAACAAGGCGACGATATGCCCATCTCCTCTTGGTATTGAATGTTCCAATAAAATTTCATTGAATTCCAGCCAGTAGTTGCAGAGAAGTAGCGCAGAAACGAATATTTTTCTATATGCATACTGCAAGGGCCATAACTCTGAGTTAAAATGTCTGACCCCAACAAGGCAATGATATGCGCATCTCCTCTTGGTATTGAAGGTTCCCATAAAGTCTTGTTGAATTCCAGGCAGTAGTTGCAGAGAAGTAGCGCGGGTACGATTTTTGCTCTATATGCATACTGCATAACTAATCAAGAGCCATAACTCTGAGATAATGTGTCTGAACCAAACAAGGTGACAATATGCGCATCTCCTCTTGGTATTGATGGTTCCCATGAAGTTTTGTTGAATTCCAGCCAGTAGTTGCAGAGAAGTAGCGCGGGTACGATTTTTGCTCTATATGCATACTGCATAACTAATCAAGAGCCATAACTCTGAGATAATGTGTCTGACCCCAACAAGGCAATGATATGCGCATCTCCTCTTGGTATTGAAGGTTCCCATAAAGTCTTGTTGAATTCCAGCCAGTAGTTGCAGAGAAGTAGCGCGGAAATGATTTTTGCTCTATATGAATACTGCATAACTAATCAAGGGCCATAACTCTGAATTAAAGTGTCGGACCGGAACAAGCCGACGATATGCGCATCCCCTCTTGATATTGAAGGTTCCCATAAAGTTTCGTTGAATTCATTCCAGCCAGTAGTTGCAGAGAATTAACGCGGAAACGATTTTTACTCTATATGCATACTACATAACTAATCATGGGCCGTAACTCTGAGTTAAAGGGTCTGACTGGAACAAGCCGACGATATGCGCATCTCCTCTTGATATTAATGATTCCAATAAAGTTGAATTCCAGCCACTACAGAGAACTAGTCCGGAAACGAAATTTGGACGGACGGATGGACGGACGGAAGGAAGGACGGACGGACAACGCCAAAACTTTATCCCCCTCCCGATTCCATCAGCGGGGGATAATAAAGTAGTTGAAACAATATATCGCTTTTGATATTGATAAATATAAATTATTAATTAATTAGCTTTCTTTGAATTTATTTTGTACTCTTTTTGAGAAAACTTATTATTATTTACATGATATGCATGTGTGTATAATCAACTATCATTATCTTCATTATGATACAATTATAATATCCCAAATATTTATATATTAAAAATGTGAAACCAATACATGTATACTTACGAACGAATTAATAAAAGTTCTTTGCAAATTCTTAAGAAGATAGAAACGTCTTTTGTGGCGTTTGTACTTCCATTAATGGATTATCAACGTCTCAAGTAACAGTGGTATTGTAAGCTTAATGAAGCTTAAGATTTCCATTATCTTGGCGACAATTGATATTGAACAAATTACATTGAACTAACTACAACTCCCTTTTGTGAAGTGAAAGCATCGTAATGGATTACATGGCAAGCTATCTAAAACACCAAACAAATAATGGTTCACTGGAACATGACTATTTAGCCATAATTTCGCTGGAACAAAATGACACCAGGCATTCTATCAAATGAGTATTCCTAAAAAGTTTAGAACCATAACTGAGTGCAATTTTGGTAGTTTTCTCAATATATTAAAGAATAAATTTAAAATTCTAATGTGATAATTTTGTAGAATTGTAAAAAGGTAAGGTGTTTATACGCTGAAATAATTGATTCAAAGTTCATACAAATATACAATCATACTTTTTATCATACACAAACGTTACAAAGGATCAAAGTGTAGTGGAAAAAACTGAATATCAATCTAAACTATTTAGTTTTGATGGTTTTTGCTAAAATTGTCGATAACTTTGTTATTTACAAATGATTTGTCTTCATACTTGGAGACAATAAATACTTGATAGAAAAGCCCTTTAAGTAGACTTAATTGAAAATGACCTTCACTTATAAATGACATTTGCATTGAAGGTCAAATAAATTAATTTTTCTCGCTTTTTTGCTTGAATGTGTTATAAGTTTGTTAAGAGCTACCTTTAGGACAATGTCGTAAATTAAGAAGATAAACTCAATTTGAACTTCTCTTTATACTGACCTTAAAACATTATGATTTTACAGTTTTATGCTTTAATTGGTTTTATGTTTTAATCTCCGGGAGATGCTTTGGTTATTTAGCACAGAGGAAGGTTGTCTAGTACTGATGTAACTCTCCAGGAACGATGGTTAGGTAACTACCCGCCTATATGACTGAAATACTGTTGGGAAAAGGCGTAAAATGAACCAAACAAACACACTAATTGGCTGTAACTTTGTAAATAATGGATGTATTATCTTTATACTTGTGCATAGCAATGACTGAGATAAAACTTTAAGGAAGGTTTATTTGCACTTAACTTTGATGGTAACTTAAGCTACAGTCTCACTTACATCCCGGCAGAGTCCCGGGGTGATCCGGGAACGACCGGGAACAACCGGAGTACATCGGCAACGTCCGGGATGATCTAGGAACATCCGGCATTCGACCCCGGATGGAATAAAATATTTAATATCACTGGTTGGTCCGGGATGATCCGGGAAGGTATAGCTTTGCCGGCTTCATCCTTAGCTCTGCCGGGAACGACCGGGGAAGCACCGTAGCTCTGCCGGCACAAACCGGGGATGTTTCGGGGTATGATATAGCCGGTAGAGCTACGGTAGAGCCCCGGAATATGCCGGCAGAGCCGCGGTAACTACAGGCAGAGCTCCGGAGGATAAAGGTAGAGCAACGGTTGATCCCAGTAGAGCCTCGGCAAAGCCCGGATCATTTCAAAAGAATAACGACAATTTGCGATGATTGCACTTGTTTGTCTTAAAGCAGCACGCCTCCAGATCCATGGTAATTTTCATGAAAATATTGAAAATGTGTTTAAAAGTATTATTTAGTGAAATAACCAAAAGGAAGCAATTTACACATTATTTAAGGCAGTTACAACCCACGTACATAACAAAAAAAGAGGACAATATATGCAAAAATAGCCCTTAAAGCGTTAGTAACGCAGTAGAAATATATTTTATAATTACTGAAAAATCAATCATTAATCGCACATAAAATGTAAATTATAACATGAATCTTGAATATTTTTCCTTTTCCTAAAATTTCAGTACATTGTTCTCAAGTTTGATTTTATTGAAATATTTTCGTACATCTGGAGGCATGCACCTTTAAAACCCTTCCGATTTCCCTTATATACAGTATGGCATAAGGATTTTTCAGAAAATCATCATGAATTACTATTCTGGAACAATAGATTTTATATTAAATAAAAATTATATATCAATCGGGCGTTTTTCAATCCACCGGGGTTCTACCTGGATCGTCCTGGGCTCTGCCTGGATCGACCGGGGCTTTGCCTGGGTCAACCGGGGCTCTTTCGGCGTCATCCGGGAACGACCGGGGAAGCACCGGCATGAACCGTAGCTTCACCTGGGCTCTGCCTGGATGATCCGGAGCGCATCCTTGGTGGTTAGTGCTGCCGGGGTAAGTGTGACCGCAACAATAATTTCACCACGGATCGTCGGAAGGTCCTGGGCTCTGCCGGGAGTAAGTGAGACCGCAGCTTTAGCTTACGGTCAAATTATTAGCAAAAGAACCATTAATATGATAAAACCGGTAGGATGGATAATTCAAATATAACCCTGATTATCAAGGTCAAAATGAAATTAAATTGTGATAATTTTGGTATTTACTTATAGTTTTGATTAATTCTGTGACAAAAGAGTACGTAAGGCAAAATTGACATAATCAATTTAAGTGTGACATTGACCGTCAATGTTATATGCGACATTTTAGTGTATTCTTATTAAGAAAATTGTTTTTTTTTAACTTTTTTTAAAGTTTTGCCCTAGAATAAATCAAATTCATAAATGAATAATACAAGTATGGTCAATTGTAGCATAATTTGCTAATAATTTGACCGTAATGTTTAAAGTTGTTTGTGATATTCTTCCTTTGTTTTTGAGTTAACAAATTAGAAAAAGGCAAATGTGTCCAACGCAAGGCCTTTGTTAGATATAATTTTAATTTGATGAATGTAACTTCAGAAGAAGTAGTCAGTTAAAAGAAAATGAAAAAGGAAGTACTAGTATTTGGAAAATATACATATTGCAATGATATTAGTATATAAGTATGATATATATTAGTATGATATTAATATTTAATATTAGTATGACGTGCTAATAAATGTTTATAACTTTGCGTTTAAAAAGTAATTTTGCGGCCCTTTTAAAGTGCTATAGTATTCTAGGGATTTTTACTGGTACCTATGAGTGTCATGCAAATCTGAATGGCACAGAGAATAGCCATATGTTTGTACCTATTTATTCAAACAATTAAGGAGGGAGTAAAGGGGAAAAATTGTCAAAAGAGTTTTAGTAATCATCTACGTAAGCATCACCTTCACCACAAAACCAAGATTAAATGGAAGCGGTAATGTTTATCTCCTGTTCGTTTGATTTATTGTTCGATTTCAATAAATTTTCTCATTTTTATTAGTATCAAATGGGGTGCTCCGGCGTCCGTCGTCATGCGTCAACAATTCTTCTTGTCTGAAACTACTAAGCAGATTTACTTCAAATTTGGTCGGTAGCACCCCTGTGACAGTCACACTGGAATTTGCTCATGTCATTCCAATTGGCCCCTTTTAGGGGTCAGCAAAGCTAAAATAGAAAAACCTTTAAACATCTTCTTCTACAGAACTAATGGATGGATGATCACCAAACTTTGGCTGTAGCATTCTTGGGTAGTCTTTGATCAAGTTTGCTCATATTTATTTGATTGGCCCCTTTTAGGGGTCTCTAGGGCTAAAAATAGAAAAAACCTTTAAACATCTTCTTCTACAGAATTAATGGATGGATGATCACCAAACTTTGTCTGTAGCATTCTTAGGTAGACTTTTATCACGTTTGCTCATATGAATTTGATTGGCCCCTTTTAGGGGCCGCTTAAGCTAAAAATAGAAATACCTTTAAATGTCTATTTCTACAGAAGTAATGGATGGATGATCACCAAAACTTGTCTGAAGCATTGTTGGGTAGTCTTTTATTAAGTTTGCTCATATTATTTTGATTGGCCCCTTTTAGGGACCGCTAAAATTAAAAATAGATATACATTTAAACGTCTATTGCTACAGAACTAATTGATGGATGATCACCAAACTTTTGTCTGTAGCATTTTTGGGTAATCTTTTATCAAGTTTGCCCATTTTAATTTGATTGGCCCCTTTTAGGGGCCGCAAAAGCTAAAAATAGAAAAACCTTTAGACATCTTCTCCTTCAGAACCAATTGATGGATGATCACCAAACTTTGTCTGTTTCATTCTTGGGTACTCTTTTATCAATCTTGCTTATATTAATATAGGGGCCACTTAAGCTAAAAATAGAAAAAAACCTTCGAACATCATTTCCTATCGAAATAATTGATAGATTTTCACCAAATTTTATAGCATTCTTAGTCTTAGGTAGTCTTTTATCAAGTTTGCTTATATCAATTTGATTAGCCCCGTTTAAGCTAAAACTTAAATACCCTAGGTCATGGCATTTCTTCAAATTATTGTTTAAACATATTCTATGCTCAAATTTGATATAAGAATATATTGACATTCCAACACTGAAAAGCAGTTGTTTCTGGTGAGCGACTCAGGGCCATCATGGTCCTCTTGTCTTAATTATGGCGTCTTGTTTTGACTGGTTAAAAATTCGCCAGTTGACATCCAAAATATTATTTAAGCTTTTGAGTAGCCATTTTTATTTTAATATATTCAATAGAGATTTTGTTTTAAGCAATAGTTCTAAACGTGAAACATGCGTGAAAAGAACTGTCACTCAAAAGTGTCTTTTTACAGACTTAAAAAAACAAACACTTTTTAAATAGCTCCGGGTATAGTCGTATAAGACACAAATATGAAATCTTCAAATTTCTTTATAAGTGCCGTCCATTAATTTTTGTGGTCGTAAACATTACACTTGAAACTATTACATTTTACGAGTAATGCATCTGATAATTTTTATATGAGTATATACATGTATTCGCGTTATTTTTTTCTATTTGCACATTTGGTAAAGAAAAACCTTGTTAACCATCTAGTGGTCTCATTTTTGACTCAATTGTCATATAACTTGTCTAGGTAATTGCTTGGATGATTCAAACATGGGTCATCTCTGATGAAAAACTAGGTCACCGGTGCTAAGAATAGAAAAATCTTGTTAACACTCTAGTGGCTACCGTTTTGACCCAAAAATCCTGGAAATTGGTCTGACAGTTTGTTTTGATGATTTCTAAGTCAAGTTTGTACATGGGTCATCTGGGGTCAAACTAAGTCACACTGCCCAAATAAGGAAAAACCTTGTTAACCTTCTTGTGGTCACATTTTTGCCTCAATTATCATCAAACATTATCATAATGCTTGACTAAATAAATGTTTGGATGAGTGCGAACATGGTTAATTTAGGATGAAAAACTAGGTCACCGGAGCTAAAAATAGAAAAATCTTGTTAGCACACTAGTGGCTGCTGTTTTGATCCAAATATCCGGGAAATTGGTCTGAAATATTGTTTTGATGATTACTAGGTCAGGTTTGATTATCGATTACCTAGGGTCAAAACCTAGGTCACCCTCCCATACGGACAAATCTTGTTAACACTGTAGTGGTAACATTTTTTACTCAATTGTCATCTAATTTATTGAGGGTACATGTCCTCTTGTCTTAATTTTTAGTACTATTTACTCTGATAGTTGGCAAAACAGGGGTACTGTACCATGACATTAGACATGTTTGGTCCTAGTTCGAGACTGGCCTAAAACTTTGCAGAGAGTTTTGAAAAGAAAATTGCTTTAATGACATTTATCATAGTCCATTTTACAATGAATATGTTGAATTATTAGCTCGACCAGTTACCATGGAATTTTATCACCACATATGTCTATTGTACACATATTTGTCTATTTGTACATAAAAAGGTTGAATAATGCTTCCCATCCTACGGTGGCTCTTGTTCTTTACTGGTTCTTGGTAGAGTTAGTTAGCTCCTATACTCAAAACACGTGTGCATACTTATCTAATTTTGTTATCTCGAATCATTCTGTGCATGTATATTTTTTTCACATGGTGGAATATGCTTTCAGAGACGAGACAGAATGTGTTGTATCTGTTATGCAATCATTACAGGAGGAAAATTGAAGAGACAAATTAAGTCTCATAAGATCACGCATGAAGAAGTTGCTAACATTTTAAAAAAAACCACCAATGAACAAAACAAGTGGTTTGAGAGAAAAAGGATTAAGGGAATGTATAATTTCAATGTACCACACTTAACTGAAACTGAACTAATGACAGAAAGAAAACCAAAGAAGCAGGATGAAGTCAGAATGTGTATGAAGTGTAAACGTTTTTTTCCAAATCGTACATTCTATAAACATAAAGAGAAATGTTCAGATGAGTCAGAGGCAATAAAACTACAGTCTCTTCAGCAGCTCAATATTCACAAAGATCATAATTTGTAATAGACGTACTTTTCATTAGGAAAAATAAACTGGTTCAAGTCATTGGGTACAAGCATTATCTAATGAGGAAGGTTGAATCCAGCAAGCTTAAGGAAGTAAAGAAAGAGGTGATTAGGGAGATGAGAGAACTGGCCAGGTTGTTTCTGTGCTCTAAATCACTTGCAGAACCCAATGTTACCTTTGAAGACATGTACACTACAGGGAATCTGACATTACTTAAGGAGGCCATTACCAAGCTATGTACACCAGAAGAAGAAGAAAAACATGAGCTGAAAGTGAATTTGAACAGTATCTTTCAGAAGAGTATGAAAATATTGAAAGGTTTTTATGCAGAATCATCACAACTATCAAAGAAGAAACAGCTCAAAAGTTTCAAAGAAGCATATGATTTTAACTTACCTAAGATTATGTAAAGCTAGATATAACACAGAAAAAACTCGCTGAAAAAAGCAAGACTGCCCAAAAAGTTACCAGTTGAAGAGGAAATAAAAAAAAAACTGAAAGGATTTATCAGTGCAGAAATAAACCATATTGTCTTTGTCAATACACATGGCTAAGATCTTTAGTTGTATCCAGGCTTACTCTTTATAATGCACGAAGAGATGAAGAGGGGTCAAGAATTCTTCTTGATGAATGGGACGATGCTTTAAAGGGAACTTTGGTTCCAGAAGACAGTATTGAAAAACTAAATGATGATGTTGAATAATTTCTGGTTGGCCAATTTCGACCAGCATGCATGGCTGGCAAAGGGCGAAAATATGTTCAAATATTGATTCAAGTTGATTTAATAGAGGCTGTCCAACTGCTTATTGATAACAGGCACGAATTTGGTATTGATAAGAGCAACAACTTCTTATTTGCCACCAAGAGCTCGAAATCTGTTCTGGATGGCATGCTGTGAAAGGTGTTAGTGATTGCCGCAAAAAAACAGACATCGGGCCTCTCCTGTGTATGCCAGCCTAGATATGACAGATGCTGATAGAAGGATTTTTTGACCACCTTGGACATGATGAGAATATAAACAAGGACAATTATCAGTGTCCTCCAGGTCTTCATGGGGAGGGTTCTCAATTCTTTAGAATTCTTCATAAATCAAAGATAGCACGTAAAATGGATTTCAATGCTCTTCTAATTCCAAGATGAGGTACAAGACGGTATAAAGAAATGAGCATTACCTTAGTGTGTCTGATGCCAACACTATAAAGTGTTGAGAATTGAGTACCGCTCAAGCCGGTGCTAGGGGGCGTGAGGGATGTTGCACTTATTCATTATCCCTCATGTACAGACTCAATCAAACCGAGTCTGCAATTCTTATGTTATTTTGTTGTGATTAGTGCTTCCGAGGGATCACTTTGTTTCCAGAATTTTGCATTTCTATCAAATTTTGATTTGACATTTTTTTTGAGAAACTACATATACATTTAACCTTTTCCCTTATAGAAGCGAGAATCGCCGTCTTTTTTACCATTCCCTGATAGAAGCGAGAATCGACGGCTTTATCGATTACCGCATGTAAGCGAGAATCGCCGACATGCATGATCTCAATGGAAGCGACTTTCGCCGACTTCAATCATTACCTGTCCAAAAATCAACAATTTTCCCGGAAATCAGACCTGTAATTTGTGTTATCGTAAAGATCAACATTTCATGAGGGGATTCCGTTCATAAAATTATGGTGTTACAATTTAAAGTTTTTGTATAATTAGCGACCAACCAGGTGAGGGGTTTTCCTTACGTCACGCAGTTAATGAGTGCGCTGGTCAATGAAATAAATATAGAACGTATCGTGAGACAGGAACAAAAGTGTCTAAAAATAGCAACTCATGAATAAAAAGTATTTATATGATCACGGGTCGTTCACGTGCCAGGCATGGTTTGATGAATTTTATGTTTGTTTTGGTTTATGACAGCTGACATGTGTATATACACGGATTTATTAACACCCTGACTAGGGGTATCTCTCTGGCCCCTGCAATCAAATATTTCCGGTAGCAGCGGCGATATTTTTAAGAAAATGACCGACAAAGAAATATTTCAAAGTTTAAATTCTTTCATGTGCGCTATTGTTTTCATAACAGACACAGCATGGGGCCGTGTATTACACGATATGATAAAATCATATTCCATATATCATCTTTGATGTCGGCAACATGAAAATGCCGAAAAAGGCCGTGGAACTCCAGGATGTCTTTCCCTTATCATCATTTGATCTAAATTAGATCTATAAATAATAAAATTTAATTAAATTTTACCAGTTCGTTCGAGAACATCTGCGCTATTATATCGCTAATTAATCTCATTAGTACGCTAATTACACTTGTCAAACTATGTCTATGATGGCAGATTTTAACTTTGATTCTGATGATGACTCTGATTTTTCTGGATTTGGGCCGTCTGATATAGATTTAAGTTCTTCTGATTCGTCGTCCGACGACGTCGATAATGTTGCCGATGCTGGAGTCTCAACTTTGACAAATCGTCTGCTACCGCCAAGGGTACATATATACTTATATTTGACAGCCATATAATAAAGTATATTGCCAAAATACAAAAAAAAACTTCTCTCATTGTCAGAATTTTATTTCTAATTACAATAGAATAAAAAAGAGACAACAATACAAATATACAGAAGCATTTATTTTATTACATATGAAACAGTGAATGACATAAAATATATATATATATATATATATATATATATATATAAGTAAAAATAAATAAATATAAAATAATAATAATAAACAAACAACCACCAAAAAAAAAAAAGAAAAAAGAAAAACAAGAGAAATTGTGTTGAAAAAAAAACTAATTTTTTTATTACTTTCCAGGTTGAAGACTTTGTTGGAGAGCCTGGGCCGAACCTCCCTGATGGTTTTGATGTCAGTACAGCCACACCGTTAGACTTCTTCAAGTTTGTTTTTCCAGTGAGCTTGATCACCTACCTAGCGGACATGACCAACCTGTATGCCAACTGGAGGCAGGCCCAACCTGGAGTAGACCTGGATGACAGATGGGAAGAGACAACTGAGGCAGAGATGCGAGCATTCCTAGCCATCAACATCCTTATGGATATCAACATTCTACCAACTTTGGAGATGTATTGGTCTACGAAGATGCTCATCGGGAATGTAGGTGCCCAGCAGATCATGACATGCAACCGGTTCCAGAAGCTTTCTAAGTACTTTCATGCATCAGACAGAACCGGTGACCGTCCACGTGGCCATATAGACTACGACCGCCTCTACAAGGTACGGCATGTCATGACTACCCTGTCAACAACCTTCCGAGAAATGTGGACACTGTCACGGGAAGCCACGGTAGATAAGGCCATGATCGCATTCACCGGTAGGTTGTCCTACATGCCAGCCAAGCCGATCAAGCGGAGGATCAAGCTCTGGATGCTGTGCGACGCCAGAACTGCCTATGTTCATCGTTTCGAGGTGTACCTTGGCAGACAGGAGAACAGGCCAGAACATGGACTTGGGTTCAACGGAGTCACCACACATACAGATCATCTCCAGCACACCCACAGGTGGATCTTCTTTGACAACTTTTTCACGTCTATTGAGTTGATGAAGCGTCTCCTTGAAGATGGCCTCTACGCCTGTGGGACTGTGAGGGTAAACAAGAAAGGTTTTCCGTCTGAGCTAAAGAAACCTAGAGACATGCGTGACAGGGGAGCCTACAAGTCGCTTCAGTGCCAGGGCTTGACAGCAACTGTTTGGAAGGACAAGCGACTGGTCCACCATCTTTCAACTGTTGGGGATCCAACCACAGTGCTAATGGCCACAAGACATGCTGGACCTCGTGCAGAACAGTACATGCAGCAAGAGCCGACTTCCCTCTACAACCAGTTTATGGGAGGAGTTGATCGCCATGATGCTCGACGTGCCAAGTTTGGTGTAGGTCGACCTGGGAAGAAAGCCTTGAGGTACTGGTTCCTTCTCAACAGTGCCATCGTCAACGCATATATCATCTACAAGAAAGCGTCCACCAGATCGCACTCCAAGAAGAGATTTGAGCACATGGACTTCCGAATTGAATTGATCGAGGAGCTTATTGCCGGATTTGCCAAGCGAAAGCGAGGACCTGGGGATCGGGCAGCTTTGGTAGCACTGGTTGACCAGGAAAACCAGCACCTACATAGGAACGAGCGGATGCCAGGTGATAAGGGTGCCAGGTGCCGATACCACAGGGCGTATCTCAACAAGAGGAAAGAGACTGTGTATGGATGCCGCATCTGTAATGTCCACCTCTGCAAAGTTGGCTGCCATGCGAGGTACCACGAACTCAGCCAAGATCAGTGAGATGGGTTTTTATAGTGAAATATCAACTGGAACTGTTTTATGGACTATGATAATGATTACGGATAAATTTCAGGATTTTGATCAGTGATAACTACTTGAACTGTTTTATGGACATTGATAATGATTAAGGACAATTTTGTGGGGGATGGGGCGGGCCATGATAAGAGCGCCTCCTCGTGGTGTGGCCTGGATATGGCTGGATAATTTCCTTAATTCTTCCATCATTGCTCTTCATCTGAAAAAAAATAAAAATAAATAAATAAAAAGTAATTGATAAATAAACATTACAAATTATCCAGCCATGACTGAACGCTCTTACTTTTGTATGTTTATAAATAATAAAATTACTCATGTAGACATATTTGTATACACCCAACAAATATGATATTTATACCATTTGAAAAGTATTTCAATTCTCTGCAAACTTTTTATTGATACAAAAATTGTCAAAACACAACTTAATACTTTATTTTCCAGTTAAAGTATATAGGTATCTAATTTGACCATTTTTACCTATATTTTATCATACCCTTTATGGAGATAGTGTGTGACTCCTTATCAGTAGGATATTGATTATTGATTATCTATCTGGCTACTGTATTATGGGGTGTAAAGCAGTAAATTAAAGGGGCTGTATCAAGGAAAAGTTTTAATCGATGCTTGATATTTGGTTCTTCTGCAGGTTTTGTTAACAGAAAACTTTCAGCAAACAAAAAATTTGCTTTCACACTATTCAACTTAACCTACTTAATTTAAGTGCTGGTAGTCATAAAAGGGAATATGGTCTTAAGCTTAACTTTTATTGATATGACATTAGTTATTATTCAATAATCAGCAATTTGGTAATTTTTAAAAACTGAATGATATCATTAGTTTACACAAATTTATTTTAGTTTGATTGTGTTGGAAGCTATTACCTTATAGAACACTCTAATCCATTCCTGGAAATAACCAGTACTAAACAATTAATGTAAAGTTTCTTGCTCAAGGAAACAACGACAGACCCACTCAGCCACGCCGCCACCTGATAGCATTGACTCATGTTCATATAAATAAACACTTCTAGTAAATTTAAACTTATTGTTTATATTGATTCACGTTTGCTCAGGGAAACTAGATTATAGTTGAGTTGACTTTGCTTTTATCTTATATTCCTAGTTGGGGTAATTTCATGAAGTCACACTTTTTGAATACTTTGGCCTATTGTTTTTTTTGCAGATTGGTATTTTCTAAGACATTTCTGCAGAGCTTTATTGTCTGTTTAGCTAGTCATTCAGTGACAATTTCCTTGGGGGGAAAACGGAGGGACTTTGTATTTTAGGTGGCCACTGTCCCATTCATTTCCATGTTATTATAACGTTATTATTCTTCATGCTATTACATAGTTGCACTAATTTAGCATAGATTATTGGCAATTGCTGACATAAATGCCCAGAGCTCAAAGGTTAAATATGTGTTGAAAATATTTTTTTCCCTCATATATTTTTTCATGGAGGCATTTTTGATAAACTTTGCACAGATGATCACCATAGCACTGTATATGACATGAAAATCTGAGCACCTACTTCATAAGCTGACAGGTAAAGGTCATGGTGGAGGTTTTTGTCATTTTACTACAATTTTTTCCTGTATATAATTAATTTGACATACATGAAGACATTTGTCGATCCTTATTAGCTGGAAATGCGGAATATATCCTTGCTGCAAAGGGTTGTTTTTAGTATAAATATAACAAGGATTAAACAGTGTATGATATATATTTTGTTTCAAAATTGCAATGAAAGGCCATGTCATTACTGAAATCTGCAAGAAAGCTGGTAAAAAGAATGCTGGTAAGACAACACATATGGTGCACATGTGTGTGTCAACTGTTTCTATTTTTTTAATCAAGTATTGTCGTTTAATTTGTCCATAATGTACTCTTTGTGGTGTAAAGTAAACAGATTCTAGCTATCCTTTAGTGTGCATTTATGTATTTAAAATAATGTATCATTTATGTTCACCACATGATAACATGATCCAGATCCTATCGTTGTACTTTGAAAAAATATTAGCATATACTACCTGTTTGTACTGCTAGCTTTGCTTTACCACATGAAAAGTGTCACACTCATGACTCATCTCCCTATTATTAAGGTCAAGGTCACAAAGGGAGAAGAAAATAATATAGACTTGTGAATTAGTCCATAATGGAAGATCTTCACTAACTTAAATAGTCATGTTGATAGTGTTTAGTATCATACATGTCAACAATAAATGAAGGAATAAAATAAGAATGTTGTCAGACAGTTAGTGTAAGATTATGATTCGATATTACATATAAATATATATAGTACATAATAAAGTGTTCTAGAACGTTGATGAATCCCCATAAGAATATCCAAATGATACATTTTTGTGTCGCCTCTACGGAGTAGTGGCGACATATAGGGATCACTTCTCCGTCGTCTGTCTGTCCGTCTGTCTGTCTGCCTGTCTGTCCGTCCGTCCGTCACAAAACTTGTCCGGACTACCCCTCATAAACTACTGGTGCAATTTCATCCAAACTTTACAGGAATGATCAGTATTAAATCTAGTTGTGCATATTGTCAGCATTTTCCGGTTCAATGATTATTGTCAGAGTTATGTCCCCCTTTAATAATTTTTAATTTTAAAGTTTGTCCGGACTACTTCTCTTATACCACTAATGCAATTTCAATGAAACTTTACAGGATTGATCTGTAGCTCAAGTCCTTGCGCATATTGCAAGGGTTTTCCGGTTGAATGATTTTTGGCCGAGTTATGGCCCTTTGATAAAAAGGTGTTTTTTTCTGTGTGTTGCCAGATACACAATAGCTTGTCCGGACTACTCCTCATAAACTACTGGTGCAATTTCATCCAAACTTTACAGGAATGATCAGTACCAAGTCTAGTTGTGCATATTGTCAGCATTTTTCGGTTCAATGATTTTTGTCAGAGTTATGGCCCTTTAATAATTTTTATTTTTAAAGTTTGTCCGGACTACTTCTCTTATACCACTTATGCAATTTCAATGAAACTTTACAGGATTGATCTGTAGCTCAAGTCCTTGCGCATATTGCACGGGTTTTCCGGTTGAATGATTTTTGGCTGAGTTATGGCCCTTTGATAAAAATGTGTTTTTTCTGTGTGTTGCCAGATACACAAAAGCTTGTCCGGACTACTCCTCATAAACTACTGGTGCAATTTCATCCAAACTTTACAGGAATGATCAGTACCAAGTCTAGTTGTGCATATTGTCAGCATTTTTCGGTTCAATGATTTTTGTCAGAGTTATGGCCCTTTAATAATTTTTATTTTTAAAGTTTGTCCGGACTACTTCTCTTATACCACTTATGCAATTTCAATGAAACTTTACAGGATTGATCTGTAGCTCAAGTCCTTGCGCATATTGCACGGGTTTTCCGGTTGAATGATTTTTGGCTGAGTTATGGCCCTTTGATAAAAAGGTGTTTTTTCTGTGTGTTGCCAGATACGCAAAAGCTTGTCCGGACTACTCCTCATAAGCTACTGGTGCAATTTTATCCAAACTTTACATGATTGATCAGTACCAAGTCTAGTTGTGCACTGTCCGTCTGTCACAAAATTTGTCCCAACATGAAATTGGCCATTATGAGGCGACACATGTGATTACTGATCGCTCTTGTTATTGTTTTATCAACATTTGAAAAACTTATTAGAAAATGTATCTTAAGTAGACCAATCCACTTTTATATTCAAACTGTAACTTTGTTATACAATGAAAACAACATGTCCAAATTCCTTACATGGAAGGTTCTTTGGCTGCAGCTTTTTATTCATGGGCTGACTTGAAAACAACAAATATCATCCATACGTACGTATATGTGTTGATTTGAAATTTCATGATAATTTGGCACATTTGATTATAAAAGACAACATGTTACATTCATGGCCCATGACTTTAGATTTTAAACCTAGGGCAAAACGTCCACAACTTAGCCATCAAAAATATTCTAATTCTATTTGGTATCTTTCTAGGTTCTCAGGAAACCTATTTAGGTGCATTTGTTTAGTGTATATAAAAAATACATTTTGAAAACGCTCTTCTTTTGTGAAAAATAATAGGTTATCATACATATATTTTAGTAAGAGGAAGAGGAAACGAGAAAGAAATTGTTAAGGAGCACCTAGCTTTCCTATTTACTGTTTGAAAATTCCTATTTCTCCTCGTTTTAAATTACTAGCCATTTTATTTCATATAAACTACTATTTTTTGGCTTTAAAGTAATAATCTTTTAACAATATCACACTGCCTGTTGGCTAACAGCTATTTTAATCTTTAGTCAAAATAGATTCTCATGTATCAGGTTCTTTCTGTTGGAGTAAAGAAGCAACAGACAAGGTAAAGGGAGATTTCAAGAAGTGGATAGAGTTACCAACAGGAAATAGTTAACCGAGTAAGTATGATTAAATATATTATGTATATTGTAGTAGTAGTAGCTTTAATTCCTTGAAACGAAGGATAGTTTGTTTTTGGAGAGAAAATTAAGATGATATATTGGGTTCAAGGTTAAAGATGTATTAGGCTCAAATTTGATATTTGAAAATATTGTTAATTGCTAAACAATTCCTTTGTAAAGGTCAAAATAACATGTTTTGAGTACACATGGAGTAAATGTATGTTTTGAACTCTACACACTACAGGCAGACACAGTATGAATACACAGTGTAATTATAAAAACTGGCAGTTTTTTTTAAGAAATGGCCACTTAGCTTGACTAGTAATTGGGAATGCAGTTTCCAATTCACAGTTTGTGCTTTCTATTTTTCAAATGAGACATAATCTGTAAAAATTCCATAGATTTCAATAAATTTCTGCAATGAAAATATTTTACTAAAAGATGAGCCAAGTAAGATCACGGCCGATAAGCAAGTTTTTTTTCCTGAAAAAGGATTGTGAATGTGTAATTGGTTTTTATTTGTGTTTAAAGTTTGGAGGATATTGTCTCAATAAGAAATGATTTGACTGTAGAGCTTATAATTTAGCTGCAGGTTATCTTGCCCATGTTAAGCTTTTTCTGAAAAAAAATAATGCATAAAATCAAAATTCACATAAATTCAGCTAAAGAAAAAATTCTATCAGGATTCATTATGGTCATTGGGTTTATGTTATGAACATTGTTATGAGGTTTTTATGCTTGAAATTAGCTTAGTCTTGTCAACTCAATGTAAAATATACTTTTTTTTCAGGATAGAATGACTTAGAAGATTATCTGAAAGAAAATCATCTACAGTTTACTTTGTTTCAATTGAGAACAAAAATAATGAATGAACAGAACAAAAGACAAAAAATAGTTGCAAGTAAATTAAGGAAATTAAACGGTTGAAAGTTGTAGTTATACTGTAAAGATACACAAGGAAAGCATTTTTTAAGTTGCCTGTCCATCCCTCTGTTCGTTTTTTATCCAGCCCATAACGTTTTCAATAATGCATTGATTTTGTAATTATTTTGTTACACAAATATGGACACATTGTAACAAATGCATATTGCATGAAATCTTAACAAACTTGGCATATGTTGACCATGATGTTTTATGGTCACACTGTTTGTACTTTGAGTCATGTAGTCAAGAATTTATTTTTTCGTGTAAATTGAAATATTTTTGCATAAATATGTGTCACATTCAGATGTTTTATGGTTTGAAAAAGCCAAGCAGAATCTCATGCAGTCAGGTCCAGTGCTTGAAAATACATTGATGTTTGTGTCTAGTCATATTTTTGACTTTTATCTGTGAATAGTTTTAAGTCACCTGCCTTTTGGAAGAAAACAGGGGAATATAGAAATAAGCTCCATCCGTCTGTCAGTAAAATCCCAGAGGAACTAGTGTGACAATGGGTAAAGGTACATTTCCTTTGATCCTATTAATTCCGTTTTTACTTTGTTACTTTTTCTGTCGCCTTCAAAAAGGGCGACATAATGGGGTTACTTTCGTCGGCGGTGGCGTCCCCTAAAGCTTGTCCGGAGCATTACTCAGTCACTATACGTCGGATTGACTCTAAACTTGGTATGCATGCTCCTTTTAATGACATAAAGTGCAGTGCACAAGAATTGTTACTCTGCGCCTTTTAATTTTTGAGTTATTGCCCTTTATTATTTTTCATACTTTATTTTTGTCCGGGCCATTTCTCCTAAACTACAAAATCTATGGACTTGAAACTCCATAGGATGATATATCTCATTAATGAAAAGTGCACTGCACAAGAACCAACAATTCTTATTTTTTGAGTTATTGCCCTTTGTTAATTTTCATACTTTACTTTTGTCCTGGCTTTTTCTTATAACTTTTAAAGCTATTAACTTAAAACTTCATTCGATGATAGATCTCATTAAGATAAGGCGCAGTGTCAAAATAAACAAGTACCTTTACTTGATGATTTTTGAGTTATTGACCTCTGTTAATTTTCGTGCTTTATTTTTTTCCGGGCCATTTCACTATGACAGCTATGGAAAAGAAACTTCATAGGATAATAGATCACATTGAGAAGAAGAATGTACAAGAACTGGTACTCTGTACCTCATGATTTTAGAGTTATTGCCCTTTGTTAATTATTATACTTTTACCCGGGCCATTCTCCAACACAATAAAAGCGTTTAAGCTATATCAATCCTGATGTAACATTGTTACAATCAGTTCAAATGCCACTAAAGTTCAAGATGCATGTAGTTTGTAAGAGTGGTGTTTATAAATAACCTATATTTAAAGTGACAGCGATACTATTCAAAAGGCGATACATCCGACTCGCGGAGTTCTAGTTTAAGGCCTTGTGATCGAAGGAAAAGTCAAATAAGTTACTTTTAGTAAGTATGTCTGTGTGTCTGTCTCACTTTTGTGTCCCATCTATTACTATATCATTTATCAAAGGATTGTAATTTGTAAGATGTTTTCTTGTTCTTCTAAAATTTCCTTTGAATCACCAAAAAAGTCTAATTAGCCTTGTCTATGCTTTGTCAGATGGTATTTCATTTAAAATTTGGACCACTTGCATAGTTAGCCGATTAAGATTTTGACATTTTTATGCCCCAAAGTGAGGCATATTAAAATCACACTGTCTGTCTGTGTGCAACCCCATTTCATTTGTGTCCTTAGTGTACCTTTGCTATTCATTGAACGATTTTGAAATAAATCGGCAAAAATATCTACCAAGACGATGTGTCGCGTCCAAGAATCACGTCCCTACGTCAAAGTCGCACTTACATTTTGTAGTTTCACATTATCATAATTAGAATAAATAGGTACACACATTCATGTCCAGATTTAACGTTGTCATGCAAAATAACTTGGCACAAATGTCTACCATATGATGTCAATGTGTTGCATTAAAAATTCACGGCCCATACATCAAAGGTCAAGGTCACACTTACATTTTGAAGTTTCATATTATCATAATTAGAGTAAATAGGTACACACATACTGTAACTTTGTCATACATTAAGAGATTGTGAAATAGCTTGGCACAAATGCCTACCACATGAAGATGATGTGTCACATCCAAGAACCTTATCCCAACGTCAAAGGTGAAGGTCACACAAAAATTTTGAAGTTTCACATTATCGTAATTAAAGTTAATAGGTACACACATTGGTGTCCGGTGCATAGAAGGTTTTGCAAATTACTTGGTATAAATGTCTATCACACCAAGACGATGTGTCGCGTCTAAGAACCACGTCCCTATGTCAAAGGTCAAGATCACACTAACATTTTGAAGTTTTGCACTATCACAATAAGAGTAAATCAGCACATGCATTGATGTAAGGTCTATAACTTTGTTGTGCAAAGAAGGATTTTTGAATTACTTGTCAGAGGTGTCTACCACATCAAGACAATGTGTTATGTCCAAGAATCACTTCCCAACCTGAAAGGTCAAGGTCACACTATCATTTCGATGTTTCACTTTATCACAAATACAGTTTATAGCGTCACACATTCATGTCTGTACTGCATGAAAGGATTTAAAAATAACTTGGCATTAATATCTACTACATCAATTCAAGTTAAATAACACTTCATTTCAAAAAAAGAAAATTAAGCATGAAGTTCCTTTTATTCTCTGTACTTTTCATTATACCTTTCTGCAATACTTTAAAAAACTTTTCGGGGGCATTCGTCACTTTTTGTGACAGCTCGTTTCATACTAAGATTGTTCTGTCCAAGGGAGAACAACTTGGGGTGCATGACCCCCTTATCAATAGGATTTTTTGTGATTAACAAAATATTTTTGTGAGAAAATAATGTAAAACATCTGCTATCATAAGTCTGTTGTCTAATGCTTTTAATCATTGTTACGCACATTTACACATTTTAAAGATTGACTTTTAAGTGAAATATCTTATAATAAATTTAAAAAGCAAAAGCTGTTGTATTTTGTTAAATATCTTATAATAATTTTAAAAGCAAAAGCTGCTGTAGTAAATATTAAAAACATTTAAATGAAACTATTTTATGTTGAATATTATGCTTGGTTATCAGATTGCAAGTTAATTCTTTAGAAGTTAGCCTAAATGAATCATTTCTCAGATTGCATCAAGATATTTTCTAAGGCCAAGTTATTCCACATCTAATCAGTTTCCAAGACGTTTGCCATTTTTGAAGATAACATTAATTAAAATGAGATATTGTTATCAAACTTGTTATTTAGCAACCTTATTCTGAAACCCTGGTTGGGATGGCATTTGGATCCCTGGGGTCAAGGGTCATTATACTAAAATACGAACATGGTTTTCAGTTAAGAATTACTTATGACACTCAAATTCCTCTTCACACCTATTTTTTTCCAAAGAGTCCAAGTTGCTGGTGGGGGTATTAATCACCTTTAGTGAAAGCTCTAGTTTTCTTTTAACTAGAAGAAATAAATATGTTTTGAACGTATATTTAACTCAATTTATTTAATGTATTTTGAATGGTACAATGAAGTTATACTACATTTTAAATAGGTATAAAACCAAAAGGGCCATGATGGCCCTTTAACGCTCACCTGATTTCAACGTTGAGCGATATCAAAAATGTGAAAGTAGGTCACATAATATCAAAATTCAGTTCGGCATCAGAAATTACACCCGTGGTCCAAATACATGTCTGTGTGTAAAAATGCAAGAAAATAGGTCAAATGATAACAAATAATACCAAAGTAGGTCAGCTGATATAAAAAGTCAATACTGCATTAGCAATTAAACTTAAAGTCCAAAAGTCCAAATTTCAAGTCTGGGTGTCAAAAAACAAAAAAGAGGTCAAGCAATTTCAAAAAAATATCAAAAGTAGGTCACCTGATATCAAAGGTCAACTGGGTATCAGAAATACAAGCCCTTGGTCTGAATGTCATAATAAAACAACATAATTTACGTCAAATGGTGTCAATAATATCTAAAAAAAAATGTCAGCTGACATTAAAATTCAATTTATCTTCTTGAAACCATTTTTCTATTTTTAGTTACGGTGACCTTGACCCCAAGGGTCCAAAGGCAATTCGAGATTTCCATATAAGGTTGCTATATACCAGTTTTGATTACAACATCTCATTCCTAACTATAGTTATTGTCCGAAATAATGTTTCTAGTTTAAGTAAAAGTGACCTTGACCCCAGGGGATCGAAATACAATATCAACCGGGGTCTTCATATAAGCTTGCTATATACCAAGTTGGATTACAATATCTCATTCCTAACTCTAGTTATTGTCCGGAAACCATTTTACTATTTTTAGTAACAGTGACCTCAGTGGGTCCAAATGCAATACCATATAAGCTTGCTATATGCCAAGTTTGATAATTGTTTCTCATTCCTATTGTCCGGAATTTTTTTTTTATTTTTTAGTAACGGTGACCTTGACCCCAGGGGGTCCAAATGCATCACCAACCTGGGTCTTTATATAAGCTTGCTTTATGCCAAGTTTGATCATGGTATCTCATTCCTTACGGAAACCATGATGTAGACCGACCGACCTACAAGCTGACTGCTATATACCCCCCCCCCCAAACTTCGTTTGTGGGGGTATAACTAGTGTCCTTTCTTTTTACCGTTTCTACAAAAAAGAAAAGGTATTTGATTTACAAATATTTATTTTGTACTTTAACAAAGTATTTTTGTTGCAATAATAAAAAATAATCCTTTTTCCAGTATGATTATGTGTGGAACTAAAAGCTTTAGAGAAATGGGAAGATAGACTAATAATTCATCCTAACTGATCACGATCTGTTCTGCAAAGGTTGACAATAGTATAGAACGAACAAAGAATTTTTTTCGTTTTTTTTCTTTTTCGTGAGAAACAGGCGCTCATGATTGAAACTTGCATCAAGTATTAGTATGAGTTCTACACAGTAACCATTTTCTCGACCTGAATTTAATTTAAATCTTTGCTTTGTTATGCATTTTTAAATCGTTTCAATAAAGTAACATTAAACTGTCTTTAAATAAACCCAACAGAAGTGTTATTTACATACTCAAGTGTACATGAAATAAATTTAGTAACAAATAAACATGTGATATACAATGTAAATGTATATAAAATCAACGTAATGATGATATCTAGGAACATTAAAATATTGCTAGAACTACGTGTATTTCATCTTATATATGAATCTATGTAACAGGTAAAATGTATAATAACCTGCTGGAAGGAGAAATCAATCCAGCAAGCACAATAAACTTTTTTAATTGTATAACATTATCAAATCATGGAAACGACTGAATGTGTACGAGGTACCAAACTGTTCAACATAACAATAGTAAATAATAACAATTAAATTGATGAACACCAAATAAAAGTACAGCTCAAGGCTGCAACAGCAAATCCAACTTCAACTTCAAATTATACAAACGTATAACGTCCGTACCTACAAAGTAAAGTGAAAAAAGAACCTTACATAGGACAACTAGACTAAAGTAAATAACATCAATGTACCGTCCATATATATACAAAACAAAACAAAAAGAAAGTTTAAAGAATATAAAATAAAACACAGAGACCCTTCAGATAAGGACATTAATGTACATATTGTACATAATGAACATAACGCTGAAGAAAAACAGGGGTGTTGAACTTTTGGTTAGCACTACAGTCCGGTACAGGATTTTGCTCAGTGGTTCTCATAAAAGAAGAAAAAAAGATGAATCTAGTCAACATAGGCGACTACAATGTAAACAAAAATTCGTGAAGAGAAAATTGTAAAATGCTAGTGCATAACATAATGAAGCACCGATTCTGGTAATTCCCGGACATAAATGGTCGTTTTTGGACTTGGCTGCTGACTCGAATAATACTGCAGCAAATCACCAATACCAGGTCTCTTATTTGTCTTCAGATCTGATTTTTGTCTTTGCAAGCATCTTTTTTTAAAGATTTATTCTTTAATTCTTATAATAAGATTATAAATCATTATTCACAAACATCTTGTTACTTGTTCAAATATGGTTTTATTTAATTTAAAATATTTCTTATATTATTTATAATGTTAATAACATTATTGATAGCAATAAAAAGTACATTTCATTTCTTATACGTGTGTATAGCACAATTGCAGGTCGATTCCGGTTGTGTATCATTCATAACGGATTGCCTTTAAGTTGCTGAAATCGAATTTTTTAAATGTTGGTAATATTTACATTCTATAATATGTGGAATAAATCGGTAAAATATTTTTTTTAAAACAAATAAACAACATTGCAGATATGTGTCTGTATTTTCTTCGGCGGTGCTTAGAGTTTTATTTTTTGTTCAAATAATTTTGCTTATGTAGTATTATATAATGATTAAGTTATACAATTTATGATTTTTGCGAATATTGCAAACCATATTCGTGTATAATAGTATTGCAGGCTTATTCCGGTGTTTCTCCCATCGATTTCAGTAGTGAGTCATTGATACACAGCTCTCCTGTTCTGTCTTAACCTGTTTTTTTTTTCTTTTCAGAAATATTTTAAAATGTTAGAATTTTGATACATTATACTCCATAAATATCGTAAAAAGAAAGTGTTAGATATTTATTAACAGCGAACAGATTTCTGTAAATAAAAAATGCCGAAATTATTAAATATCTTTTTTTTTCTCATAATTATTACGTAAATCAATGGTATTGTGTATATTTTATAAATTTATTCATGAAACAAACTTTTTTATGTCACCAATAACATAATAACAGGTCGATTCCGTAATTCAGCCGATTCCGGTAAGTCGGGTAAAATATGATAAACAAGATCAACAAGGCGGCATTCAATGAACGCAGCCCCCACCCGAGCCAGTAACAAGAGCCAGTGGCAAGGAGCCCAGGAGGACCCTAAACAAAAACAGGACAGGGCACAAAGCAGAGCACGGGCAGGCAAACTTATACATAAGAATAGATAATTAGTAACTGATAAGGAACTAAAAGAAAACAAATAAAAGATTGAATATTAAGCCAATAATGGCACAGGGGCAGGGGACATGAGACCCGGGGAAGGGGAAATATATATAAAAAATAGGGGCAAGGGGGAAGATACTTACCGTAGACGAAAAATCAACAAGAGACACAAAAGTGTCACCAAAACAGTATAAAACAACATAGACAAACATCTGAGGAACACAGAGGGGCGCCGCCTTGGAACGGTCAGCAGCATAAATACTGCTGGGGAGTTTAAACCGGTTAATGGTGCAACAAACCGCACTCTTAGCCCCACCATGTTCCTATAAACGAGACAGTGTAAATAAAATGAATCCCCACCAAGTGAAATTCTAACAGTTGTCATGGTTACAAAAGGTGAAATAAGTAAAACATCGAAATGCTCATGTAGAAACATACAAAAGAAAACCAATTACCATAACAAAAATACTCAATGTCTTAAAGGAAGAGAGAACAACAGGAAGATCACCTACAAGGGCCCGACGAAGCAAGACAGAAGACAAACATTAAGGCAATTCAGTCACAAAGGGCTTTAAGAGTCTCCCACTTTGTCCGTCAGATGTAATCAAAAAAGGAAAGCGTAGCGTCCAACTGTAAATGGGTTGAACACTAAGCATGCGGTATGTCTTAAAATAGTAGGGCCATAACCCCTTTTAATAAAACGTTTAATAATTTTAGTAAAGACAACAGAAAAATTACAATGACCCAAGATCTTACGAAGTTTGTTAACAACATCCCCGTAAAATTCAGGCGTGCTAATCCCTTGTCGCAGAAGAGTTTCTCTTCGGTCTTTTAAAACTTTAGACGAAGAAGCTGATAACATAGTTATCCAAACTGATCCTTTATATACTGCAGCCTACATTATACAAAGTTTTACACAGCATATTTGAAGACACCACCGCTGAACATGACAGGTACTTTCTTAAAGTTACTTTTCTAAACAAAGGTATTGATTTCATCGATTTACCTAGTATTTTTCGTGATAAACGCGTTACCGACGCGATTCCTAAATATTTCAAAAACTCTGAGATTCCAATTATTTGCTATAAATATACTAGTTGAGACTGAAAAAATTCTAAATTCTGTAACTTGGATTTTGGCCATATTATCACTGGTGATTTTGATATAATAAACGACAAGAGAATCCGTAATCAATTTCTTAAAGGACCAAAATATAGAATTCCTTCCAATATTGATTTTAATGCTTGTCGAAGTCAGATAGCTGAATCGATCGAGGACTTTTCAGTAAAATGGTGTCGTCGCAAAAATGCTGATAGTAATGCACTTAATTCATGGAAACATAATATATTTAATATTATTGAATCACGCATCGAATTTTACCGTGGGAATGAACATCTTTTACCACCTAAACCTAGACTTACTTTACGGCATCTCAGAAAGGATATATTAGCGTTCCACTCTAAATTTGTTTTAGTTCCGGCTGACAAGGCGGCCAATAATATAATCATTGTATGACGTATTCATTATATAAATGTTTTACAAAATGAACTTAACAGCACTTGACACCTGCTGTTGTGAAGTATAAAAAATCTGGAAACATTTATCACAACAAAATAACATAAGAATTGCAGACTCGGTTTGATTGAGTATGTACATGAGGATAATAAATAAGTGCGAAATCCCTCACGCCCCTAGCACCGGCTTGAGCGGTACTCAATTCTCAACACTTAATAGTGCTGGCATCAATGATCCCCATTGACCAGAAAAATATAACAACACTGAAGTGTAGTAATGGGCAACGTTTTTACAGTTTTTAAAACCCTTTATTCATAAAATGAAGCTTTTCTGTTTGAATGATATGTTTAAAGTACACCTTTAAGTAAAAATACAAAAAAGGTTACAAGAATCTTTTATCTATTCAAAAACAAATGTTTGTACATTCTTGCGAAGTCTTTATATGCCAACATACTTGCATAATTCTCTAAAATTTACAAATTTCGACGGTTACCTTGAGATGTGGTTTGGTCTGCCTGGTCATCACTCCGGACTGCTATCATGACCGGACTACTTAGATGAATCTCTTGGAGGGGGCTGTAGGTAGTGTCACTATCTGAAGAATGCTGCTTAGTATGTCTACTGAAAATGATTGACAACCAGCATAATAAAGATTTATTGTTTCTGTTTCCAAATATATGAAAAATTACAAACAAACGAATTAAGAAAATTTAAACGTGAGCCAAAACAAGTTCCTGAAGGCTATATCAGTCACAGTGTGGGTTATATACTGTGGAAAATGAAAACAAGACATTGTATGCCCGAAAGTGTTTTTTAGAAAGGATGAAGCATTTGAAAGACATGGGAATTAAATATTTTACTACAACGGATGGACATAATGTTGTTTTGTTTGTTTGTTTTGTGTTTTACGTCACATCGACACAGTATAGGTCATATCGCGACGTTTCAGCTTTACTGGTGCAGGAAGACCTCAGGTGTCCATCCGTGCATTATTTCAGGCACAAACGGGCACCTGAGTAGAACCACCAACGTTCCGTAAGCTAGCTGGATAGCTTCCTCGCATGAAAGAATACAAAGTCCCTGTCGGGATTCAAACCCACAGCGGTGAGGGGCAAGTGATTTTAAGTCAACGACCTTAACGACTCGGCATGGACAGAATGATGCGAGGGATATAACATAATGTAAGGAAATCTTTTAGGGCATATAATAAATGTAATCAATATATGTAATCATCCTATAAAGTTTGACAGTTGTAAAACTTTTAACAATATTAAGGTCAATATCAAATGACCCCAATATAGATATGGATTTTTTATTCAATAAAGGCAATCATCCTATGAAGTTTGAACACTGTAAGCTAAATGGAACTTGTGTTATGCTCCGGAAAGCACAATTTTCAGCGTTTAGGTCATTGTGACCCTGAATTTTGATCTTATGAGCCTTAAATCAATAGGGGTCATGTATTGGACATGGTTGTTCATCCTATAAAATTTTACAGCTGTAGGTTGATAAATAATGAAGTTATTGATCAAAAAACGTTTTTAGTTTTAAGGTAATAATGACCTTGACCTTGTGACCCAAAAATTAAAAGGGGTCTTCTACTCAATATTGACAATCATCTTATGAAGCTTGAACACTGTGGGCAAAATGGAACATAAGTTATGCTCCAGAAACCACAATTTTTAGTGTAAAGATCATTGTGATCCTGACCTTTGACCTTGTGATCCAAAAATCAATAGAGGTCTTCTACCCAATATGGACAACATCCTATGAAGTTTGAATATTGTGGGCCAAATGGAACTTTAGTTATGCTCCGGAATCTGTTTTCAGTTTTAAGGTAATAGTGACTTTGACCTTGTGACCCCAAAAACAATAGGGATCTTCTACCCAATATGGATAATCATCCTATTAGGTTTGAATATTGTGGGCCAAATGGAACTTAAGTTATGCTCCGGAAACTTTTTTCAGATTTAAGGTAATAGTGACCTTGACCCTTGGCTTTTTGACCCCAATATCAATAGGCGTCTTCTACCCAATATGGAGAATCATCCTATGAGGTTTGAATATTGTTCGCAAAATGAAGGAAATATAAATACTTCCAGCTTTCCTTGCATTTACATGAGTGGAATATGTTAAGACATTCTATTCTGTTTGTAAATTATGTAAATTCAGACATTACAATTTGAATTCTTCTTATATGGTAAATTGCTCCCAATCTACACATAAAGCATTTTAAAGCATTATATCTCATAGTTATTTGTCATGATCGTCTACTTAGGATTACAAGAAATAAACTGAATATGAGAAAATATAAAAAATATTCCAAAGTACTGAAATAGACTGTTTTGTAATTTCAGTAACTTGTTACCATAGAAAAAGAAACAATTAATAGCATTATAATTGTAAACTAGTATTTTTGATTATTAGTAATGCACATCCCTCATGTTAAGTGTAAACTGGGGTAATTTCCAGTATAATTGTAACTATAAATAGCCTCTACTGGAAAAGAAAGGTGATAATTCCATGTAATGGCGGCCATTTGAAAAAATGGCTGCCATGGCAACCATCTTGGCATGGATAAAATGAGTCCTATGCCCAAAATGTTTCTTTTGCCTTTATTAACATCTGTGCCAAGTTTCATGCTTTTCCCATTTTCTGAAGTATTTTAGCATATTTTGTAACAAATTGACTGGACTATTGCGCATATTTGGTGAAATATTTTTTATTATACACTTAAAAAAATCAGTGAAATAATTGTCAGTTATATTCTTTTATAAAAAAAAATCGGTGAAATATTTGTCCATTATTCACTTTTAAATAATTCGGTGAATATTTGTTATTATACACTTGTGATGATGATAATGATGATAATAATGCTGCTGCTGATTATGATGGTGATGAAGATGGCGGTTGTGGTGTTTACGATTCCGTCATTAATATGTTATCTTTTTTTCATTTTCTTTTTTTTTTCTAATAAACGGTATTGTGTTTTTTTTAAAGAACTGAAAGTACAAAAAATACACATGTGATGTATATGATGATGTTTTCATTTTCATGCGCATTTTTTGGTATGTGACAAATACGTTTTGGTGAGTATAGAAAAAACAAAATCCAACCGAATATGGCACATTTTATGTTCCATTTTCAACTGAAGTGTGTGCCATATTCGGTGCGTTACATATACGATCCGACAGAGGCTAATCTTAGTTAAAGAAATAGTTCCCATAATACTTCACAATGATATTCGAACCAGGATAACGCTCAATATGCAGAGGATATCAGTGTGGCCATACCACGTGACTATGACGTCATTTTCGGCATCATTTCCAAGACAAATGTTGCTCGATTCGGAAAATAAAATAGCCGTAAATATTTTATTTCTGTACCAATTTCTTTGGGATATGCACCAGTCTACGGGGAAAAATATAAGCTTTCCACAGAATATTGGATCTTCGTCAGTTTATAAGCCGTTTTATCAAACACTTTGCATAACCTTGGAAGTTGCTTGTATTAGAGCGGGCTTCAGTTGCAAGCTATTTCGTTTTCTGGCGTTATCTGGTCTACGCCATGATTAAAAGCCAGATTTAAATCAACCGGGAGTACGGAAGGCAAAACTCTACCTAAATATGTTCATATTTTTATTATGAATGACATAAATCTTACATTTTCCTTCAATTGTCAATTCTGGCACCTGTTCCAAGTCGAAAAAAAAAGGACTACAGTTTAAAGCAGATTTTAGAACCCGTTGCAAATGCAAAGCAACATGCCTACCGTTCTCTTTCTATAATTATGTTAACCATGAAAAACATTTTATTTACTATTATACGATTTACATAAACACAAACGAATATTTAAATGATTTTTACTAGCTGCGCTATAAGTGATTTTAAAAGTCGTAAAAAGCATTTGTAAAGAATATAATCATTCTCTCTTCCACGGTAATGATTATGAAAAATCTATTAGTGTCATGAAGCAATACTAAACGTGGAATATTCAAAATAGAGCGAAAACAGAAACTCTAAATATCGCCAAAAACGGCCAAATTGAAAATGTTGCA
The DNA here is from genome assembly GCF_026571515.1 of Ruditapes philippinarum. Classification (NCBI taxonomy): domain Eukaryota; kingdom Metazoa; phylum Mollusca; class Bivalvia; order Venerida; family Veneridae; genus Ruditapes; species Ruditapes philippinarum. The sequence goes on from NW_026863506.1 coordinate 81,873, forward strand.
GGCCCGGTTTGACTTAGCTAGCCTGTCCAATGAACGTGCACATTCAGGATCACTTCCATTTGTATACTGTGAAAAGGGAACTTTACGCCTCAACGCGGCAATTTTAAAGTCAAATGTTATTCTTTTGAAAAGAGTTATTTATACGTATAACCATATATACTCGTATATACTTGGTAAAGAACCTGTAGCAATGTTTAAGTATGATATATTCAGCTTTTTAACACAGTGGCACTCGTTGATAAAAATATTTTTACATCCTGTTTTCATACCCACGGTAACCGTTTTTCGTGAACTGGATATAACTTCGTTCACTTAGGAACACTAAACACTATTTATTTTATTATTGCATTTATTTCTGTTAATAAACTGCATATCTGACAAATTTAGTTAATTATAGGGATATCAGTCAACCCAGCTTTATCAGAGAGCTCACTAATACACATTGTAATAAAGAGAGGAAGGGAGCGGAATATCTATGGTTTGAAAACATTTAAATCGAGTAGAATGTTTTAACAATAATGTCTCTTTCAACTAAATAAAAACGATAGGTCTATTTGGGACTATTTCTTATCGATGTGGTCATTGGCTGTAAATGCATGGATTATTGCACGCGGCATGACATATGCAGATGTCCTCAACAGGATTTTTGTAGCATTTTAAGATTTAAAAAAGGACCACATATTAAAATCTAAAACATGATAAACATAATGCATTTGCCAAATAAGTGAATTATCAGATATGTAAATAAAGAAGTAAGTCATTTGACAGTTGAAGTATAAAAATTGAATATACTCTTCAAAAGTAATCGTAATTTTACTTAGTTTATGTTAGCTATCAATTATTCAATGGACGCATCAGTGTCATATGGACCCCAGTTATAGATCTTGCCGGTGTTGCTATTACAGATCTTAATGTAAATATTCATATAATTATTGATAATCATTGTTATTTCCGTCTTTTTGAATGTTTTGTTTTGTAAAATCATTTATCTGTTTACTATTTTTTTTACTTTGTTTACTCCACATGGTCTCCATTCTCGCTCTTTATTGATGATGAAAGTGCTTATAGTTTAATTAGCATAAAATGTCAACGTCATGTAAATGCGCGTGGCAATTAGATTCTTCATTTTGATACTGATTAATGTGCATAGTACTTCAAATTGTGATTTCGTTTATCAAACTCTATAGAAATTTATAATACGGCAATTCCAAATATATACCTTTTAAAAGTCTTTCTTTTGACGACAGAAGAACCTATTCGTCACATTCACGTGTGTCAGTGTTTGTCAGTTACTCTTTACAAAAAGTAGAATGAAAAAAATTACCTTATAACTTTACAACACTCGCGTTAAAGTGTAACAATTTCCGTAGCATACAAAAGTTTTTTGTTTTTTTATTTTAACTCTTTCTCTCACTAAGAGCACATATATTTCTTATCAATTTCGCCATTGTGAAATAGAATAAAACACATTTTAACTACATAGGATAAGATGAGCAATACTTCAAACATCTTCAAAACGAAACCAAAAATATTATTTTTCGACAGGACTAAATCTACGTGTCGTGCACTATTGCGATACATGTAAGTGTAATTGCTTTAAGAAACATTAGTTTTTTTTCCGCAATCTCTCTGTGAAAGATCAACAATAAAAAACTAAATTGTAGAAAGAGTACGGTAGGCATGATGCTTTGCATTTGCAACAGATTCTAAAATCTGCTTTAAACTGTAGTCCTTTTTTTCGACTTGGAACAGGTGCCAGAATTGACAATTGAAGAAAAATGTAAGATTTATGTCATTCATAATAAAAATATGAACATATTTAGGTAGAGTATTGCCTTCCGTTCTCCCGGTTGATGTAAACCTGACTTTTTAATCATGGCGTAGACCAGATAACGCCAGAAAACGAAAGAGCTTGCAACTGAAGCCCGCTCTAATACAAGCAACTTCCAAGGTTATGCAAAGTGTTTGATAAAACGGCTTATAAACTGACGACGATCCAATATCCTGTGGAAAGCTTATATTTTTCCCCGTAGACTGGTGCATATCCCAAAGAAATTGGCACAGAAATAAAATATTTACGGCTATTTTCAATTCCGAATCGAGCAACATTTGTCTTGGAAATGATGCCGAAAATGACGTCATAGTCACGTGGTATGGCCACACTGGATATTGAATAATTGTAAGTTTGATATTAAATTTATTGAACGAGTTGAATATAATTATATCATGCTAGCCTCTGGCAAGCAAAATATAATCTTATTCAACGAGTTCAATAAAATCAGTAATGAACCTACATGAGTATAATATTCTATTTATCACATATCCAAAACAAAGTGTTAAAAAGGAAAAATAAAAATGTTTCAATGACGCTAGTGTAACGCTAGCTTTACACTATGTTTGCATAACGAAATGACGTCACGTCAAAATATATGCATGGCAGTGCAATACAACGGAGTCACAAAATCGGCACGCGTTTGTGATTTAAGTAAATTAAGCACGTTGTTAATTAAACAGACTGTGGTGATCCAACTCCGCCGTATGGCACTACTGACAGCAGCGTGTATACTTACGGTTCTGAAATAAGAATTATCTGTGACTCAAGCTTTACATTATGGGGAGACGCTAGCATCACGTGCCAGGCTGATGGAAGCTGGAGTGATACACCAACATTTGGTGAGTCTGTGTCACAAAATGCTTCTTTTTAGAATAAAGTGGAACTTCCGGACTTGCGACGAAACAAAAACACCACTGTTGGACCGAATCCCGCATAGGAATTTGGATTTTTTTTATACGAGGAAGCTATGATAATAGCTTGCGAAACGTCGGTGGTTCTAGTCAGGTGCCCGTTGCTGCTTGAAATAATGCACAGAAAGACACCTAGGGTCTTCCTTTACCAGTAAAGGTTGAAAGTCGACATATGACCTTTTCCTTGCTGGTGCGACATAAAACCCACCAAAAACAAACACACAACAAAAACAAAAAAGATAAATTCAAGGAGTGCTCCTTGATTTAGTTTTCTGTACAGTAAATTTTTAACAATTAGGACAGAAACCTACATTTTGATTAAGTTAAACTGCTAAACTAATTGTTGCATTCTATATATCTGCACATACAGTATATATATTTGAATAGTAACTACAATGTATATACTGTCATTTTTATTTATTTATTGTTATTGTTGTTCTTGTTGCTGCTGCTGCTTTGCTGATTTCTCATCGACTCTCATTTTGTAATTCAATATCACTGATAAAAACAATTAATAAAACATAAGATTTAATTAAGTTCAATTTGATGGAAGCTTTATTTCCATTTTACTGGTTAATAATTTAGTGATGTATGGATATTTCTATTGTTTCAAAGACGCCTTCTAGCGATCATGAACTGAATGAAATGTCATGTTATGTAGCTGTCACCACCAAAATGTCATGGTCAAATGCAATGGTAAGAATAATTCATTCTTTATAACATTGTGTGGTGTTAAGATGTTAACACTTATCATCTTCGTCGTGATCATCATCTTCATCATCTTCTTTCTCGAATCATCATCTTTATTCTCGAATGATCAACATCATGTTCATTCTCGAATGATCATCATCATTATCATTCTCGAATCATCATCACCATCATCATTATCATAATCATTATCGAATCATCATCATAATATTTATTATCGATTCATCATCATCATCATTATTATTATCGAATCATCATCATCATTATCGAATCATCATCATTATCATTCATCATCATCATGCTTAAATCATCATACTCATTATTATCATTATCGAACCATCTTTGTTTGTTTTATTTCATTGTCACCAGAGTTGCCATTCTAATCAATATCATTGCCATAAAAAATATTATTTTCAAATAATCATTGTTAAAAAAAATATCATTACCATTAACTTTATCATTTTCTTAATTATTATCATTACTGTACTGTTATTATCATTGCATTATTATAATCATTACCTCAATAATATACTCACCATCATTACCATAATTTAAAAAAAAATTCTAATTTCTGTGTCTTTTAAAAAAAAGTATCCACAGGGAAAATATTATATTTATTTAGTCGAGCTGTGAATCGTTAGGTGGACATCCTGCCGATATTAGGTCACAAGGGGAGCAATCATTTATCAGGTCTCTTATCAGTTCAACTAGCAGTAAGTTTATATGTCCGCCCATTTTGTTTTGCTGAAATAATGTAGTACCCTGCAACTAGAACTGTCATTGATTCAGTGCAAGTCATAGCAGTAATATATCGATATATCGACATAGCTTGACAGAGATCAATGAAACACCGACATATCGATAAAAGATGACAGATATCAATGATACACCGATATATCGAAACCGGATGACATAAATCGTTGATACACCGATATATCGATACCGGATGACAGATATCTTTGATACACCGATATATCGATACCGGATGACAGATATCAATCATTCACCATATATAGCGATATCGGATGACAGAAATCAATGATACACCGATATATCGATATTTATCTTGTCTGTCAGTTACTTCCATTCCTGTTTATATGATTTCAGTAAAATACATGTTCTGTTCAGTGTCTTGTTTATGAATACCCATTTCATGATTTTTTTCTGATCTTTCTTTCTGTCATCTTGAAATATTTTTGTGATGTAACAACAGCATAGTGTTAGACATTGACAACTGCTTCTGTATAATTTTTGTCGTTTTGAATTTTTGTAAATTCTAGTCATTTAATTTATCAGCGATACATGGATATTGTTTTTGTCAATGACAACTCTACCGGCAACCTCATCCGAAAGCATTATTGATTCGATTTAATTAGCTACGCATTTTGACTTCTTTTAAGACAGCGGCCCTAACTGGCTGGATGGTAACGACAAAGTCCAACAAGATCAGTTCCGATGGTCAGACAACACAAGAGTTTCAAATGGTTATAGGAATTGGCAACCAGGGCAGCCGGATTCATCTTCTGGAGGCTAAGACTGCATGGATCTTATTCCAGATCTATTTAATTATCGTTGGAATGATATCGTGTGCACGAACAAATTTCTTTCTGTATGTCAAATCGATCTTTAAAGTACCCGTTTTCCCCTTTCTTTTACATTCTTCTGTAAATTTTACTTAAAACAGATCGTTTTATATAAAATGCATTGTTACATGCACTTCAAGGTTTTGTTTGATTGACTGTTGACCTTGTGAAGCTAGTGTTGTGAAAATATTTATATTGTTACATACATTGCTTCTCAAGCATAAATTTCTCTCAAGGATCTCTGATGTGTTTGCGGTTTTTCTTTTTTTTGTTGTTGTTGTTTTTTTTCTTTAGTGTTAAAAAATTTTGTACAATTTTTCAGAAATGTTTAGTTTGCATAATTTTTAAGGGATTGTTTGTAAATTTCACGGTGCCAAACTGCTAACTGGGTTTTTTTCCAAAGAAAAAAAAAAACAACAAAAAAATAAAAAAAATATACGGGTTGAAAGTAGTTCTACCACTTGACTGTTGTATTACATTTGTATATATAGCAACATCTAGCGGAAGAAAGTGAGATATAATTCGTTTATATGATAATTTGAAAAAGATATCATTAAATCAGTATTAATTAATAACAGAGACATTATATCTGACAACTCCTTCAAGGATCAATCATAAGATTACGAATACATTATGAGCCGCGTCACGACAAAACCAAGATAATGGATTTGCAGTCAGCACGGATCCAGACCAGCCTGCGCATCCGCGCAGTCTGATCAGGATCCATGCTGATCGCTATCAGTTTCTCTACTTGTAACAGAGTTGGTAAGCGAACAGCATGGATCTTGGTCAGACTGCGCTGATGTGCAGGCTGGTCTTGATCCATGCTGGTCGCAAACACACTATGTTAGTATTGTCATGGCGCGGCTCATATAATTTTAATGTCAATACATTTAAAAAAAATATTTCATAAGCTTTACCCTTATACCTTATAACACTATAAAACAAATTAGTTCAATTGATTCACAGTAACTATGCATTGATTATTTTTGTAGCCTAGGTTATACCAAAACAAAACAAAAAGTTTCCGATCTTTGTGATCGTGATGTCTTTATTTTGCTCTACAATCAGCCTGATTTTCCAGTACATATGAGCCATGGTAATATTTACATGATTCAGAAAGAATGACGCTTGTTACATTTTGTATTTATTTTACGACGGCATAATGAAGTCATTTGTTGTATTGTCAGCGATCGCCATCATTATAAATTTTCACACTTGATATGTGTAAACATATTGTATTGGTTCTTTTTATCACTGTAGATAGTGGGTCTTTTATCGCTGAAGATAGAGGACTCAGGTCATGTTTTGATATTTGTCTCTTGTAAAATTATGTTCGTTAATTAGAAAATGTGAACATTTACTTTTTGAACCAGATTCTTTATATTAAGCAACCAAATTGAAAATCTGATAGGATTGCAGATTCCTGAATTTAGGAAAGCGCCTTTATTTTTGAAAACTGGCTGAATGAAACTAATCAACCAAGTATTTCGCAAAATAGCCATTATTCAGATATACAGAATAACATATTAAGCAGTGAATAATATGTTGGAACCAGCTATATGCTTGTCGTATGTTTATATATAGGTTGGTAGTGTAATATATTTCCAGACATATTGACGATTTTTGTTTGTTTTGGGACTGTTTTTTTCTCTCTATTTTCTGTTGGGTTTTACGTCGCACCAACACAGGAAGTGGTCATATGACGACTTTCCAGCTTTTATATTTATTCTCTCAAGCTTTTCTGGTTTAGGGGGACCTCAGTTGTGTCCTTTCATGCATTATTTCAAGCACAAACAAGCCGACGTTCCTTCAGCGAGATGGATAGCTTACTCACATAAAAGAAATCCAAAGTCCCTTGCGGGATTCGAACACACAGCGGTTAAGGGGTTGTGACTTGTTTTCAAACTCTCGGCCACGAACGTCCCATTTTGGTGTTCAACTAATTGATAATATAAACAAAATGTATTATTTTTTAGCTTTTTAAAGAAATCAAAAACAGAATTATTAAAGTATATACAGATGACATTATAGCAATTTCACAATACTTCTACATTCATGGATTCATTTAGTAATTCCAGGTCCATATTGTGAACATGCTATTGATTTTTAGAATTTTAATCTCTTATATAGAATATAAAAATTGTCATGCAGACAAAATACTTTTGTTCAAATATGCTGATATAATATTCAAGCGTTTTACAATTCATTGTTCTCAGAATAAATTCATTTGTATTATGTAAAAATTGATGAGGACAAACCAAAGTATTTTATGACCTGCACTAAAACAATGTTTTCAGAATTGAAAGGTTGATGTCAGTTTCTGTAAACAAGCTTTATGTTTTATTCATCAACGTAAAATATTCGAAACAATGTAGAACTAAAATGACATCTTTTTTTTAAAGGTTGCTTTCATGTAACATACAAACATTTTGCAGTTAACATACAGATAACTTGTGGTGAATTACAGATAACTTGAAGGTAACATACAGATAACTTATAGTGACTTACAGATAACATTTAGGTCGTTTACAGCTATTTTGAGGTGACATACGGATACCTTGAAGGTAAGTAATAGAAAGAGCATCGAAACACGAGGCTATCTGATTTGTACGAGGGAGCGTAGCCCCCGAGAATTAATCAGATTGCCGAGTGTTTTGATGTTCTTTCTCTTTTGTATCATAGTCAAACTTAAAACACGTTCCCTGTTGTCACACTGAAGGAGACCTAATTATGATATTTCTGTCGCTGTCCGTCTCTCTGCCGTCACAATAAGTAAACCCCAGCAAAAATGAGCCAATGAATGGGCATGATCACAGAAAGGTCCCTAAACTAAGATACAACTGTATGTTGTATCATCATAGTTTGGGGATCTTTCTGTTGAAAATGTGTCAGAGTTAAATCGTATACATATACATTCACAGTGCGTTAACTGGAGTACAGGTATTAGTTACCCGTACTCCAGAGCATGTCCATTGTCTGGGGTTTATATATTGTGACAGAAAGAGAAAGGGAAAGCGATAGAAATATTCTATTCAGATGCTCGTTCAATGGTTACTTTTTTCTTGGGTTTCATAATGTGACAACATGGAACGTGTTTGTCTGTGATACAAAAGAGAAAGAACATCAAAACACTCGGCAATATGATTAATTCTCGGGGCTACGTCCCCTCGTACAAATCAGATAGCCTCGTGTTTCGATGCTATTTCTATTACATAACCTACGGTGACTTACAGATAACTTGAGGTGACCTACAGATAACTTTAGGGAAACCTGAGGTGACCTACAGATAATTTTAGTTGGCATACATATAACATGAGGTGACTTACAGTTAACTTGAAGATAACAAACAGATAACCTACGATGACTTACAGATATCCTACGATGACTAACAAATATCTTTAGGTAACCTACATATAACTTAAGGTCATTAACAGAAAACCTGAAGTAACATAAAGTTAACTTGAAGTGACTTACAGATAACTCACAAATTACTTGCAGATAACTTACAGGTTACAATCACTGGAAAAAAGACATTTATTATTTAGATTACTAGAAAACAAAGAACATCAATAACCACCTTGAAAATATATAAATACAGTGTAGCATTATCATAGCGAAAATATGAACGGTTTCAAAACAAGTTGCAACAGAGCTATTGCAGAAATTTAAAAGTGTACTGGTAAATGTTTTCCAAAAAGGTCTACGTTCCGCTTTTTTATAAAGTAAAGTGTTTATTTTATGTTTTAGTATTTTTTATTATTTTTTAAACTTAAAGTCTCGTAAAGTTTTAGAATTTACAATTGTCAGAAGTCCCCAATTTGCTTCGCTGCACATACACTAAAATTTATTGTTACAATCAGATAAAACTTAAAGAATTCGTTACTTTTTAAAGGCTTTCAATAATGCTCCAGAAATGCTTTTATTTATTTTTTTATCAAAATCGTTTAATTTGTTGTTTCCTCGATATAGTAGCAAAAAAGTTTTATGATTTATCTGTTGCCACTTTTGCTTTTTTTGGCAATGAGTATAGTTATAGTGATTTAGTATTTTTGCATGGAAGCTAAAATACTACATACATTTTGATATTTATGACAAATAATGTTTCATACATCGTAATTTCCTTAAGAGATATCATCAAGTTAAACATGTTCTAAAACCATCACTTAAACGTTATTAACACAAGTTTGCCCTTTGTTAAGAAAAGGAAGAATTTAATTTATTCCTTTCCAAGGCATTATGTGCCTATAAAATGTAAAATGTAAAAACTTGTTACTAAAGAAATTCGTACATTCACTCGCACACATTCACTTCTGCGTAGTAAAGGTAAAATTTGCCTTACTTTCAATTGAAATTATCTCAAGGCAGCCCGTAATTAAACCAGTGTTTTTCTTCAATTGTCTTAACAAATTAAACAAATTAAATTATTTATATTACAGATATACCGACAGTTCCATGGACATATTCAAAGTCCCACAGATATTCCTAAAGTTTCACAGACATATTCAAAGTTTCACAGATATACCTAAAGTTCATCAGACATATTCAAAGTTTCACAGATATACCAAAGTTCCACAGATATATCTAAAGTTCCAAAGACATATTTAAAGCTCCACAGATATAGCTAAAGTTCCACAGATATATTGAAAGCTCCACAGATATACTTAAAGTTTCACAGACATATTCAAAATTCCACAGATACACCTAAAATTCCACAGACAAAGTTTCGCAGACATATTTAAATTTCGACAGATATACCTAAAGTTCAACAGACATATCAAAAGTTCCGCAGATATATAAGACATATTCAAAGTTCCACAGATATATTCAAAGTTTCGCAGATATATTCAAAGCTCCACAGATATATTCAAAGTTTCACAGATATAACTTAAGCTCCACAGATATATCTTAATTTCCACAGATATATTCAAAGGTTCACAGATATACCTAAAGTTCCACAGATATATTCAAAGCTGAACAGATATACCTAAAGTTCCACAGATATATTCAAAGCTCCACAGATATACCTAAAGTTCCACAGATATATTCAAAGCTCCGCAGATATACCTAAAGTTCCACAGATATATTCAAAGCTCCACAGATATACCTAGAGTTCCATAGATATATTCAAAGCTCCAAAGATATATCTAAAGTTCCACAGACATATTTAAAGTTCCACAGATAGCCCTAAAGTTCCACAATCATATTAAAAGTTTCACAGATATATTCAAAATTCCACAGATATACCAAAGTTCCACAGATATACCAATAATCCACAGAGATACACATATACGAGTATACCCATATTCATTTTTTAAGTCACACCGATATACCCCAAGTTCCACAAATATACCCATATCCAAAGTTCCACAGATATAACAGAAGTTTAACAGATATACCCAAAGTTCCACTGATATACCAAAAGTTCCAAAAATATTACTGAAATTCCAAAGATATTCTCTGAGCTTTACAATCGGAACGTCATCGGCTTTTTTTCCATAATATCCGCCGACTAAATGCAGATTTAAAGTAGTCTTACCACGTGGATTTAGATAAAGTCTAGTTTGGTAAAGTAATGATTAAAAATATGTCTGAAAATCATAATCAATTAAAATTGTCCACTGATGATAAAATAATAAACAAAGCCGAATTAATATCTACAGGTAGACATTTTGTACTTTCGGTTTCTACACTCGAAATATAATAATAAACTTAGTCAACAACCCCCGTATTAAAATACTTTTTGTTTCCATGATAAGTTTCTTAGGATATGTTAGATCGAAATACCCTATCCATTCTTTGTATTTTTACTGTTGTATTCGGGGTCCTTATAAGGGCCGAGAAGATGCGATTGTCAGATCTAAACAAACCATATTCGACTTAATAATATTCACAAAGGCTCATATTTTCGTTGGTACAATTTACGTCACCCCATTTCCAGGTTCCTGCGACACTCTTTAAGTTTAAACAGTTCTCTGACTGTGAATATCTATTGTTATTGTTTGGTTCTCCAGGGTTCCAATTGGTATACCAATCAGAAAGTTTGGTTCCGTCTAACCACAGAAATGTCCCTTCCACCTGCACATCGGTACCGCCGATCCAGAGTCCATTTTCAGCATGCGATTGAACTGCGTATTTTTCTATAAACATTTCTTCCTCTAGAGATTTTATATCTGCCAAATGTCCTCCCAAACTTTCACAGTTGATCTTTGCTTCGTCCCAGTCTAAGTTGTTCTCGACAACGACATAGTCTGAAATTACATGAGGATCATTTGCTTATTTCAGACAATATATGTATATTTGTTTTTTCTTTGTTGTTTTTTTTAAATTTTTTTTGGTTAGGTTCAACGTCGCACCAACACAGTAATAATCATACTAATATAGCGAATTTTCAGGTTTCCTGGTTGAGGAAGGCCTCACGGCCCCTCCATGCATTATGTAAAACACGAACGGGCACCTGAGTACAACTAACAACGTTTTATAGTAAAATTCTAGAAATGAATGCCCTGACAAAAAAACAACAACAAAACACACTTTCAAATTTCAATTTTAAATCTCTATTACATCACTGCTACAAGATAAAAAAATACTTACTTTGCCGCCGATAATATTTCGTTCCTTCCAATGTCGGGGCTAAATTTTTGTCTGAGAATTGCATTTTACATCCGAAACATTTGTTGTCGGCCAGGTCGAACACGCCGTCACAGGAGGGAGTATTAGAACATTTCGCAGCACACAGCGCAACCCCTCCGTCGGCATAGCTAAACAAGGTTTTATCTGCGGGACAATTTAGCCCAGCAAAATCCGATAGCTCAATATATTTGTTGAATTTGTTGTCCACGAAGGCAGCATTAATATTTTCAGCTAAATAATAAAATAAGAACTGAAACAATAGAACCGCGCTGGTAGACATCTTTTTCTGTTATGCGACAATTCCAGCACTAACGATTGTTTCACGCATGCGCGCATATTAATTAAAAATTTTTCAAATATTATATATCTCTGCGTAGGGTTCACAAATATTGATTTTTAAAACGTCGTATTTCATTTTCATGTGTACTTTGTAATATTCATCTGATACTTAAAATATATTGACGTGCCAAAGCTATATTCTTAGAAATTTTGTTCTGGTTTTAGAGGTGAGATATTGCCCATACGAACCAGCACAATATCTCATCGTAAAGTAAAATAAGTTGGACTTGTGTCCTTAAGACATAGAATTGATGATGTTGATAATAATAATAACAAGTATTTGATAGTATTGCGGGCAATACAGTAGTCCCCTACCGGTCCCTCAAAAAGTTCTTTAATTGTCATACACTCCTGTGTATTGCCATTTATAATGAATTTGAGGATGAAGTCTGTATTTGAAAATATCAACCACAAAACATAATAAAATAAGTTTGTCTATATCACAGTAATATGTTAAGTTTCCATGCTTAGTAAGGAAATTATGTTTATACAACCTTGTCATATTATTACGATGTGGGATTTTAAAGTAAATCCTATAAGGAATGAAGAAGTTGGAGTGAAAATACCAGTTTCTCCAAAGAAAATCTAAGTTCAAGGGGGACATAATTCTGGAAATAGTCTTGCTAGAGTATTTAACCTTCTCAAAAATGTCGAGTGATAATAAGAAACATATATATGAAGTTTGAAGTAGATACATTAGGAAATAAAGAAGTTATTTAAAAAAGACAACATTTTTTCCCCTAAAAAATCTAAGTTCAAGGGAGGTAATACTAAAAAATCTAAGTTCAAGGGAGGTAATACTGATATTTTTTGTGCTAGAGTTATAAACCTTGTCACATATGATGTGGTTGATGACCAGAAACTTATATTTAAAGTTTGAAGTAAACACCTTAAGAAATAAAGAACATATAGTGAAAAAGCTGAAAAATTTAAATCAGAAATCTTGAAATTCAGGCTATTTGTTGCCATAGCAACCAGAATTTTCAACATAGGAAGAAAAAAACAATGTGCATAATCTCCAGACTGTCATTTACCCATATTTCAAGTTTCATAAAAATATTTTTAGTACTTTTTTAGTTATCACTGGATCCAGTTTATGTGTCAAATTTGCAATATTTTCAGACTATTTGTTTTTGTTGCCATTGCAACCAGAATTTTCAACATAGGAACAAAAAAAAAACTCGCATAATCTCCATACTGCCATTAATCCATATATCAAGTTTCATAAAAATATTTTCAGTACTTTTTGCGTTATCGCGGGATCCAGTTTTGTGGACGGACGGACTGACTGACAGACAGACGGACGTTGGGACAGACGGACAGACGGTCGGAGGGCCGTAAACCTAAAGTCCCCTACGGTTAAACCGGTAGGGGACTAATAATTACTATTTTTATAAGCAAATTTACTTGCAGTCATGTTAAGTATAGTGTTTATTAGTAATCATTTACAAAATGAAATGTATTTTTTATAAATCGATATACTAGACTGATTGATAGTTTGCTGATATATTAAGGTAAATATATCACGATTCATTAGAAAATTTGAAATTACATTAATTAATATGGAAGGACAGCCTTGACGAGAACGAGTGTGAAACGATACTCGTGATGTTTACCTTAGCAGTAATCAGTTGAAAATCATATTATTATTTGTTGACATAATTACATGTAGATCTAACAGTTTTAAAGTCACATTGAGCCTAAGAAACGAATTAATTTTTACTACTTAAAAATGGCAAACAGGAGTGTTATAACGTTTAGATAATGCTTTTGGAGGATGCCAGATGCGTGTTACCTGAAAAAAGTAGCGCTTTATTTTGAAAATATGTGTCACGAAAGTAGCAAAATGTAAAAAAATAGCATTTTGACTTCCATACAAAATACTAAATCACTATAACTGTACTAATTGCGAAAATTCATCAGCGGAAACAGATGGTTAAGATAATTGGCGAATAAGTAATTTTTGGAAACTATAGAAGTAGATCAAATATTAAAAGCTTTTGAGAAATAAATATAAAAACATGTCTACAGTAAGGCATAATGGGCCTTTGAAGTAATGTATAATTAACTGCTTTGCCAATTTTAATGTTCTGAATAATTGTATTTAAAAATGTGTGTCTAGAAACAAGATATAGTTAAAAATCATAATAAATTCATGACGTTAAAACATATCGTTTCACAGATAAAAATGCCTTTGAATCAATGACATGTCGTTTCGCATTGTAAAGAATCCGTACAAAACTGTTTGCTATGTATTAAATTGCCTATTATCCAACTGGTTTATTTTCAGTATTTCTTTATCCTACGGCCCCATTTATTATGTGAATGTAATTGAAGATTGACGTTTTGTTTTAAAATTTGATAAAGCGTCAATAGCAACGATCAGCTCCATTAATACATGATACCATTATAAAGTGTCGTATTTAGAGTTTACAAGTGCCAAGGGACCTAAATGCTATATATGTAAGTATGATAAAAAAATACGTTCGTTGTCAAGTTTGCTAAATATGACATACATCAGTACAAATAAGCTGTTTACTGGTTTCTTACACCTCTAGTTATTACTGTTCTTGAAGTCCTACACAGTTTTGACTTGCTATACAGGGTGTTCGTGCGTGAGTGCGCACTTGTATTCCCAAAACTGGATTTACATGGTTAAGTCACTGTAATGACGCCCCTATTCATTCAGTTTATGCTATCATTTTTCTTAATGCTGAGCTCAAATCTATCCTGAAAATTCATTTACTATTACTTCTTTAAATGAGGTTTGATATGCCTCTGCCAGGGATCAGACCAACAACCTCATACATAATGAACCATTTAATACATGTACGAACAAAATGTACATAAACAAGAAATGTCAAACTGATAAACAGTCTACCTTATTGGGTGGTAAAAATAAGTAACCATCATGTAACTCAGAGAGAAACTGACTATGTAATTGTAGGTGTAAATGAATGAGAAAAACAAAACTAATTCAGCAACCACTAGGAAATTGTAAAATAGCGAAGAAACACAAATTTAACATTCTCTAATTGAAAAAAGAAATATAAACATAACTAACAGCATGAAACTGTTTTGGCATACAATATCAATTGATTACCTTTACCTCTAAACCCCAAAAACAATAGGGGTCGCCTACGGCACAAGAACAAAGTTTGACAGTCATAGCATGGGTATCACGTTTTTGGTTGGAAACTGTTTTGGCATACGATTTTATATCTTATTTTTTTTCAATCATTGCACTATGTTGAAACAGCACTACCATTGCTTCTATTATTATAATAAATAATTACAAGACAAATATGTCAACAATTAAAATCAATTATTTAAATATATATCATAGAAATTAATATAAATAATCAACAGTGATCAAAGACAAACAGCAACTCTTTTGGTTAGTGCTAATAATGTATCCCAAATACTTGCACAAATAAAAGCATGATCTGAAAAAAATGACATGGTTCACTTATATCAACAATATATCAACAACAAACTTACAATATAAACTACATGTACCTTATTCTTCAGCCTTGCAAAAATTTAGAAAACGAAAGGACAATTTTTTTTAAATGAATCTATATAAAACAACAGACTGTACTTTAGTATATGGTACTTTAACAATATAACTCATAATTGTATGAAATACCTAATTAGCATGCTCGTCAAAAAGAAAATTAAAATGGCATTAGTATTGTACCTTCAAAACCACTAGATGAAGAACAGAAATTAAATTTACATTACATAATCCACATTTAAACACTTTCATGATTATCAGCAGTTTTTTTGTTTTTGTTTATTTTTGGTTTTCGGTTTTGTTGTTGTTTCACGTCACTATGCCAAGGTCATGTGATAGCTCCCAAGGTCTAGCGGTGGAGAAAAACCCCAGGCCCTGTGTTCACTAGTAAAAAAATATCAATGATCCAAATTATGTTTGCTTTGCTGTATAAACAAGATTGCATGTGTGAAAAATGCTATGTCACCGCATTAATACAATACTTTGTAGTAATGTAGGAACAGATTTTTTTTTGTTTCTATACAATTGAAGATTGCCATAATGCATAGATCATTGACCTTTCTAATTCTTAAATCTATTGTTATTAAAAAAAAAAGATCAGAGTAGAAATCTACCAATGCAGAGTATAGTGAATTTGGTGGTTTTCACATTACCAAAATTCCATGACAGTACATCAAAGGACAACACAGTAAGACACTTTGTCAAAGTCAAGGCCAGGTGATATCAAATTTCATTTTACATTTTTACATCTTAATCTGTACACATGGTTCAAATTTCATAGCTGCACATCATCAAAATCTAGGTCACCTGAGATCAAAGTTCAATTTTACAACTAAAACTGTGCACATAGTCCAAATTTAATGGTTGTTCATCAAAGGACAAGAAAGTAGGTCACTGACCCCTTGGGCAAGGCAAATATTTGACCCAAGGGTTAAATTCAAACACTCTTGATACAGGTCCACCAAACAATATTTCTTGTCAAATATTTAAGCTGTAGCTTTCTTCAATTCATATAACATTTGTTTAAGTTTATGTTTTTACTATGTGTACATAATGAAAATCAACGCCCCCCCCGGACAGGGCCAATTTTGACACCAGAGGCAAAATTTGAACAACTTTGGTAGTGGACCTATGGATGATATTATAAAGCTAAAATCAAAGCTCTAAGCCTTGTTCCTTCAGACAAGAAGATGTTTTAAATTTTTTCTATATGTACAAAATGAAAATTAATGACCCCCGGGGAGTGATTAATTTTGACACCAGGGCTATAATTTGAACAATCTTGGCAGAGATTCACTTAACAAAGTATCATGCCAAATATCTAAGCTCTACGCCTTTTATTTTTTTGGCAATGGTTACGAGATCAGTAATATCCAATGGAATGATATAACTGTTTAATTGTTATTTCAGAATATGTGGGAGATATCACACTTAATGGACAAAAGGCTTTTGAGACGTATATTTAATACGTTTTGCTTTGAATGTAATTAAATATACAAAAAAATGACCATATTTTCATTGTTACGTTGATTCATTTTAAAAACACCTATTTTGCAGAATTATTTAAAAATAACTAAGGTAATAAATGAATTTAAAAATGGCATATGTATGTAGATAATTTATTCTAGTTTCTTTTGCAGGTTGATTCATTAAAATATCTTGTTATGAAGAAAATACAGAACACGCTGTTTGCGGTTTTTTTATATATGTGAAATGCCTGAAAAGTATGAAATATATGTATAACATATAGTGATTTTATGCTTAACGTCAAGTATTTTCGCCCTCCTGATAAAACAAATTAAAAAGGTTAATGCGGAATGTCGATTTATGGGTCAAACTAACGTTTCAGTAATTGACCCAAAATGCACACAAATTCTGTCCCATCCGTAGACATAGTATTTTTAGTATATAACATGGAAAGAGAAGTAAGTTATTTTGTATCTGCATGTCACATGAAATCCTTATAAAAAAATTACTTTTTCTCTAATCTTTCAAGATTTGCTGCAATGTTTCTTGTAGTTTTTACCACTACAGTTAATTAATAGAGAATAACATGCTAGTGTCTTTTGATATCAATTTTATCAGGCAAGGCTGATATGGGCTGGAAGGGGCGATTTTAATGATTAAAAATTAAAAAGTGTTCGTTGCAAGCCTGTTACAACATACAAGCGAGGCTTGTACGAACACTTTTTAATTTTTAATCATTAAAATTTAGTGTTCTTATACAAATTCATTGATGATGTTTAATTGCGCGACATGTTATTCGAAATCAATATGCGTGAAATGGCTGTAAAAAATATTGCGCTAAAAATAGTTCCAACACACAAACAGTTTTCAAACATTTATTTGAGAGAAACAAAGATATTCCAAACAGATTTAATTTAAAAAGTATGTTTTATTTGTATATAAATCAATTGTGTTAAATATATTTGTGTCCTTTCAAGTATTTATGTATGAATATCATACACGAACATTCTTATGATCGGTCGGTCATGTGCTTCGCTAAAACTAAAAAAATAACAAAAACGAAGTTCATTACCAGAATCATGGGATGATAGTGTTTCAATGGACGATGGACATATTTTCTTCAGCGCATTATTTGTAGATAGAATTTTAAAACAGGCCTTTTGATTTGTAAGTGACAGAATAGTTCAAGATGCTTTGTACATTTTTATGGCCAGAAATTTGCATGATGTCGGTGGGGTTTACCCCACTGTCTCGCAACTCTTGGACAAGATGTTTTCTGGCCGAGTGGTTGGTAAGCCTTCTGTCCACCCCAGCTGCAGTTGACATTGACTTCTTAATCATTTCCAGCTTCTTTTGACCAATCCTTTGTCTTCAAAACCATTGGTCGGTTTTGATAGCAGAAGTTTTGGGTGCCAAATAGAATGGATCAGTAGCATTGCTGAAATTCTGCGGGCGTCTTGCTGCATACAAGTTGTATGTTGTAACAGGATCTCTCTCTTCGTTTGTTTGCCATATACGAGGAGGTGTTTTACGGACGTCAAGTCTTTCACCAGTCCTGGTTTTCGTCTGGCGCTCCTGGAGTTCTAAATATTGTGTGCCATCGCTATCATTACACACTTTGACATCTCCCCAACTACAGAAAAAAATAAAGGTAAGCAGTTTTTGTTTGCTATATTTCTTATGCAATGACTATTTGCTGATTTCCTATATTATCCATAGAACAGATTATAATATTCTTAAATATATTAAATTTCCTTTTTTTTAAATATATGTGCATGAAAATATACATAAATGTCTTACATGAAAATATACACCAAATTGTGTTTTTAACAGTTTAATAGATCTAGCAAAGCATGATGTAGCTAGAAACACTGCAAAAAAAATTAATAATGATCCAATTTGATTTCATAAGGAATGTAGATATTCTAAGAAATATTGTGAAGTCGTTATTGTCAAAATTAATTGACATTTGTTTAAAAAAAATCAGCAAATTTGACATGAAAAGGAAAATGGCTATGTACTGGAACACAACAGGAGTAAAACAACAGTGTGGATATATTATTGGTAAGTGATGTTTTTATAAAGATACAAAATAGCTTCACGAATCAAAACTTACCATAACATATAATGTTCTTGAACGCCCCTCATTCCAAAGTGTGTGGTAAAATTGAACCATAGGGTGTTGATGAGTGACTGAGGCGAGGAATGTCCCATGAGTCCTTTTTCATAGAAGATTTGTATTTCTTCATCCGTAATGGCTTGAGCAGCATTTTCTTTGTTGCCTTT
Organism: Ruditapes philippinarum; assembly: GCF_026571515.1. NCBI lineage: Eukaryota > Metazoa > Mollusca > Bivalvia > Venerida > Veneridae > Ruditapes > Ruditapes philippinarum. The sequence continues at coordinate 101,151 of NW_026863506.1, forward strand.
TCCATCTTCTTTAAGTCTTTTGAATTTTGACTGAAATAATTTGATTCCATGAACAATAGAAATTGTGAGCATTTGACTATTTACAGTGTTACAGGTGTTATTTAATTTTATTTAAATGAAACTTTGATATTAATTTGCTATTGTTTTATTTCACTTTTTACAAGACAAGTTGCAAAGATGGGACAGTTTGTTCAAGAATTGTATAGACATATTTGACACTATGAACTGGAATGTTTCTGTGCTTTAATGTGAAAAAAAAACAAAGTGGAAAGAGGGAGGATTTTTACAACAGTTTATTTTAAGTATCTTACCTTATCATAGTTTCTCTTAGAAGAGGAAATCCTTGCCTGGAACCTTTTCCTATTGTGAATGGATAGTAATTCTCTTGGAGGACTCTATCAAATGTTGAAATATACTGGCGGAGAGAGGTTGGCTAATTATAATCTCCGTCTTCTTTCTAAACATTGCCAAGATTTCATCAAGCTCAGACATTAAATTAGATATACGGATGGGACACATAGGTTGTAAATGTAACAAAATATCAATTTCTCTTTTCAGGAATGATCTAATTTAAAGCAATGAATCTAAGACAACAAAAAGCAGTCTTCTCAAGAGGAGAATAGTGCTGACATTAATGTAAGTGCTAAGGCATTACGAATGGGACGATACAGGGAAAAACTAAACAATGAAAGACAAGAAAAGTACAATGAAATGAGACAAAAAGACGCAGAGAGAAAACGGACTGACAGAAAACTTGAATCACAAATAAGAAATACTATTGAAAAAGCTGCTGAGAGGCAAAAGGAAATATGGAGGAACAAAAAACGATAACAAAGAGCCAAGAAAAAAACGCAAAATGCTGAAAATTCAACTGTAATTGAACACAAAAGGAAAAGGTCATCAGTTTCAACACCAAAGTGTACAAAACTAGGTAGAATGTGTCTGAATATGCATAAAACAAATGAAGTGAACAAAGTAAGGAACTGGAGACTAAGAATTACAAGAACACAATAAAGTGAAAGAAAAAAACACATGAACATGAAAAAGAGTTGAAGAAGTGTCAAAATATACATGTACCTGATAACGCTATAATTGAGATGAATGAAGCAGAAACAGGAGTTCAGCATGAAAATGTGACAGAACAAACATGTGAACCTAACAAAACAGAAAACAGTGAGACAAACACGGCAATTAACTCTCGGACGACAGTGTACAGAGCGGTCACAAAAGCTAGGGCGAATATGCCACTAACACCAAGACGCAAGTCAAGGGTAATTTAAAAGTTGTGTGAATCGCCGGTAACCAGAAAACATCTTGAAAAGAGAGGAATTCTGATGACCAAAGAGGCGAAGAAAAAGCTGAATATGGGTACAACAGTATTGTCTTCCTTGAAAAAAAATATTGCTGAGGTGAAAGAAAAACAAGATGGAAAAACCACAACAAGGCGACTGGCGTACAAAAATGCAGTAAGAAACTTCCTTAGCAACACAGTGACTAAACAACATAAGTTTGGTTGTGCCATCAGCATACTTGAAAGTAAGAAAGCCTGGAAAAGGAGAAGCAGGTAACTGGTGGGAAACTAAGCCAAGGAAATCAAGAAAAGACCGTCTTCCGACAGATACAATTAAGAAGGTGGACGAGTTCTATCTATCACTTGAAGTGTCACAAGAGGTACCGAACAAGAAGGATGTTAAAACTGTAAGAGGAGAACCTGTTCAAATGTACACTATGACAATGACATTAAGTGATGCTCATGCACAATTCAGAAAGAAATACCCAGATACCAAAATTGGCCAAACAGCATTCAACAAACTCAAACCTGAAAATGTGAAAAGAGTTTCAGAAACCTCACACAAGTCCTGTCTCAGTCAAATATGTTGTAATCTGGCTCTAAAACTTGATGCTCTGAACAAGCATGCTGACAAAGAAAATGAAGATTTAAAAGCAAAGTTAAAAGGCTTGCATAAAGATAAAGTCGCAGACATGAGTATGTGCCAGTATTAAACAATATTTCCAAAAAGGGACTGTCTAGAGAGAAAATGTGAACAGTGTGGACCACACTTACTGAAAGAATTCTTGGCTCTCCAAAGTGCTGATGACATAAAATGGTTTCATTTGGAAAGCATTCAAGTTCAGAATGATGACAATTCATCGAAAAGGGTGACATCCTGTGTACAGAAAATAACAAGTATTGATGATTTTTTCACAGAAATAGAGAATGACTTAAAGAAGTATCCATCATACATATTCAGAGTGAAATGGCAGCACAATCAATTGCAGGACCGTATCAATAACCTTGAAGAAAGGGAGGTAATCGTGTTGATGGACTAAAGCGAAAACTATAGATGTCGTTTTCAAAATCAATCGCAGAACGCGTACTTCGATCAGCGTCAGGTTACAGTGCATCTGTTTATGATATACTACGTACAGCAAGGTAGTGATAATGGTGACGATAATGTTAAAACTTTGGTGAAACATCAGTAATAGCTATAAGTAATGATGTAAAACATGATGCCTTTGCTGTTAAAGTGTTTGAAAAGAAAGTGATTGAAGTACTGGAGGAGGAAAAAGTACAGGTGACGGAGTTAATTAAGTTCTCTGATGGAGCAGCAGCTCAGTATAAAGAGAAGAACACGTTTGCACATTTGTCCAAGGAGCAAGTGAAATCATCTCACAGTTACTTTGAAACATCACACGGAAAGTTTCCTTGTGATGGTCTTGGCGCCGTAGTTAAAAACACATGCTTAAGAGCTGTCGTATCAGGGAAAGCAGTAATAGGTGATGCTGAGACAGCATATGAATTTTGTAAAACAAAGCTAGATCATAAACTTGTTTAAAAAATATATTTAACAATTAAATGCGGTTTAAAAAGACATTTTCCATTTTAACTTCATTTAGTTACTTTTCAGAAACGGTATATATTGGTCTTAAAATACGCCTTAAAAAGTTTAATTAAACATATTAAAAGAAATTCTGTCTCAATTTAATATTTCTTATAAATATCGTCCGCATTAACTGGTGAGCAGGTGCCCCAAGTAATAAATTTATCAATCATAATCTGTATCATATTCCTTCAGACGACAAAGTACAGGTTGATCTATCTTCATTCATGAGAAAAATGGTTACAAAATATATCCGAGTACCTGATGAAAGACAGAACTACATAAATACAATACTTAGAGCTTTCCCGTCAATTTTTTTGTTTACATAAACGGGGAATATACTAACAGATACGAAATAAAATTCCAATTATCTCTGTGTTGTTTTCTATTTTAGCCTCGAAAATAAATGAGTATTGTGCGTAGTAATGTATAAACTTTTCTTTATATTCTACACTGTCGATTGCTTTTGGTGGAAACCCGTTATATTTTAGAAAACACGCTTTACATAGAAAACAATATGGGTTATTTTCACTCTGAAAATGAGGTTAGATGGAGTACAACCGTGATTTGATATCGCATATGGACCGCGTATGGACATGACCATTGATTTAATATGAATATTTCTAAGATAAAAAAGCAAAACTACATAAAGAAGAATGGATTCAATTATAATAATATTTGGAGATCACATGCACCACAGTCTTTGGTGCATAACATGTTACACAGGCCTCGACACTAACTTTTTTAGCAGGTGGTATTCCGGACCATTAAATTTGAAATAAAGTTTGTCCTTCCAGAAATCAAGTGGTCAACTAATCAGAAATTAAGGAGAGCAAGTCAGTAGGTATTCTATTGTAAAGTTACTTTTGTTTTCTTATATTTCATTCAAAACATATAACAGTACTCATATTTATGTTAACTTTTATACCCCTCACCACAATTTAAGGAATAGTGGAACCATTTGTGTTTGCCTTATTTTCTTACTGCTTTTCAACTTTTTTATTGCTGATACGTGGTTCGTCTTATAATCATGACAATTATCTTTTATCTGAACATTGTCAATGAAACTATTAAATTATCTTATTCCTGTCTTTGAAAACAAGGAAATATCTAAAGAATAAAATATGATATCGACGTTATATATAACTATAGTAGTTTAGCTTATTTTTCATAGAGATTTAGAATGAATACAGAATTGTTACCTCCTTGTTGCTTGTTAGTTGATATTAATTTTTGACATAGACTTTTTAAAAATTTTAAAGTAATTTAAAATCTGGAAGAAATGGGTCTCTTTATAAAAAAATAAAGATAAGTAGCAAATGATTACAAGATATATATATTTCTTTTCATTTCCTTTTGTTTGCTGCCATTATTCAATTATCTGAAATTAAAGTTTATCCAATATTCAATACAATATCATCATTACTAGCACCATTTGAATGAATTTTTTACCTTTATTAATATCAGAAATTCTTAACTTCTCTAACTTGCATAAACAAAATTTTAGCGACTTAAAATGACCTTTATTGATGACTTAAAAATTTCTGTAACTAATCAGAGATTAATGAACCATATTCATGCACATCAGACAAAGTCAAATGATTTTAAACACCAAGTAAGTAACATGATTTTGACCATTTGACAATCGCCACTTTCCCTAAAGATCCTTGCACCAACTAGAAAATTCAAGTGGTCCAACGGACCAGTGGCTTTTAAAATAAGGTGATCCTTGCCAAAATCCGGTGGTCTCGGACAAACAGGCCACTGCTAATGTCGAGGCCTGAATGTAAGTGTGCAGCTCATGTTTTGTAAGGAGTTGAAAAATAAATGAATATGACCAGTTTTTTTTTGTTTTTTTGTTTTTTTTTTAATTTATAACTTAATTTCATCTCTGCGATAATGCAGCAATAAACTGTACAAACATATAAAATAGCTACATTGAAAGTAATACAAAAGGCATGATCACACACAGTTCTGGTTTTTCACACACAAACGCGCGCAAACGCCATGTATTTCAGTTACTTATGCTATTATAGTTACAGAAAACCACTTGGAGTATAACTTTCTTAATTTTATTGTACAAGCACAAATTAGAATAGCAAATAAGAGTACGAGAAACATTATATTTATTCATGTTGTTATCTCTATATCACATTCGGTATAAAGCTTTGGATAACTATCTATATGTAAATGATAAAAGAGATAATGACAAAGTGATCCCATGTTTATCCCCACATATCAAACAAAATCTAACCTTTTATCAAGCAGCTGAATAATACGCGTTCCGCTGCCAGGATATGTAATTCAAATTACCAGTGGTTAAATGTTCTAACAAGAATCTTTCTGGTTATACTCAGCACAGAATATATATTCTAAATTGTCAACAAGATCAAATAGGACATGATTTTCCTTAAATCCTTTAAATAAGAAATAGGCTTGTTATTGTTTTGATCAACAACGGTTTGCCTGATAGGATATGTATCTTTATCTTGAATTAAAATGCTGTCTTTTTTTATTATCTCAGCTCAGAAAAATTATTTTAAAAAGATCAGATCAGACTTGGTATTTTAGTTCTTTCTATTCGGCATCTTTCTTGTTGGGTGGTTCCAGTATTCCTAACTTGAATACTGTTGAATCACCCTTAGGATATGTGGCCTGCTTTTTAAATTTGTCTTTTGACGTCATATCTGTGATATGCAGGCTTCATAACCTCAGATCCCCTTTCAAAATTCCATTTTATTTAGTTCCGCCCATTGTTTTCTCGTTTAGGGCACATGCATTTTTTACTTGGGGACCATATGCCGCTTTTCATGGAATAGCACTAACTTGTCACATTGAAGGTCCCATGATAACCGCCATATGAACACATCTGCGGATGTTTCAAAATTCTAAATTTTACCGGTTCATTCTGCTTAAGCCGGTGCTAGGGGGCGTGGACGGTAGTTTACACTTGACAGTTCTGTCCATGAACAAGCTCAATCAAACCGAGCCTGCAACATTTTCAATCTTGTCGTGTTGGGCTTTCTTTAGGGACTCTTACTCTTATTTCTCTCTATTTGATCTTCTTTTAAAGCCCTAGGCCATCAGATAAGCCAAAGTATTTCAGGAAAATCTTGAAAAAAAATCTACAAGATGCAAAAGCTTTTTAAGAAATTTTAAGAGATTGAAGATTCAAGTAACAATGTTTTGGTAGAGATTCAGGTTTTAAACCAACATTGAAGACAAACTTTTTATTTCATTTTAAATAAACAATTTTTTTTTAATTTCAAAGCTTTTATAAAACTAATAATCCTTATTTTAACTAAACATAACACATCATATACATTCCAATAACTGTAATGTCCCAATCTGACTAACGCTGTGAAAGGGCGTGTTTATATAGGCTAATTTACCGCCAAAAAAGTAACATTACAAGAAAAGAAAGAAAACTGAGAAAGTCGTGGCGAGGAGCAAAGCGTAAAAGTATAATTTTCCCGCCTTTCTTATTTTTGGCTACCAAGACGAGGAGCAACAACAGATAGCTCGTTCATTAATAATAGCAAAAAAAATGAAAATCGTTTAAGTTCAAAATATACTTTATATTCAAAACAAAAATAAATACTTTGGCATAAATAAAAATAATCGTGTATTTCACGACAAATGTACATGTTATGTGCGATTAATACCTGATTTGTCAATAATTATTTCCATATTTCTGAGTGGCTAACGCAGTTTAAGGGTTATTTTGCTATAAGTGTATTTTTGGCCTCGTTTTTGCTAATTTACGTTGATTGTAAGTGCCGTTTGCTATGACTTTCTTTGCTCACTTTGCCTTTTAAATACATTTTTTCATGAACTTTAGCATAATTCTAGATCTGGAGGTAAAATAATTTAACCCTTTACAATTGAAAAAATGTTTTGATGTATTTTAATCTACTGCTTTATCAGGATATTTGTCTTAATCCAGAATTACGAAGAGTGTATTTAAGTATGTAAAATGTGATTCTTCATTGAATTCTCTGATTTGTTTTTATTTTGTGTCCTCAAATTATTCACCTCAATACAGATCCACAAAATCTCCAGATCCAATCGTTGAAGGGATTTCCATAATCTTTAAGGTATACTATGGAGACATTGGAATATCGTAGAACCGAGTTGTTTGCGCCGAACAAACAAGGGGAACGGTATGGTGAGGATCGGTGAGCACAACGCCTTTTTGTACTTAAGAAAGTTTTGCACTATATAGTTACTTGTGCGATGGCGCGTTGTCATGCAGCAATCTGACGTTGGCAGAACATGTTGTCTACGAAAGTTTATATTAAGTTTCCAAAGAACTGCAGTCTTGTAAACATTTTGCATTAACAGATTTGCCTTTAGGAAATCAGACTTTATGGTTGGACGTTGAGTTTTAAAAAGTGGCAAACTTTATCTTCTTTATACAAATGTTCCGTTTTGCAATGCATGGTCTTTTGCTACACTTTTAATCCTATTCAAGTGTTGGTGTTTTTGTTTTTGCTCAGAAAACTGAATCCATTATCCGTCACCAGAGACAATATTCGCAAAATATTATGCATTGTAATTTAGTTACAGTTAAATAAACAATTTAGCGCATTTCACGCGCATCTATTTCTGCTTATATGTTAACAAATGGCAAATAGCTTAGATATAATCTATGATAGCGGTTAATTTTAACAAAGTATATCTGCTAATTGCCGTTTCCAAGTAATGGTAATTTCATTCCTAGTTACCGATGATTTGGCGTCTCTTGCAAATCATATGGTAACGAAAAGCTGATAATCTTATCCCAAGCCAAATTCAATGTTTAATTACACGAGAACATTTTCGAGATAATGTCGGAAATTAATTCTTCAATTTATGGGCTCATCTTTTCTCGAGAAAGGAAAAACAAGGGGTTTGAAACTAGTTTATATTTCAACGTTACTGAAGCACTTGTACTTCAAATATCTGCTGTTATGATGTAAAGTAAGTAAAAGTGAGGTTCTTCCCTGTGTTTCATAGGAATTTTTAAGTGTACCCTAAGTCTTAGGACATAAAAACAACTTAAGGACTAAATTTAGACCGTTTCAATAAATATTATCACCTTCAGTCGAAGATAATCAAATAATCCATTTTCCTGAGAAAACTGAGGAAATACAATGACAGACCCTTTGATGACTAAGTCTTCTGAAATTAGGGCTTGCCTTTTGGTTTCCAGAATGAAATGATTTTAACTTGAACAAAATATTTCAGAAGAAATACTAAGCATGGCCACTGAATTTAGTAGACTGCTTTTATAATATTCTTTAATCAGCTTTGTTCATATGTTTTGCTTGTTAAGTTTATTTGCATGTCAGTTAACTAAAAGTTTCTAATTACATTGCAACGATGAATCTGTTATTTTATGTTATATGTAGACATATATACATATAAGTCAGTTGGTAATATTTTATATTATACAAAAGAAAATTGCTTTAATAATTGACACGAAATAGAAACCGTTATTTGACAAAAGTACAGTTGAATTAAGAACAAAGAGTTCACAGCACAATTGCCTTTCTTTGAATCTACTATTATAATAGTATATCTTTATTTAATAGCGGCGCTATACTAAATATTTTGAAGAAATTACTTATTTGTTGTTTGTCGGTATACACCTTGGCGTGTAGACTATAAAGCCTACCCTAATTATAACCTAATTGATAACTGCTAAGGTACAGTAGCAGTTTAAACGATTATATTGAGTAAGTAGTACCAATGTGTGCATGGTAAAAAATGAAATTTAACAGTTCTTCCCTTTGTCTGTTCCTTTTGACATTACATAAAAACAGAATTTAGTTAGAATATGATTTGTATTGTTTTACCCATCAGAGACAATAGTCATTTTTTTTAATAACGCAATTTATGTTATCATATCAATTTCCTACTTTTAAAGATTTTTCTCCAAATAATCTTATCTAATAAAATAATCAGATAATTATGAAATAATTATTCATGTAAAAGAACCAACTGTAAATACAATGACTGTCATACATTTTTTAAAAGTAAAATATTCTCTCCGGGCGTTATACAGATTTTTAGTATGAGCACTATAATATGAAAAAATTTAGTGACACATAAAAAGTCATATGTATAATAAATGAAAATACTTATATTATGTGCCTATAATGGTATTCATGTACATTTAAACCAAATATGATGTCATATGATATATCATGACAAAACCAACATAATGGGTTTGCGACCAGCATGGATCCAGACCAGCCTGCGCATCCGCGCAGTCTAATCAAGATCCATGCTGTTCGCTTACCAACTCTATTACAAGTAGAGAAACTGATAGCAACCTAGTATAAAGATGGAAGGAAAGGATTGTTATAATAATACTGCTACACAATACTTTTATAGCCAGTAGCATCCTCTGTTTGTATATGTATAAAAAATCTGACATGTCGTGGTTACAAGGCAAACACATTTAGCATGTTTCCCGAGTAAATACTTGTCTAGTGATATCTAAACGAGCATCATTTTTTTACCTTTTGATTTCCATCTTTTTCTCTATATACTGTCAAATGTATTGCTATTTAGCGCTTCATTTTTTAACTATAAAGAAAGTTCAAGGAAGGTGAAGGGATTGCAAAGTCTTCATTATTATGAACATGTTTTCCAAATAATCAATCCTTCAATATTCAGTGAAATAACTTGCATAAAACGGAAGTTTACAGGTTGATCTTTATCATTGGACAGTTAAGCAGTTACAAAATATACCTAAGTTTCTTGTGATCCTCGTAACATCATGTTTGGAATGCTTAGATATCGATAGTTTCCGTCAAATGATATTTTAACTTTAATTAACATAAAATGTACTATGCATAAATATTGAATATAAAAATGTTCCACAAAACAATAATGTAGATAAACTTTACCATGATATTATTTAAACGCTTAGATAATACTTGATTTTTCAGTCTCAAGAATGTGAAATAGTGCTTATATTTACTTGAACAATAATGATTGGCCTGTCAAAATATGTATCCTTTAATGAAAATGATTCCTTTGACATACCTTTTTCACTGATTAAAATGTAACACAATTTTAATCATTGATTCATTGAAGCTTTTAATCCGTAAAAGATGTTCGCAGACATTAAATGACATGAAGCACAATTCTTATTATCTTCGCTTGGATATATGAATCTTAGTTAATTATTCCGAAATTTGAATTTTTACTGATTTCTGTTTGGAAATAAAAGTAAACGTGATTTTGTTTGAAGTTATATATCAATTCATTGGGTTTACTTTTTTGTTATTACATAAGTGACAAGTGTATAATGTTGTGAAGTGTTAAAACATATTCAACACAGTCTCTATTGATGTAAACATTAGTATTAAGTCAATTAATAGAAACATAATGTAGATTTGCGTAACAAATTATTATTTATAATGCAATGCCTTTCTCAGAAAAATGGAAGTATATAAGAATAAAAATAGATTTTAAAAAACAAAACAATGCTTGATATTAAAAAATAGAGCATTTAGATATTATCAATTATAGCGTTTAAGTGTTTAAATAATCTGCGCAGATTTCCACTTCTAAACGACAATTTTATTCACAGTTTCCGACCAAATTGGAGCCTCTAGCAAATCATTTGGTAATGAAAAACTGCTAATCGTGTTTCAAGTAAAAAATTGTTCAATTATTTGTGATATTGTCAGATATTTAGTGTTCATTAACTTCATTCCTGCATGATTAATCACCTGATCTGCAGCATGCAAAAAATGTAGTTCTAAACGCCTTGAGATCCCAAATTTACCGAGATTGTGTTTCAGAAATCCCCCCTTAGCTTTAAAAGGAAGCAAAATGTGCTCTTCTACGCTAACCTTTTAAAATGAGATCATTGCACAATGTCATATGCCTTGACGAACCAATTGAACATGTATTATTACTACTGAATAAAAGTTGAATTCCTATCATAATTGTTCGTACTATCATACACATGTACTTACATTAAGTTAAATATTAAGCACCCAACAGTATAGACAACTTATAAATTCAATTTAATGTACTGAAAATTAAGTAAATAAATAAAGTAATACCTCAGTTGATGTGTATAATACTGATGGATAGAGTTTTATTTATTAACAGATTTATCAAAATTAATCAATATGATCAATGGTTCGTTTTTATGATGATTTTATGTCTTAATCTTACCAAAAACTCACTGGATCTTGTCGACTAAGCTCGTGATAAGAGATCATTTCTGTCAACAAACCATACAGAAGCTAATCTACTGTGTATGTTGTTTCATGTGTGTGGTTGTATGCTCTTATTAAGTTCACTTTGTGGAAACCTTTAAATGTAAAACTCTATTCAATGTTCATTTTATTTAAAGCAGAATTGTTATTGACACGAAAGAGAATCCGTTATTTGACAAAGGAGCATTTATTTATAATTAAATTGTATTGATTTAAAATGTTTTCTCATTGCAATGAAATCCAAAGTATGGAAAGCTCAAATTTATTGCATTTGTAAACAATTGGAATTGAATATCAGATATTCATGTATTTGATCTAAGTCGGAGAGACGTTTGAGAAGAAGTTTTATTGAACATATTGTAAGAGAATGAAAGTCTTCAGAACCACAAGAGTGTATAACATGGAAGGCTAGTCTGTCGGATGGTTGTTATTTTTGTTACGTGGGCCAACCATTGAGAATCATCAAGAAACACCAGAACAATAAATTCCTTTTATTCATAGAAATATATAATGAAGATAGGTATGATAAACAAATTTTGAACTGCATTTACGACTTATGTTTCCTTTTTTTCATACATTAATAACTATACTGAGTATTTGTTAACAATTTCTTTAATAAACGCTAAACTGCATATTTTAGAGGTTATGCGTTTGCTCAATATATAAGTGACTGCATTTAACGTTTGTTAAGTACTCTTTATTTAACACGAACTACATATAAAGTGTTTGTTATTCCATTCTTATTTGATAAAGAAAATCATAGATCACGCTATAAGAACGTTCTTCAGATAGTGTGTTATGGTCTACCAGGTTATGTGCTCATTTTTATTTTCGCTAGAATAAAACCTCTCCAAATATAAATTTTGTATGAGTATGTTTCGCAAAAGTTTCTTGCAAGAGTGTATGTGCAAACAAAAACAAATTCTGATTTTTTACTGGGTCAAACATATGTTTAAATGATAATAAAATTTTGCATATGTACTTTTGCAATAGTTTTTCAATGTTCGAGACCGTCTGTTTTTTATGAAGTTAACCCAGTACTTCCGAAAGCACGACTGCCTGATATGACGTTGTCAGCTATATTTATAAACATTCCAGCAAATCAGATTGCGCCATTACATCTGACTTCCGCAAAGGATACGCATTATAAAAAAGTCAATGCAAAAATTATATTTTCTATATAAAAAAGAAATCTCAATTAAGAAAATTATTTATGCAAACATAATCTCAGGTACTATTAAATAATTAAGACCACTTTCTTGTAAACAGCAATATTCTTAGGTTAAATTTCGTAATTTCTTTAACGCTTTTAACATTATAAACAATTAAATGATTTCGCGCAACACTTTGCATTATTCTACAAATTAACAGAATTTATTCTGTAGAATTAGGCCTAGGGTGAGCGTCTATGTTCCTTACATCTCTTAACTTGCTTATCACTGGCAACTTCTCTGAGAGTTTGATAACAATAAAATCTAGTTCTGGACGCTGCGATTTCTTACCGATCGCTGACCCTGGCAAAGCCAAATAATTGAACTTTTCTAAGAAGTATTCCCTAGACATTTCTGGTTCAGCTGCTCCTTCGGTTGCTTTCTCTAATGTCATGGAGGCATATTCCAACGCAAAGAGTCTGCGATCAGGCGTCATCCGCTGCTAGATTTGAAGAGATCATGAAAAAATGATTTCCGGCAAACAGTACTGAGACTTCTGTCCCCAGTCTCGGCGTCCTGACGGACAAATCGGCATAACCCCTGTAAGGAATATGTCTCCTGACAACACTAGCAGTTCTTTACCTTTCTCTATTAGTACTGTGTCGGCTATTGGTATCTTTTTTTGCTTTCTTTTGTGTCCATTGTTTCATTTTTGTGTTGTCCAAACTTCTTTGTTTCTATTTGTTTTTGACATCTATTTTTCTCTTTTCCTGAACAATGGCCTAACACATCCAATAATAGTGTGTCCTTCTTACGTTTTGATACCCACATTCGACTTCTATCAACTTCTCAATTATCTCTATTTTTCATTCCGGATCATGGAACAGCTCTGACTGGCATATGCCCATGCTGAGCTCACATCGACTTTGTATATTTACGTATACATTTTCGTTATCTATTTCACATTTGTATTTCTCCTCTATCTCTTTATTTGATTCAATTTTTAACTTTGTCGCTAATAATTCTTTAGGTATAGGTTGCCTCCTCCAAATACTATTGTCTCCTCTTACTAAATTTACTAAATGTCTCTTTATACTGTCTCATTATCGTCTTGCATCGCACGTCTTCTTTATTTTTCGTGTATTTATTGACGCTTTTTTTATTTGTGTTTGTTTGATTTCATTTATTCAGTTTTATGATTAATCACCGTAATATTTAACTTTAGTATCCTTAACAATGATTCTGACAAAATCAGTTCAACAGTGACAACGGTAACAATATGTTGTATTGAGATCAACGAATTATCATAAAGATAAGTTAAACTGAAACATTTCCCTAAATTACAATAACTGCATGATAGTGTGTTCGTAAATGTATAACATAAAACGCCTTTTTTTACAAAAAGATTATTGTTGTTTAAAACTCATTTTTTTGGATCAATTTTCTTGCTTCTGCTTTATAGCATTTTTTGATAAAAAAAATCTGGAAACAAAGTCATCCCTCGGAAGCATTTATTACAACAAAATAACATGAACATTGCAGACTCGGTTTGATCGAGTCTGTACAAAAGGATAATGAATTAGTGCAACATCCAACACGCCCCTAGCACCGGCTTGAGTGTTACTCAATTCTCAACACTTAATATTGATGATATCAATGATCACGAAGGACCTGAAATATTACAACACTGGAAATAACACTTAATAATAAATCTATTTTACAGAAAATGGACAATGATGAATGCAGGTTACATGGATTGAATTTTTTTCGCTTCTAACATGATTTGTTTGGAATATTTCTTTTCATACTTTAAATTTCATTGCATTTAAAATTTGAAGTTTTATCGAACAATTTTCTACTGATCAGATGTTTAAATATTATTTCTTACAGACGCATTTTTATGAAATCTTTCAAAATGATCATGAATTGACATTTAATAACATATAATTACGGCTCTCGTTTAACCAAAATTCATTGGATTATTATTGGCGAAGGTCGTGATAAAAGATCATTCGTTCGGTTGTCTTTACAAAATTAAACCATTGTGTGCGATGATAGTCTCAAAATAAGTGCACGTCGATGAAAAAGGCAGGAAATACTATTCATCCTGATTTGTATTACTTATTTTGCACTTAGATGATTGTTATCGACGCAAACAGAAGCCGTTTTTTTTATGAAACAATATATAATAAAATTGAAAATTTGAGTCGTATGCAACACAAACATTCAAAACATATATAATATTGATACGCTACTATCATGAATTCCAAATTAAACTTACAACGGGAATGTTAAGTATTCCAAACATTTCGTACCAAACGATTTCGCGATATGCTTCAAAATTCTGATTTAAATGTAATAAATAATGTTTCAGAAACATATAAATTACCATTATGATAAAATGTGATCAGATATTTGTGTGTACGTGTGTGTGTGTGTTTTTTTTTTTTTTTTTGTTGTTGTTTTTTAAAATTTAATTGAAGTTTGCAGACAAATAACTTTTTATAATAAAACTTGTTGAATTATGTAAAAAGTGAATAGTTTATGGTGTCTAAATATAAGTTAGCTTTATTTGAAGTCTGCGAAACACTGCGTACTTAGAAGCTATTCAAATGTCAATATTTGGACGACTCTTGTCTTATAACATGTCAGCATGACTAGTATAGTTGTTGTATGCGAACAATGTATTAGACCCCTTTTTTCTTTTGTTTTATTTAAATTCATTTTTTTTTTTACTTTCGAAAACACAGGAAAAAATGTTATGAAGCCTGCATATCACAGAAAGAACGTCTAAAAGCACATTTAAAAAGAGGGAACACTTCCAAAGGGTGATAAAAGAGAATTCATTAAGAAAACTGCAAAAACCCAACTAGAAAAAAGATCGAATATAAGAGAGAAAAAAAACATACCAATAACATACACACAACACTTTGCCTATCTACTTGAATATGTGTGAATCAGTTGTCTAGCCATTTAATTGTGAGAAGACATTGTCTTGAATCTAACAGAGAAAATCCATCATTTTGAACAAATTGTATTGTCTTTCTTGTTGAAGGAAATACGTTGACATTGATCGATATAATCCTACAATACAGCCACATAATTCGGAAAATCTATCAATCCCAGCCCATAATAATTTTCATTTTGACTGATAATGATGGTTTTGTGAAGACGAAATCACAATACAATGTATGAGATTGAAAACTATTTTAAAGAAGTTTGCACATAAAATGAAGCAATAGCCAGGAAAGAACAATTAAAATAGTTGAAATAGATATATACAGTATATAATAAATAAATAAATCGATTAAAAAAATTCAGAAATAATTTGAGATTACATGTTCGTTTGAAATAATGTTTGTAACATAAGGTGATTGTTATCATAATAAAGAAGTCATCACAATATCTTGATACCTAGATACTGGTCATTTAAAAAATAAATGTGGGACAAAGGGAACATAAGTACGGACTGTTCAAAATAATTCGATAATTAACATTGATACCAGTAATGTTTGCAGTATACGTCTATCATGATATTCATTTGCATATTTATCTAATTGCCTATTTATATGCGATCAAGAATACGACATGGATGACTTTAATTTGTCGTTAGTAAACCATTGGTCGTTTGATTTATGTTGAACCCAGCATATTGGATGTTGATTATTTTAATAAGAAGCATTTAAGAGATTGAATATCTATTAAACATGATTTAAGCATAAACTAATGTTTCATAGAAATAAATCAATTGCATGTTTCATGAAAAATAAAATTTAACTAACATTTAACAAATTAGATATTTATAAAACGATGACCATATTTCAATGTCCTTTTTATAGCGTTTTTAAAAATGTTGCTTAACAGGGCGATAGAATATACTGCATTTGTGGCACTATACATTAAGTGCTTACCAACAAATTTCACAACGTGATCAAGTGAACATCTTTTTTTCGGGGAATTCGTTAAAGTGTGTAAAGGGTCATTACCACCAGCTAAAAATGATATAACACGTATCATAAAATTTTATTTGATTGTCCAACTTTTCCCAAAAGTCATAAAAAAGTTCAAATGAATTCAAATACACTATTCTCTTAAGCGGTTTGTACTTTTCTTTCTAAAATAATAAGCGATGAACAAATAAACAGCACGTCGACTACGTGTTTGATTCAGTTATAAGCAGAGCAAATAAAACTTTATTTTAAACTTATAGATTGATAAAATTGATCAAAAAGTCTCTATATATAAAGAAGGATAAATCGACGGTTATCGCAAGAGAGTAGGGACCTGAGAAGGGTAATGCAGAATGTGTCTTCTTTTCAACAACAGTCAAACATATCGTGAAGAAAGCTGGTACTGGTAGGGTTTTCCTGCATGCATGTACTTTTATTCTTATTACATTTGGTAAAACGACTCTATATTATTGAGCACATATAGTTTAACGCAAAATAAACGTTGAATATTGAAGCATTCCTTTCTATTTGTATTTTTTCACAAAACAAAAAAAAGTCTATTGTTGATATGAACGAGTATTGTTTTCGAGTTCTACGAGGGTTTTCCGGAAAGTTCATACGCTACTTTAATAAATGACTGAAATGAAATGGAAGCAATTCATTACATATATGAAAAAGTAAAGGAGTCATCAAGTTGTGGAACGAGTACTTGTATAAATCGTAATATAAACGGAATGAACATAATTTTAAGGAATAATTGTTAACAAGTAAAGCCGCTTACTTTCCAGGAAGGTACATAAGTTATTCTTATTCAAAGCTTGTTTGTAATATGTACCTTTCTCGGTTGAGATTGTTTCTGAATCATCATATTAGGCGCGTGATTTATTTTACCGATCTAATATATAGATATATCAGAGATTAAAGTAAAACATCATTTCCCTAACAAAGTTTTTCAGATTTCGTATTCATGTGACTCTGTTTTTGCATCATAAAACACAAAATATAAATCTTCAGGAATTTCCTAAAGTTTTAAATCTTTAAATTCTTTTTAGTATCCTTAATAATCGCTCAATTTGACCCTGCACGAAATAATTCGGTATTTATTATCAGCCTTATCAGATTGATTAATAGCTAGCAGTATTTGGATTCTTCTCTTCAACTAACTACTACACAAACAAACACACACTGGGCTAAGTTTAATCGATGTTAAAAAGTCTTTTGTAAAATTAATGTTTTAGATACAAAGTGTAGCAGTCATGTTTATGACCGAAGGCTGTCTAAAATCAACATCAAGTTCCTGAAAAATTTACAAGGAAGAACTAACTGTTTATAAGTATAATTTTCATTGTACATTTTAAAATTACAAACTGATGGGATTCCATTGCCCATTTTAAAATAAGTGAAATAAGTAAAATAATATAACTGATCTATCTAAAATGATATTTTTAAATAATCTTTAAATTATATCCGGAAACGAACTTTCTTCTTAAGTGTCTCAGATGCTAAAGTTCTTTCACTTTCTAGATATTTTTCTTAGACATTTTACTTATGTTTAACCATATTTCTTCACAATTTTTTTTTACACTTCTTTTAAAATTTCATTATTGAGTTACAAACAACAGACTTCAGTTGTCTAAGTAATTCTCTGTGAATTTAAATTGGCAATGAGAATTCATTACTAAAACAATTATGTTTCAATCTAAAGACAATATACACGAGTGAAGCGATCACTTTGAGTGCGAACATTATAAATTTCAGTGTATGTTAACAATGTAATGCCGTCTTTGAACTGTTCTAATGGATTATGTTGTGAAATAGGTTTGAGATTATGAGTTAACGTCAATATGGGTAAAATAACTACTAATTATATTCTGGATAATTATCATTCTGTCACGCTTCACCCCAATTTCCTTTTCAAAGAAATAAGGCAATTAAGTGTATGATCCCACAATAAATGCACACTATAAAAAAAAACAAATGATTGAACATCAGACGTCATATATGACTTGAAAGATTTATATAAGACGTTCTACATAAGAGTTATAGTTGTCTCACGAAATCTTTACTTGAAGCCCCCCCCCCCCTTTCCCGTCCGGTATGTCAGTTTTGTTAGTAAAGTAATAATCTCATGTCCCAATCACTATGCAATTGTTTTCATCAACGAATAATTTAAGTCATAACAAACACACTGTTACATTTGTTACATTATGTATTGCTTCACATATTGGAACGGTTGACAGATTTGTTAAAATGTTTAAACAAATTGCTTTGAACTGATCTATATGCTCGTCTTTAAACAAATTACACGATTATTTCAGATTTTACTAAACATATCGCACTATTTTTTTTTTGCTTTCTTAGATAGAGTTCGTGCTTAGAGGTCATTCAATTATTTTCCTTAGGCTTTTTGTGCAGAGATGATTCTTTATGCATGGTAACGAAATTATATACATTTCCTTCAGTAGGAAATTTCAGAGAATTCGGAGTAAAATTGATAAATTGGCACAGGAGACACACCATTATTTTGGACAATGTTAACCAATGCGACATTATATCACTATGGAATAAAGTTTTAAGTGCAAAATATATATATTCATTATGCACATGAACAATCTTTCTATTAGTGGTAAAGACGTTTCCTTTGTAAATGTAAAATGTAAAAGAGGGTTCTAACCATTCTAGAATAAACTGTAAAGGATAGTTCTTAGCATTCTAAAATGAGAATTAAAGGATATCTCTAAGATAAAATATAAGGGATAGTTTGCCACTATTAAATAAAATTTAAGGGAAAGTTCTTAAATAAAATGTACATGAATGAGGATAGTAAGGTTTATTTGTAATGATTGCAATATTTATAAACTTAAATGTAAACAAGAAAAAGGGACACCTTAAATAGAAGTTGTCCTACTTGAAAAAACTACAATATCACTATGCTATAAATTAATTTTAAATAATAACAAAATGGGTATTTTCTTAGCTACAAGAAATAACTATTATCTCATTGTTATGCAAGCATTGCTAAAATTTCTTTTTGTATTGAAAACATAGAAATAACATAAGTTTGCATGTTAACGAGTATTACTTCGGCCTTGTATCATTTTGAAAGACAGGTCTTGTTGAAATTTTGTTATTCATAATAGATCATACAATTTTCCATATATTGATTCTGGATGATTTACTGCGCTTTATTTCCATTTCATTTATTCTGACAAGTCGTAAGTCTTACATGTTTATTACATGTAGAATTAAATAATCGAAATTAATCAAGAAAAAATGTAATAAATCAAAGATATTAGATATTTCGCTAGTGTGCTTATAGGGTCAGAAAGTCGTACTTCTTTCTTAAATCGAGACAATTACTTTATTATACAAATACCATTTGATTTACATGCTCGTATATTGATCAGATTTATCATAATTAAAAAGAACAGCTGTCACACAGCTATATTATTCAGCCGTCTCAAATATGTACCACACAATGTTTTTCATAAATCACAGAAACACAAGAATTAACACAGCTGTCTCCATAACGTTGCTTTTGTTCATAACATTTGATTTTCTACCTTATTGTTAAAAATAATTACTTAAGTGCCAATCTATTATAATCGGTGCAAAACGTTTATCAGAAGCTTAATCTTTATTAACAAAGCTACCGGGAATACTATTTTGTATTCAACATTTCTACTTCCTGCAAACCGCAGGGGCGTTCATATATTGGCAAATTTCTAGGGTGGTTGGGGACATGAAATCAAAAATTATTTTGTTCTGGTGCGTTTTGGTGTATATATAGAATAATCAATATGTTCAGGATATGATAGGTTACTATAGAACTACTTTCTTCGACATTACTGAAATTATACAGAAGTCTTATCAGATCAACATTAGATTATGGTTCTGTAGTATATGGGTCTGCAAGAAAATCATATCTTCAAATGCTAGATACCATACATGTACACCACCAGGGTTTACGTTTAGCTTTAGGTGCTTTTCGCACCTCACCTGTGGAAAGTCTATATGCGGAAGCTTGGGAACCATCGCTTCATCTTCGTCAAAAAAGCCATCACTTCAATATGCAACAAGAATTTCATCTAATAGCAAAAATTCAGCTAAAAATATTATTTTCAAACCAAGTTATACTGAAAAATTTTGTTAACAAAAAAATCTGAATGGAAAGCAAGTTGGGACAATGCCGTTTTTAATAAACTTCAGGATATAAACCCATCTCTTGATCTGTCACCATCTCTATCTCTGTCAAAGCGCCATGATCAAACAGTTCTTCTTCGATGCCGAATTGGACACACTAAAATTACCCACGCTTATCTCCTCACGAATGACAATGCCGCTTTCTGTATAGCTTGTAATGAACATTTTACTGTCAAGCATTTTCTTCTTGAATGCTTCTTTTCTTCTTCTTTCTTCACGGCTTTCAATAGCCATATCGTGCCGAATGCTATAATAGGCTTGAAATGTTATGTAAAACTTACATGACTTAAATGACAACAAAAATGAGCCAATTAGATCCTAGAATACAAGTTTATCTCTTTCAAATAATCAATGATGTTTTTTGATGGAATTGTATTAAAGAGTTCTTTGAGTGAATTTACACAATAAAATCTATTTCGAGCCTGTGAAAAATCATGACATTCAAGAAGTGTCAAAAGTTCGCAATTTAATACGAACTTACCATGATTCTGTCCAAAAAATACGTTTTTATCAGCTGATGTAGAAAAAGAAATTGAAGACTGAACACAGTTCTAAGATATAATTGTATTCCTTAAAAAAAAGATTTGATATTTATTTTACAAACCATGTATATTAATCGACGCCTTTTATATAAAAACAGTTTGTTCTGAAGACGATTTAAATGTATTCCCGATCTTCATTTCATACCTAAATATATAGCATACAACAGATGTATACACTGCATGTAACCACAATTTAATCGTGAATGTGGCCTTTTTTTATAGAAAACAGACGTGTTTGGTGACAAATACACGGGTGATCGTAGGTTACAATTTCATTGTCTAATGAATTTAGATGAACATAAGGAGAGTTATAATAAATGAAATAATAACTAAATGTACGTCTCAAATATTCTTTTCTTACGGTAGAAAATTTAAATGGACATGGAAGATTCTGCATAAATTCAAAAAGGGAATACGAATTAAAATAGTAAATGATGCATCGGATCCAATGTTATATCGCAATATAATAAAAACTATGAGTATGAAATGCTTGTGTTCACTATTATTGATGTATGTTTTAAAGTGATGCATTGAAAAGTATCTTTTCTTGGCCATGATTCAAGGTCTTTGATCCAGAAATTTTCTTTCCTTCATGAGTAGATTTCTTGAAAACACAGCAGTGAAAAAGACACAAAAAATGATAAATAAATCGATGAAAAACACAAACTCGTTTTGACTGAATCTGTTGATGAAAGATAAGGGGTATTGCAACACAGATCAAGCCCTGCATCTTTCGCTGTACGCTGACTGTAAAGGTTTTCGGAATCTATGATCCCAAAGGAGAGGAAAAATATGAAAAAACATATAACAATAAAAACAACAATACATCGTTTGGCGCATTTCAAATGCTTTCCGTATTCTATGTCATATCTCGATGCTTGTATAATTTTATAAATAGACGTCTGTGAGATATCGCAAAGAGTATTTTAATCATCAGTTAATACACTTATTAAATTTTATAAGTGTGCATGTATAAATGGACTCATATGTGTGTCAATTTTGGTATGATATTCCTGAAATTTTCAATAATTCTAATTGAGAGATATGATATGATTTTCCATTTATTAAATATCATAAGAAACTTGAATTTAATAAACATGCTAAATTAATGTGATAGTGAGGTTATAAGCCAATGTCGCAAAATAAATGTATCATTGAAATTCATTTTATATCGAATGCCCATTCTGACTGTTGATTCCAACCTAGCAGCCTTGTTGTATAGATGGTGACATAATTTTGTTCATCATATTGGCCAGGGGTAAATTTATTCACATTTTGACAATTTGTGCATATTCATAGGCAATGGTTTGTGACACAGTACTAAAACTTCTTATGAGGCGGTTTATTTCATCCCGTATAGCTTCCATCACATTAAATAGTTTCTAGGAAAGGAAAGTCCTCTGTTTATTCAGTGGCGTTACCGAGGTCCGACTCTCTTATTACCGAGTGTTTACTTTCTGTTACTAAATATAAAAACTTTTATAAATTAAAATAATCTAACAAGGAAAATCAATAATTTTGAACAAATTGTAAAGTTTTACTTGCTGAAGGAAATAAGTTAACATAGATGATATAAATTCTACAAAAGAGCAACATAATTCGGATTTTCCAAAACTATCTAGAACTTTGATTTTGACGTGTCCAATAATGATGGTTTTGTGTCATGAGATAATGTTAAGATAAACATAAAAATGTTTAAGCAGTTTGCACATTAAATGAAGCAATAGCCAGGACAGAACAGAAAACAGATTTCAATTAGATATACAAAAACCAAACAAATAAATAAACACATTTTAGAGATGACTTGAGATGACATGTTCGTTTGATATAACTTTCCTACCACAAAATGACTATTATCCTTATAAAGGAGTCATCACAGTAATTTTGATACTTAGAACCTGACCATTTAAAACACTAAATGTGAGACAAAGGGCACATAAGTATGGACTCTTTGTTTAAAATACTTTGATCAATAACATTGGTAATAGTAGTGGGTGTACATTTGCAGTATACGCCTATCATGATAAAAAATTATCCATTTACATATCCATCTAATTTTCATTTATATGCATTAAAGAAATACGACGAAGACGACCTTTAAGGTGGATCGCGACACTTTGCGAACTTTCGAGTAGCGTCTTAAAATTTGGCATATAAAAAGTTGACCATATTTCTGATTAGATTTCGTTTATTTTATTCCGATTGTTTCTGTCATTTCTTCTACACATGACGTCAAAGTTGACCATTAAAACCCGTTTTTGAACATGACGTCGCTGCGTATCCTTGGTAACTATTACAGGCACAACAACGCCACCAGCCAATAGATTATCTTAAATTATACAGTATCCGACGGAAAATACTTTTACCGTCATGCTGATATAATATTTATCGTTTTACGCCGGCAAATACTTGAAAAAGGGAAAGAAACGTGTCATTCTTATGTAAAATTTGACGGTCAGTTAATAATTTTTCAATTTTTTTTTACAAAAGTACTTTAAAATGTATTTTGAGTCTAAAGGACACAAAAATAGGGGATCACCGGTACACATTATTCTATTTACCCCACCCTTTGTGTAATTTTTGTAATGAATTTTGGCGTTCGAGACTTCATAGCGCGGCAATGGTTTTAAGCGTATCCGGAGCATTTTTCTAGTGTTTTACTTGTCCTTAAATAAACTTTTCATAAAAACAACAACAATAAACTTCCGTTCCACGACAAAGCGCTTATAATATGTCTTTGAGATGAAAAGCAAATTTTTATGTGAAATCTAAATCTAAATAAGTTACATTTCAATATAACATATAATGTGTCACTTCAGTGAAATATCTATTTCAACTATCTTTGGCTAAGTGATTGAATTAATTATGGCCTTTCTGTTCGTGACTCTTGATTTTCCGTTGATTCTTTCTGACAACAATAATTTCAACCCATTTTCTGGATCACGTAAGTATGCCCTTTTTAAATGGTCGTAAGAAAGTCCGGTTTCAAAAATCTTTTTTGCCATAAAAACTGTTATAATTTTTTTCATTTTTTCATAAATTGTGTTATATTTCAGCAGCACAGGCACGTGACCGTCGCTTGGTCAATAAGTAATTTACTGCTTCATTGTAAGTCAAAATATAACATTCCATTTCCTTGAATCCTATGCGTTGATCTTTGATGATATCCTGTAAAGCTTTTGCATCATGTAAAGCGTCGTGTGCTTCGAATGTAACACCGAATGTATGTTCATACAGACTAGCTAGTTTATATAATTGCAATTTAGGCTTCTGTTTGGTACCTTCTGGGTGCCCTACTTTGGTGTGTCGGGGGCTGCGTCCTGTGAACGTTGCCTTTGCCTTGTTGATCTTTATTCTTGTATTTTCTGTTTTCTGAGTAGAGGGAGAGTGTCAATAAATCAATAGACATTTTCACGAAAGAGAGGTAAGCACTTTGTGTCTGTGACAAACTTCAAAAGGAATTTCATGTCGAAAACCTTTCCATTGTGGGCGGCTAAAATAACTTTCCCTTTTCCTAAGGCATTCATCCATGATAGAAATTCAGACAAGGCCTCCGATATATCATAAGGATTCAACTTCCTGATTATGTTGAAAAGATGCTTATTTCCTTTTATTATGCGAATCTCTTAACCGTTGACAGCAGTTGCTTTTACATTGATGTTACCTTTAGGTGGAACGAATTTGGTGAATTTCGAATGGCCGCAGACAGCCGAAAGCTGTACAATTTCTGCATTTTCGCCTACATTCGAAGTTTCTAGATCAAAGTACACATCAGTACACTTTGGATGACATTGTTCATCCTTCACAATAGGCTTGGGGAGCGGAGTCGTGTCCAAAACTTCTAATTCGTCAAAAGCACAGAATGACTGGTATGAGACGCATTCCTTAATTTCGGACACAGCTGAATTAAATAATCTTTACTTTTTTAATTCAAACCTCCGGCGTTTAGCTTCTCTTCTTTGTTTGTAAATTGTCTGTTTTCTTCTTATCCTGTCCTGAACAATAATTTATGTTAACTTTTTTCTGTATCTTTCTTTGGTGAAAGTTTGCAATGTTTATTTATATCGGTTAAGTACGAAATGCCGTCGTTAAACTGCGAAACAGCAGCAGATACTCGGAAATCAAAACTCTCACTATGACTGTAATTTCGAACTTTTGGCGTCTTGCTCCAAGCGATATGATTAAGAGCTTCATTCGCGTGTGAAGATGCTGATGTCATCAATTTCGGCGCATCAGTTACATACGGTTCTAGAAGATTTTCTAAGGACAGTTTTAAATCTATATCGTGTAAATCACAAGGCATATTTTATGATGTGTAGCGTCTCCGGCTACAAATTTACACCATGTACCGCATTTGCTATGGTTTCCATACATATGTGGTATAATAGCTTGTAGGGCAGCTCTCATATCGTCTGCTGATGTGTTGATATTTTGTTTTATTGCATACGAAAAATTTTTAATGAAGCTATCCCGCACATAGGGTGTCAAAGCTTTATGCGACTTCTTTAAATTGTCCAGCTTACTTCTTAACCCCCTTTTTATGTGATGAATATCTGAATACTTAACTTAGTCCGGATTAACGTAACTATGTTCGAACTTGTTGTGCAGAACTTGAATCCTCGTCACCTACGACTGCCGAATACTTTATGCAGTTTGATAAAGATTCTCTGTGGAACTGTACTGCAATATCCGGCTCCATAGATTTTGCGCTTTTGAACCAGTTCTTTCTACAGTAATGCTGTCATTTCTTACGTCCGGTACGTTCATAAAAAGAGCACGTCGCACAGTTCTTAATCCTTGTTGAAAAGTTAAGACACTTCTTGGAACGAATCCCAACGACATGACCCCAACCTGAAATATTTTTGGGTTATTACATTTTTATGGATTTTTATGGCAAAAATATGCATTAATATTGCGTGACTTTAACTGTGTATTTATTTCATATACAATCATCATCATGTACATCAAATTGTTTTATTACGTTCGCATCAACACTTTATAGTTTTATAAAAAAAATACAAATCTGTGATCAAAATTAAGGGAAATTGAAAACGTTGCTAATGGATTTTGTAAATTGATGTTACTACGCTACATATAAACTATAACGGTGCATTGACAT
The DNA here is from genome assembly GCF_026571515.1 of Ruditapes philippinarum. Classification (NCBI taxonomy): domain Eukaryota; kingdom Metazoa; phylum Mollusca; class Bivalvia; order Venerida; family Veneridae; genus Ruditapes; species Ruditapes philippinarum. The sequence continues at coordinate 127,226 of NW_026863506.1, forward strand.
TGCATATTACTTGCATTGTCCTAGCTTTTTTATATTACAGATTGATATTTAGTACAATGACTGGTTTGATCATTATCTTTTTATATTTTTGTATTGTAATATAACATTTTATTAAGTATTTATGAATAAAATATTTAGAATATTAATGTAAAAAATATTTATGTAATAATTCACTAAAGGGAAACATATTTTCCATATTTTCACTAGTATCCCTAATCCCGTATTATAGAAAATACTTGTATATCCTCTATGTAGTCATGAGAGATTTATATGAAAATGCATGATTCCTCGAAACCCAATTCTCACTGAAATTGTCTGTATAAGCAAACACATATATAAATAATAAAGAAAGGAACATACCGAACAAGCTATTCATGCCGCGACCACGCTTTGGTCATGCAGCATCTTGGCTTACCGTCACATTTACCAAACCGTCTGTAGAAACTGAAATGACGATTGGCCCGGTAAAACACATTTCCAAGTGGGTTACTGTAATATTTTATATAATATGAGCCTTATCAAGCAAAACTGGCATTGTGGGGATTGCGATCAGACCAACATCAGTGCAGTCTGATCAAAATCACAACTGTTTGCTTAATACTAAAGTTAAATGTTTGTAATACTGCTGTCGAAATAAACGTATGATAAAATAGACTTCTTCTAAAAGTTATAATTTTTCCACTGCAAATTTAACGACATTTCTTGTATTGAAATAGGAGAAAATACCCGTTATTTCATCTTTTGCTACTGTCATAACATTTATTTCAGGATTTTTGTTATAAGCGGCTTTAAAGCCGAAAACATAAGCTAAACTGAACGTCAAATTTTACATGAAAATGACACGTTTCTTTCCATTTTTTAAGTTTTTGCCGGCGTAAAACGATAAAGTTTATATCAGCATAACATAACGGTAAAAGTATTTTCCGTCGGATACTGTATAATTTAAGATAATCTATTGGCTGGTGGCGTTGTTGTGTCTGTAATAGTTACCCAGGATACGCAGCGACGTCATGTTCAAAAACGAGCTTTGATGGTCAACTTTGACGTCTTTAAACAGAATCTAATCAGAAATATGGTCAACTTTTAATATGCCAAATTTGAAGAAGTGTCGCGTTCTACCTTAATTTGTATTTATAACCACTGGTCGTTTCTTGTTGAACCCAGCATAATAGACATAAAAGTCTCATTTTGGTGGTTTCTTCTTAAGTATAAAAAGCATGAATATATATAAAACGTGATTTAAGCATACACTCAATGTGTCATAGAAAGTCAAAAAAGTAAATTAATTGCATGTATCGTGAGAAATTAGATGTACATGTATTAATTAATATTTACCAACTTCGATTTTCATAAAACGATGACCATCTTTTTTAAAGTTAAGCCTACAAAGAATAGGTGTACTGACTGAATCTTTGTTTGTATAAATTCAGAGGTAATTTTACCATTTCCACAACGTGGTCAAGTGGATAACTTTTTTTCTAGGAAGGCGTCAAAGTGTGAAAGTGTTCATTTACCGTTCTGTTTGAGCCAGCTAGAATTGATATAGCATGTACCAATCATTTGATTGTATACTTCCTTCTGAAGTAGTTATAAATTCGTTATTTAGTATATTCAAATAAATTCTAAAACGATTTATTCTTTTCATTCTCAATATCATAACAAATGAAAATTTATTCAGTACCTCGATGAGGTATTTCATTGAAATATAAGCAGAACAATTAAAAACTAGTTTAAACAGTCATGTAAATTGATGAATAATAAACGAATGAAACAGATTTAAATCAGGAAGATCTTATATATAATAAGTTTATCTTTTTCGTCTTCTCTTTAACAACATTGAAATAGCTCGTGGATAAATCTGGTTATATTTGTAGGTTTTTCCTGCAGAAAAAATAATGCATGCATGGACTTTGATTCTTACGAATAAAAGACACTATTGTAATGTGGACATTTACGTAAATGCAAACTAAATGACGTTAAATGTTGAAACGTGTTTCTTCATTTGAATTGTCTTACAAAATAGATAAAAACAGAATCCCTAAAGAAAGCCCAACACGGCAAAATTGAAAATGTTGCAGGCTCGGTTTGATTGAGTCTGTTCATGGACGGTACTGGAAAGTGCAAGACCCCTTTTCATCATATATGTACTTAAACCATTATCTATTGTGCCTACGAACAATTATTATATTCTAACTCACTTCTGATTGAAGAAATAAATTAAATAATAATTAATACAAAAACTCCCTATGGTTGAAATGTACGAGTATTACTAGGGTTGTATGGAAAGTTCATATACTTCTTCATTGAATGAAATCCATTGCATATACGAAACAATGTAAGATTAATCTAGTTTTGAAAACAGCATTTGAATATTACGGAATATTCACAGAATTATTATGAATTATTGTTAATAATTTAAGGCTATACAACTAAAAGAGAAAAGGGAAATATTATAAAGAAGAAGCTTACATGCCCCGATGATATACATGTATTAGTTTTTCGTATTCAAAGTATACTTGATCATAGAAATGTATCTTTTTAAGTGAGAACCCTTCTCATCATATATGTACTTAAACCATTTTGTGCCTACGAACAATTATTATATTCTAACTCACTTCTGATTGAAGAAATAAAATAAATAAACCTATATCACGCTTTAAGTTAGACATCAATTTCTTAACAAAGTATTCCATATTTCGCATTCATTTGACTTCGTGTTTGCATCATAAAACACAAAATATTAATCTTCAGGAGTTTCCTAAAGTCCTAAATCTTTAATGTCTTTTTAATATCCTTAATAAACGCTAAATGTGACCCTGCACGAAATAATTCGGTATTTATTATCAGATTGATCAATAACTGTATTACTTAAATAACAGTATTGGGGTTATTCACTTCAACTGAATAATACACGAACAGACACACTAGGCTAAGTTTATTTGATGTTAAAAAGTCATAATCAGTTTGACTTTTGTACAAAAAATGTTTATAAATTCAGAGTGCAGCAGTCATGTTCTTGTACCTGAACAAATTTACAGGGAAAAACTGAGTATATTAGGGGGAATTTTCATTGGTCATTTTCAGATTATACACTGAAATCTTGGAATCATATTGGCTTGGCGATTCTAAATTAAGTAAAATCATATAACGGATCTTTGTGAAATGTTAGTTTTTTATCAATCTAAAGGACTTCCGAAAACAAAATTTCTTCTCACATTTCTCAGATTTTTAAAACATTTCACTTTCTATAAGTTTCTTAGATGTTCAAGCTCCGTTAAAGTATGTATTTCCTTACACATTATTTTACACTTCTTTCAAAAACTCATAAACTCATTAAGTTATAAATATTGTAAAAACTGGTCTGTCATCTGCTTTTATACTTTTTTTTATGTCTCTTAGATTACACAGTTAGGTTACTTATGCATATTTTTCGGATTTTAAGTGTCTTTCAGTATTACGTTGCAAATTAGTAAAAAAAACTTTCTCATTTTTAAACTTCATATTAAAATATCGTTTGAATTAAGCTTTAATGTCTTAAGTTATTCTCTATAGCTTCAATGTCTTAAGTTAGTCTCCATTAATCTAACTTATCACTGTTAGATGAATTTTTTTACTAAACCGATATTCATAATCTAAAGTGTAAAATGAATTGAAGCGAACAGTTTGAGTACAAACATTATTAGAGTCAGTATTCTTGAGTACGTTTTGTTTTGTGTTGGAATATTGCTTCTATATCGTAGAGGGGGATATTGCCCAAACATGAAAATAGCACACTTCACCAACTTGTAGCACAATTTGTTGGACTAACACTTCTGAAAGCCATGCATAACTGTTGCAATCACAACTGTCATTATAACATTATTAACAGCAATACTTATATTTCTTCTGCATACATGTACTAAAATCCGAAACAATATTCTACAAGTAAAAGCAGATTTGACTAGGCCAAGTATCTTTTTTTTTTCCTTTTTGTTAAAAAATGCTTTTAAAATAACCATGCTCAAGACTTGTGATAAAACAAGTCTCAAGAAACATATGAAACGTTCAATTGGTATATCAATATTTGTGTTTGTAAAGAAATAATCACATGTTACAAACACTTTTCACTTGTTTCAAACGTATAATTTACTGAAAGTTTCAAGCTTGTATCACAATTTGCCCTATTTTGACAGGAGAGACCTTATTTCCTGCTCCACTAATTTAATTCAGAATAGTCACACTGGTATGTTATGTATTACTTCACATATTGATACGTTTAATAGATTTATAAAAGTTTTCATACAAATTGCCTTGAATTGATCAATATGCTCGTCTTTAAAGAAATGGCACAATTATTTCAGATTTTACAAAACATATCACAGTATCTTTTGCTTTCTTAGATAAAGCTTGTGCTTAGAGATCATTCAATAATCTTTCTGAGCCTTTCTTGTGCAGAAAAAAATATTCTTAAGGCATGGTTACGAACTTATTATAAATTTCCTTTAGTAGGAAATGTCAGAGAATTCGGAGTAAAAATTGATACTGGCACGGAATACACAAAATTATTTTTCAAAAAATAATCATTATGTCACAATGGAATGAAGTCTTAAGTTCGGAATAAATATATACATTATGCACGTGAAAAATAGTGTTGACATATCTTTCTCTTTGCGGTGAAGACGTAACCTTTTGTATAAAGGACGGGTTTATATCTGACCTAAAATAACTTACTTCGAAATTCCAAAGATCTATTTGTTATCAGTAATTTCGGGCGAAACAGTTTGATTTAGAAATAAGACGAATTCCGTTTTGAATATGACGTTTTAAATATGACGAATGTCATTTAAGCTATCGATTGTTGTTTTCCTTTATGATAGATGTCTTCTTTAACATTTCTTTATTTCAGTCAATGAGCCCTGTAACACTCTGTTTATTCCTAATAATAATGCAGTTATTATCTGGCAAATATCATCATAAGCCCTTTTTCAATACATTTCTACCACAGAATATGTCCGTAATAAAATGTATTTTTCAAATGTTTGTGTTACTTTCTAAGGACGGTCTGTACAATTGTTGACTATTTTGTGCATTTTCTTTTCATTTTTTCATCGGGATTGTATGAAATAAGCAAACAAATGCAAAGTGACCAATTGATTTTTGAATTCCTTTTTTCAATATAGAAATTTCCTTATGTTACTTCTTAGTGTTTTACTGCGCTTTATTTCCATTTCATTTTCTTCTGACATATCGTTAAGCTGACATGTTTATTAGTCTAAGAATAAAATGATAGAAACAAACTAATCAAGAAAAGTATGTCATAAATCAAAGATATTAGTTGTTTCGCTAGTTTTCTTAAAAGGTCAGAAAGTCGTACTTCTTTCTTAAAACGGGACAATTTCTTAATTATTATTATGATTTACATATTGTATATTGTTCAGATATATCATGATTGAAAAGAACAGCTGTCACACAGCTATATCATTTAGCCACCTCAAATTTATACCAATGTTTAAAGGAATCACAAGAATAAATGATTAACATAGATTTGTTGTTTACTTTATGTAACAATAATTTGCTTCCTGTATGTTAATAGAATTACTAGCTAAGGATAGCCTCAATTGTGTTATCCATGAATATATAATCAAAAGCTAAAGTTGACCTTAGAATTTAATTAAGACTAATGCAAATTCATCAAACAGTAGAATACCCTCGATATGCATTGAATACGTCGGGAATTATTTTTCATCTTTGAACAGAAAAAAAATCAGAATACACTGACAAGGGTTATCATTTAATGTCTCTTTGATATCTCTTATAAAACGGATAAATGTGTACATCATTGTCAGTTGGACTAATATAATATAACTGTCTACAACTAAACCTGTAATTGACAAACTCCACTGATTATGTATGATATTGACTTTATTACTATAGGGTTAAATTACTACATTTTTCAAGCAAAGAATTAATCAAGTCTGAGATACATTCATTTTTCACTACTTCAACAAACATTATGATTTTAATTTCTCTTTCGTGTCTCATGTTTACCTTAAGTATTATTGAAAGATGTATTTAGTCATTGCAAACATGTTTCTATTAAGTAATTCGTACACAATTAGAATAACTAAGTAACAATGTATATATGTTAAAGATATATTTTACATTTTCATTGTTTGGATTGCCAAACAAAACATATTAATGATTACGAACTGTATGTATGATCGCTTAAGATAGCTTGCGCAGAAGGTTAATATCAAGATCTTCAATAGGTAGAACATCCTAGGATATTGTTCTGTCTCCTGTCATTTGTAACATTCACATACTATTTAGTTATCGTTTAAACTGACTTTAAATGCACATTACAAATACAAGTAGTGAACATGAATGTTATAATGTTTAAATAAGGGAGAGAATGTTATGTGAAGAAATATGCGATAAATGTGAAATTTATTGTCATAAGTATATAAAATGTAAACAAATTGCTATTTTGACTTCCATTCAAAATACATATGCACTATAAATGTACGTATTGCCACAACATTTATGTGAGGCATAATTGGCCTTTAAGATATTTCAAATAAATAAATAAATAATGAAATAAAAACGTTGGTGGCCAAGTATATTAAAAATCTTCGTTGGGAAAAAAAAAAATATATTAATGTTTCATCAATAAGCTTTTAAAAAACAGTTCAAACATAATGTAAATCAACTCGTTTTGATTGAATCTGTTCTTGTGAGATAAGGGGAATTCTAAAACAACTCACGCCCCGCTTTTCTGCCTTAAGCTGATTTGATCTACAACTGTTAAATTTTCGAAATCTATGGTCCCAGGGAACAGCAAAAATATGACAATACCGAGATGAATATTAAGATATTAATATTCGGGAGAGTAGGCCCGAAAAATAAACAACGGCCCCGAGGGCTTCAGGCCGATGCCATTATTCATTTCAGGGCCGATTATCACCTTATATAAAATGTTAAACATGTGTTTTAGAAACTAATCAAGAAAAGTATGTCATAAATCAAAGATATTAGATGTTTCGCTAGCTTGCTTATAATGTCAAAGTTGTTTCTTAAAACTGGACAAGTACTTTATTATGCAAATGCCATTTGATTTATAGTATTCAGACATATCATAATCAAAAAGAGCAGCTGCCACACAGCTTTTTCAGCTATCTCACATATGTGCCAGACTATGTTAATAAAAATCATAAACAAAAACGAATTAACTGTTCATTACGTTGTATAACATTTGGTTTTCTACCTAATTGTTAAGATAAAAACTATAGTGCCAGGGTTTACATAGGTTCAATTATTAATGTATTGACATCGGTACAATACGTACATTAGAAGCAAGCTTAAGTCATCCGGGTGCATGTTAAATCTTACTTACTACTTAGTTATTCTTTCCCCATACAATATTTCTACTGACGATATAAGAAAATGCTGCAATTCAGTTAAGTCAAGTCAAGTCAAGTCAAAAGATTTATTCAGTAAATAAAGGCCACCGGCCCAAAATACATGTCATACAAAATATGGTATTTAACATTATAAAGTTGTGTCTTTTACAAGTTTTTACAATCATTACATTTAAATGCTACTGTGCTATAGATGTCATGAGGTGGTAAATATAAGTAGAGATTTTCTTAATTATAAAAATATCATTTGATGAAAGTAATTCATAAAAGTTATGTACATTGTAGTTCATTTCCGGAATTATACCAGTTTAGTAAATAGGTATTTCTAATTTCTAAATAGTTTTTACAATGAAAAAAAACATGATATTCACAGTCAATATGATAAGTTAAATGATTTTCAAGACAAAAGTTGCAAAAGCGTTCTTGAAAAGGTATATGTAAATGCCTACCGATTTCAACATTAAGTTTGTGATTTGAACATCAAAATTTAGCATATGCTTTCTTATGTTTTACAGGGATTTCTATTAGAAGATACCGTTCTACATTTAATAAGCTTTTAAAATAACAATAATTGTGACATCTACTGGCATTGTTAATATTATCATGCCAATTTTGAGTATAACAATCTATTATGCGTTGTTTAAAAATGCTAACAAAAATATTCACATCTCCTATTTCTTGAGAAATCCAAATGTAACCAAATCCGTAACTGCACAGAAGTATTCGTATTTTGCTAGCCCAACAAGTTCTTCCTTTTAACATTAAATAACATTGTTTTGGGTAACGGCATGGTGGCATAACTAATAGCTTACACCAATAACGGATGCAATTTGTATAATAAGTAATACAAAGTGGGAGTCTACCACATTCACCTAACACCATGCTTGTATTTGTATTTTGTCGAACATTTAATAAACCCTTACAGAACATATTATGAACAGATTCTATAGTTGGGCTAAATTCATACCCCCAAATCTGTGATCCATAACAAAGAATAGGTTTGATCATTGTATCAAAAATTTTAAAGTGTTTCCTTTATGGGAAAATTACCAAAATGGTTTTTCATAACCTTTGATAGCAAAATTGCTCTTTGAGCTTGTGAAGCTAATTTATCATTGAGCTACATTCCATGATAGTTGTGGAGTGAATAACAAACCCATATATTATAAAACAGCAGTTTTGTATTTACAGGCTGACCGCGAAAAAGACCAAGATTCATAATACGAAAACGACCTCCATTTCGAAATACAATTATCTCTGTTTTGTCAAGATTAATTTCCATGCCTGTGTTCAAGCAAAATTGATCAATTACATTAAGTTGTTGTTGTAATTTTGTAGCAGTTTCAGCACAATTTGCAACATCATCTGCAAATATTAAACAAAGAATATCAGGAATAGCATTTGTAATGAAAATGCCTGTGCCACATTTCTCTCTTTAAAAAGGGAAGATAACTCGTCTATAAATAATGTAAAAATTGTCGAACTTGTCTTATCACCTTGGGCCTTGTACCAATGTTACAGGGAAATAATTCAGTAATCATAACATTGTTAAACAAATCAGTTGTTTTAACACATGCAGAGAGATGAAAATACATTGATTTCAGAACTCGGAGAAAATTTCCAAAGACGCCCTTTTTTTCAAGTGACAAGAAAAGTTTAGAATGTATCACTTTATCAAATGCTTTACGGAAATCAACATAGAGACAGTAAAAGCGGCCACCCTTTTTAGACAGATATTTTTGAACCATTGCTTGTAGACAAAAAACATTATCGACAGCCGAGTAACCACGCCTAAATCCTGCCTGAGATTCATCGATTTTTCTTTGATTTTCGGCCCAATCGTATAATCTTTTATTTATAATACCTGTAAAGACTTTATATAATGTATTTGTAATAGATAAACTGCTCCTAATCTTTATTTTTCTCTCAATTTATGATGATGTGATAATAAAATGCATGCATATGTGTTTCCTTTGGGAGCAATAATCACTTTATGTCATAACCTGACCTTAGAATTCAATAAAGACTAATGCAATTCATCAAAAGTAAAATACCCTTGATATGCCTTGAATATGTCAGAAATTATTTTTTATCTTTGAACGGAAAAAGATTTATTTCAGAATACACTGAAGAGTGTCATCATTAAATATCCCTTTGATATCTTCTATAGAACGGACGATTAAGTCACATTTCACGTAAAATTACATCTTCATCTATTAGGTTGGACTATAACTATCTACAACTAAACCAGAAATTGTCAAGTACAACTTACTATGTTCGCAATTGATTTAATTACTATAGGATTATATTACTTTTAAGAAATAATCAAATCCGAGATACATTCATTTTCTTGTTCCATGTTTACCTAAAGTAGTATTTTGAAAATGTATTATGTGAAAGATATATTTTACATTTTCATTGTTTGGATTGGCAATTAAACATAGTTACAACGAACTAAATTCGCTTAAGATAGCTTGCGTGGTAAGTTATAAAGACCTTCGATTGGTAGAGCATCAAACCATCTGTAACACTCACATAAAAGTTATGAAAGTTGATTATCTGTTATTCGTTTAAAAACTACTTTAAGATTTATCAACATAATATCTTAATAATGAAAAAAATAAAAACAACAAAAAACAACAAAAAAAACGTTGCTGGCTAAGTATATAATAAATGTACGTTTGAAATAGAAAAATAGCGAGCTTAATTGTTCATCAATACAATACTTTAAAAATGTTCATAAGCAATATAATCCCCCAAAAAATAAATAAATAAATAAATATAAAAATAAAATAAATGAAATAAAAAAGTATAAGACTTAGGTTAATCGAGTTGTTACTTTGCATTTTTTTTTTTGTGATAATGAATCGTCACAATTCAGTGCTGGTTATTTTATCGTCTTCATTATTTATCAACGGCGCCTTTGGCGAAACATGTGGTAATGAATGCCGTGCCAATATCTCGCAATTAAATACGAAATGTTCATGATTTTGTCACAAATAACAGACACACTTATATAAGCTGATGTAGAAAACGATAGAACAAAGTGCTTAGATACTTTGTACCCAACCACTCGATTGTGACCATGAAAGTTTATGACAATGACCACAGTTTACCTTTGAAGTTTGCCTCTTTTTAAAAGAAAAGAGACGTGTCTGTTGTCTTGACATATACACAGCTGTTCGTAAATTAAATCTTATTGTCTGGGTAAGAAAAGAAAACTGCCGCGGTAATAAATGCAATAAATAAATAAATGTATATCCGTCACAAATATTCTTTTTTACGGAAACCCAATTTCAATGGACATGAAAGATTTATAATAATTTCAAAAACGGAATTAAAATGTAAAATTATTAAAGAATGTTAAATCGCAATAAAATAAACGACTGAATAGGAATTGCATATGTTCATTATAATAATCAATTATTTATTTGTTCGATATAATGATGCATTGGAAAGATTACTAACTTTTCTGAGTCCATGATTCAAATTGAATGTTCCTGAAACTTTGTTTCCTTCATGAGTAGTATTCTTGATGTATGAAAATCAAAAACTCGTCTGGATTGAATCTGTTCATGAGAGAAGAAGGGGACTTGCAACTCAGCTCACAAGTCCGCCTTTTCTGTCGTAAGCTGATTTGATATTCAACTGTTAAAGTTTTCGGAATCTTTGATACCAAAGGACAGCAAAATTATAACAACACTGAGAGATCAATATTGTGCAACTTTGAACAGCGTGATGTAGCAATTTTCAAAATTGAAAAGGCGTCACTAATTTTAAGTGCATTTTAAATGCTCTTTATAGCCCATGTCATACCTCTTTGTTTGTATGATTATATTATTATACGTTTGTGAGATATTTTATCGCAAAGTGCATTTTAATCGACGGTAAATTAACGTTCAATGCTTGTAGATAAATTAAAAGATACATTATGTGAGTCTCTAAAGGATGCAACTCCAATTAGTGAAATGTTCATAAACACGATTTAAACTACTTGACTGTATGTTTTTACCGAATATGATTATGGCATTTTATGATCAAACTATTTGCTTAAGTTTAAACATAAGTATTTAAGCTCAGTTGCTAAACAAGTTATAAACAACAATTTAAATTAATCGCATCTGTCTCATGGAACTAAGCAGAACTGATGTCATATGAAGAAACATGGTCGTGATCAGGGAAGGGCTTGAACTAATGTTCCTAGGGTTGAAAGTCAGACACCTTTACAAATTAGCCACCGCTTCCACAACATTTTTGTTTGTATACAGCCAAGACTGTTATTGTATTAGGTGAATATTTTAGTAATAATAATGATGATGATAATAGAAGTAACAAATGACTGTAATAACGGAGTAAATTTTATTATAAAACGTATCATTTCTCTGTTATGGATAATGGAAACGTATTTGATTCTAGAAACAAAGAAATAAACAAACTAAAGGTATATTGTGACCAATTCAAAAAAAATATGAGAGCTAGTCTGATAGAGTGTCCATGGAGTCAAACTTAATTAAATGACAATACCTAGGTCCGACGACATAGCCTAACCGATTGTTAAAATTAACCACGAATACAGTAATGGTACGATTAAATAGTGTATATCGAACCTTTAACGTCCTTTAATAGTTTTTCGTACTTCTGACTTTATAATGTCTTGTCTGGAAACTACAAAGAGATGTCGTTTCTTTTAAATATATAGCATAAAACTACTGGTTTATATCGAAATTTATTTCAATAAGATTAAATACTTGATATTTCTTTCTTAAGCATTTGAAAAGTTTTGATATTTACTTGATCAACTATTACCTGACAGGCAAAATATGCATACTTATCTTAAATTAAAACGCTTCATGTTACTTGATTATTTGATTGATTCAAACCATAACACGATATTAATTATGGATACATTGTAGCTAAGATATTAAAAGTTGTTTACAGACACATACCATGAACCACAATGTCAATAGCCTTTGCTTGGATACATGCATCATAATTTTATCGTACTGAATTTGAATTTTTACAAATTTATGTTTGTAAGTATAACGTAATTTTGTGTTACTTATCTTTCAATTCTATTAAATAAGTGACACATTTATGCATGAAATTGCGTTCATTAAACGCTGCCTTTTCTTGTTGATCTTATTTATCATACTTTGTGTAAAGAATATTTAATTCAGTGGCTTTTTATTACTACATAAGTGGTAGATTTTTTTATAGAAGCATAAAGTACATTTACGCTACAACTAATGTACTATTCAGAAGAATAGTTATAAAAAGAATGTTGAAAAAATATAGTGCATAGTATTCAAAATTAGAGCGTTCAGATATTATCATTTATAACATTTAATTGTTTTAGAGTATCTGTGCAGATTGCTATTTCTTAACGACAATAATTTTTATTCTCAGTGTCCGACATAATTGGCGCCTCTGGCAAATCATATGGTAATGAAAAGCTGATACTTGTTAACAAAGTGATCCCTCGGAAGCATTAATCACAACAAATTACGTGAAAATTCGGTTTGATTGAGTCTGTACATGAGGGATAATGAACAGGTGCAACATCTCTCACACCCCGGCTAGCACCGGCTTGAGCGGTACTCAATTCTCAACCCGAAGGACCAGAAAAATATAACAACACTGAAGTGAAGTATGGGGCAACTTTTAACAGCTGCCACACGGCACTTGACACCTGCTGTTGTGGAGTATAAAAATCTGGAAGCAAAGTGATCTCTCGGAAGCATTAATTAAACCAAAATTACGTGAAAATTGCAAACTCGGTTTGATTGAGTCTGTGCATGAGGGATAATGAATACGTGCAACCACTCTCACGCCCCCTAGCACCGACTTGAGTGGTACTCAATTCTCAACACTTAATAGTACTGGCATCAGTGATCTCGAAGGACTAGAGAAATATAACAACACTGAAGTAAAGTACGGGGCAACTTTTACAGCTGCCACACGGCACTCGACACCTGCTGTCGTGATGTATAAAAATCTTGAAACAAAGTGACCTCTCGGAAGCATTACTCAAACCAAAATTACGTGAAAATTGCAGACTCGGTTTGATTGAGTCTGTACATGAGGGATAATGACTACGTGCAACATCTTTCACGCCCCGGCTAGCACCGGCGTTAGCGGTACTCAATTCTCAACACTTAATAGTGCTGGCATCAATGACCACGAAGGACCAGAAAAGTATAATAACACTGAAGTGAAGTACGGGGAAACTTTTTACAGCTGCCACACAGCACTTGACACCTGCTGTTGTGACGTATCAAAATCTTGAAACAAAGTGATCCATAGGAAGCATTGATCATTACAAAATTACGCGAAAATTGCAGCTCGGTTTGATTGAGTCTGTACATGAGGGGTAATGAATAGGTACTGTAACAACATCTCTCATGCGCCCTAGCACCGGCTTGAGCGGTACTCAATTCTCAGCACTTAATAGTGCTGGTATCAGTGATCCCGAAGGACCAGAAAAATATAACAACACTGAAGTGAAGTACGGGGCTACTTTTTACAGCTGGCACCCAGCACTTCACACCTGCTGTTGTGAAGTATAAAAATCTGTCAAATCAAATATCGTTCAATTATTTGTGATATTGTAAGGAATTGAGTGTTCATTAACCTTATTTCTGCATGGTTACTTACCTGATTTGCTAAATGCAAAAATAATGGAGTTCTAAACTTTTTGAGATCTTAAATTTACTGTTTTTTCTTTGAAAAAGATTGTTTTTTGAAAAATCCTTATAGCTTTAAAAGGAAGCAAACTGCCCTCTTTGAGATCATTGCTCAATTTTATATGCATTGACGAATCAATTGAACATGCATTTTTTGACTGAATAAAAGTTAGTTTCTATAATAGTATATCATACACACGCACTAACATTAAGTTCATTATAATTAAGCACCCAAACTTATGTTAATTATTCGGCAATCAAACTTATAGACATGGCTGAAACTCATCTTTACTTAATATGCGTTGATTCGTGGTGACAAAGCAATAGTACATACAATAATTATTTGTACTGTTAGTTTAATCGATGACGTGCAAGTTCAATTTAAAATACTGAAAATTAAAAGTAATATCTGATCTAAACGTGTTACTACTAATGGGATGTTTTCCTTATAGAGATTCGGCAAAATAAATTAATGGTTCATTTCTATTATGATTTACTGGCTTAATTTAGTTCAAACCTTACAGGAACTTGTTAACAAAGCTCGTGATAAGAGAAAACTTTCTTACGACAAACCATACAGAAATAAATCTACTGTGTGTGTTATTTTGTGTTTGTGGTTGTCTGCTCTTCTTAAGTTCACTTTGTGGAAACCTTTAATTGCAAAACTCTATTTAATCTTCATTTTATACAAAGCAGAATTTTTATTGACACGAAAGAGAATCTGTCATTTGATAAAGGAGCATTAAAATTGAATGTGTTGATTTAAAAGTTTATTTTATTGAATTAAAATCCAAAGTTAGGAAAGCTCACTTTTATTGCATTTGTTAACATTTAGAACTGTATATCAGATGTATCATATCTAAACCAGATGACGTTTCAGAAGAAGTTTTATTCAATATATTTTGTATTGTGGTCAACGGATTATCATTAACATTGTCCCTTAACTACCATAACTGCATACTTGTATGATCGTAAATGTATAACGTATAACACAAGTAGATATTGATGTCAATATGTTAAAACTCATTTTATCTTTGATCAATGCAGGTGGCATGGATTTAAATGAATTTTGTTTCTAACATGATTCGTGTGTTATATTTCGTTTCATACTTAAAATTTTATTGCATTTAAAATATCAAGTTTTATCAAGCTTATCCATTATCTACTGATAAGATATTTAAATATTATTTTTACAGAGACATTTTATATGCAATCTATCAAAATGACCATAAATTGAGATTTTATACCATATAATTACGACTCACATTTAACGAAAACTTATTGGGTCATTATTGGCAAAGTTCGTGATAAAAGACCATTTTTGCAGTTATCTTTACTAACATGTTACTATTGTGTGTGGTAATATGCTCAAAATAAGTGCACGTCGATGAAAAAAGCAGGGATATTTCATGCAAATAATGTTCATTCTGATTTTATTCTGCACTAAGAATAAGTGTTATTGACACGAACGGAAGCCATTTTTTTTTACAAAACGACATACGTATAATTAATTTTGCAGTTACAAAAATGATGCTTTTGAAAAATATAATTTACCATTAGGATAAAATGTGATCAAATCTGTGTGTTTTATTATTTATTTATTAAATTTGCAGGCAGATACCTTTTATAATGTCATTTGTTGAATAATGTAAAAAGTTAACAGTTTATGGTGAAAACATACAAGTTAGCTTTATTTAAAGACTGCGAAAATCTATGCAAATGTCAATATTTGGACGATGGCTCTTGTCACAAAACATGTCAGCATGACTATGATAGTATATACTTCTTTCTTTCCTATTTTTTTGTTTTTTGGTTTTGTTTGTTTGCTGGTTTTGTTTTTATTTAAATTCCTTTTACTTTCGAAATAATAGGACATGATCATTTCTTTGAATATGTCTCTAATAAATGAAGGTCCAACTTGCAATTGCACTCATTAAATTTACATTCAGATTAAAATACATGTAGATAATTAAGTTTGTTTAAATGTTCTGTGATAAGCCAGTCATTTAAGTTTAGTAATACCTTTAGTTTTTCCACAAAAATTGTACCTTCAGAATAATACAATGTAATAGGTAGTTTTACAATGATAAGTAGTATTTCGCATAGAGCAAATTGAAAACCGAGTTATCGTAACGTCATTGCTGACACAAATTAAATCATTGTTGCTAAATAAAAAGATAATAATGATGGAGTTATTTTCTCGTTTTGATTTAGTTTGTACATGTGGGATAGTGAAAAAGTGAAACATCCCTCACGCCCCCCCCCCCCAAATAGCACCGACTTGAGCGGTAATTAATTTACAATACTTAAATGTGTTAGAATAATGTTCCCGAAGGACCAGAAAAATATAACAACATTGAAGTGAAGTACAGGGCAACCTTTTACAGTTGCCACATGCTGCCGTGAAGTATAAAAATCTGGACAAAATGTGATCCCTCGAAAGCATTAATCACAAGAAAATTACGTGAAACCTGCAGACTCGATGTAATTGAGTCTGTACATGAAGTATCTGTTTTTATGGTATTATTTAAGAATAAATTCATTTCTATGAGTTGCACTTAACATGTCATTTTCCTACAATCAGCATTGAATCACAGCCACCTTTACACTAGTGAGCTCTGAAACAGAAATGTACCAACAATATTCCTGCTTGAACCGAGCTTACCAGTGAAGTGCCAAGCAATCCTGCACATCTGCTTTCGTGCAGTCTGACCAAGCTCTATGCTGTTTTATTTCTGTATCGTATTTTTCTGTATATTGGTATCGAAGTTCGTTAAATATGATAAACAAGATCAACAAGGAAAGGCGGTGTACAATGAACGCAACCCCCACACGATCTAGCAACAAGAAGCACTGGCAATGAGCCCAGAAGGACCCAAACAAAAACAGGACAGGGTGCAAGGCAGAGCACGGACAGGCTTCTCACTAAAATGATACAAAAGAAGAAATAATAGTAACCGACAAGGAAATCAAAGATTAACAAATAAATGACTGATTAATATGCCCTTTCAAATGGTATGATGGAGGAATGTTTGTAATTCAAAGCATGTAAACTCCTAAATGCTTAAGTAACTTTGTAGTGCAGGAGTTGTAGAGATGCAAAGACCCTTTTACAGACCCCATTACAGTCAACTGAACTTTGTAATTTTAAGCAATAGAATAAACAAATAAAATCTTTAAGCAATAGAATAAACAAACAAAAACCCAAACAAAGTCCAAAAGCAGCAAGTATTATTAAAGCTGTTCATAGACGGTACTAAATTTGCAAGCAGAATTCAACATTAACACATGAAAATGGTGAATATTTGAATATAGAAACATAAATAGTTATTTTAAAAACATTTGAAACTGTTACATAAGACGGCAACCACGGATACACTTATGTGAAAAGGTCTGCCATTCAACGAAAAAGCGGCGTATGTTCCCTAAGTAAAAATGCGTATTCCCTAAAATAATGTACAAGAAAAGCATTGATGCAAAGCATCAAAGGGCGTCCAAGCAAAAAATGCAGCAAGTGAAGATGAACTAGTACACATATGATGACAAGATATTCTTATAAACTACCAGAACTGTATATCACTTATGAATGAGCGGACAAAAGACATTGTTCATTATGAACTTTGATTGGCATGCTAGAGATTAGAATATTACTTGTTATTTCTTTATGATCGTGGTTATTAATAGCAACGGATATACATGTATGCAATCATTTATAATCCATATGTGTAACGCATGATCAACACGTACCACACATTTGTAATTGTCCCTTATTATGTTATCGCTATTAGCGAAGACCCCTTATCTGTTCACACTTTAAGTTAGTAAAAATATGACACTGGTTATATTACCATGTTGATCATGTTGAGCATAATTGTTTATTATACAATAATTGTAATATCTATTAATTTTAATTAAAAAAAAATACAAATTTTATGAATATTGTTTTCTTTTATTCTTTTTTGTGTTTTATGTGCTATTTTAATACTGAGTTTTTACTACTCTTTTTTTTTATTAAAATTGTAAAATAAATTTTAAAAATTCAATTGTCATATTGACCGACGATTATAAGTCAAAGCTTAACTGGAAAAAGTCAGTAAATTATGGTTTATCTTTCAATATATAATATTGTTTATTCTTAAACCATGTACATGTACATTGTATTTTTCTTTATCATTTTTTTAAATTATCAATCAATTGAATAATTCATAAAATCTAATTTGTAACTTTGAATAATTCCTCGGCATCTTTACTAAACACGGATAACAAATTAAATAAAATGTTTCAAAGATGATAATGTCATTTTAATACCATAAAAATGTACCTTTTTCTCAATTATTGTACATATCACGGATTTATATTACATATAAATCCGTGTACATATTTATTGTTTTTATCTCATATAGATAAAATGAAACATGCTATTGTTTTTTTTTCTAATTGTAACGATATCAAACATCTACTCCAAAACCGGGAGAGACCGGACAATAAACGTGTGGTACTATTCGCCGGTCACTAGTAAATCCTGGTCAAAATAGACCGGGAGAGACCGGCATTTACCGATAGGAGTGATAAATAGATATATCTATAAATAGGTTTTTGGAATATTTTGGTCATCAACTGATCATTCTAGGATACATGTACAACAATAACATACCATGATAACCGACTGTGTACTACAAAATGATAAATAAAAAACCCCGAAGAGCGCGATTTATTGACGGAAAAGGTTATTTCATTTGAAAATGTTTGCATTGCGAAAATTCATTGTAACATATCGCGACATTTCATTCTTAATTAATAATCAAGCACCCTCATACCGATCGGAATTTTCGGCTTTTATTATGACCGACTAAAAGGCTCGAGAAGTTGCTGTCGCCCTTTCACAAAATCTGATTTCATTCCATAAGAGGGCCGCGCTTCGGCGCGGACGCCAATAACCACAAAATAAAACAATGCGCAGAACTAAATACAATCGACTATGAAAAGGGAACAACCTAAATAGAATAAGGGCAACAATACGATACCATAAACATACACATACAATACTTCGCTTATTGCCTATCTAGTTTAATATGTGTGAATCAGTTGTCTAGCCATTTAATTGTGAGAATACATTGTCTTAAATCTAACAGAGAAAATCAATCATTTTGAACAAATTGTATTGTCTTTCTTGTTGAAGGAAATACGTTGACATTGATCGATGTAATCCTACAAAAGAGCTACATAATTCGGTAAATCTATCAATCCCAACCCATAATAATTTTTATTTTGACTGGTCTGATAATGATGGTTTTGTGGCTTGAGATTTGAAGACGAAACCACAATATAAGAATGAAACTTTTTTAAGCAGCTAGCCCGTTTAGTAAAGCAAATAGCAAGAAAAGAACAGTACGAGTAAATAGATTTGAATTAGATATAAAAAAAAACGATAAACAAAGTTCAGAACTTACATAAGATGACATGTTGGTTTGATATTATTTTTGTAACATAAGGTGAATGTAGTCATCACAATAATTTTGATACTTTGATACGGGTCATTGACAAAAAAAGTGAGACAAAGGGCACGTAAGTATAAAATACTTCGATAAATAACATTTATAACAGTAATGTGAGCGCATTTGCATATACGCCTATCATGCTATTCATTTATATATTCCTCTAATTGCCTATTTATATGCGATCAAGAATACAAAGCTAGATTCTGTGGTACTAGGCCAGCATATCTCTTCTATCACGTAGAAGGGGCACATCCCAATACACAATACTGCCCAATACATCAACTTGTAGTACATTTTGCCGAAATAACTCTACCGAAAACCCTGCATAACTGTTTGCAATAACAACTTTCAATTTGTAAAAGTAATAACTGTCATGTTTACGCCATAATAGAAACAGTCAGTTCTAACATTTCTTCATGAATACAAAAATCCGAAAAATATATTGCCTCGGCCGAGTAGTCAGGTTTAAGATACTTCTTGTTAAAATGTTTAAATAACAGTGCACAAGAGTTTAAAAGAGCTAGTTGTGACAAAGCACGTTTCAAGAAATGATTACGTTAAGAGTTCGATTGCTGATTAAAGTTCCCCTGATATGCTAGTTATGTTTGTAAAGTAATGCTATCTTGTCATAATCCCTATTCAATTGTTTTCTCTGTATTATTTAATTCAAAACAGACTCCCAAGTACGTTATGATGTATTAATTCACACATTTAAACGATAAACAGATTTATAAAAGAGTTAAAACATTTTGCCTGGACTTAATTTTTATGTTCTGCTTTAAAAATATGACAAGATTATTTCACATTTTACGAAACATATCACAAGCGTGTTTACATTCTTAGATAAGGCTCATGCTTAGAGACCATTCAATAATCTTTCTGAGGCTTTTTGTGCAGAAATGATACTTAATGTATGGTTACGTACTTATCATAAATTATCTTTAGTAGGAAATGTCAGAAAAGTGATATCGGCAAAGTAAACACTGCATTAGTTTGGGAAATTCGACACTATACTATGCTTCTTTACAAATTCATGACGACTGGAATGTTTCCCGTAAATTACAGCAGAAAAATCACTGGGAAAAAGAAATTCAATCGCAACTACTTGGCCCTTTCCGTCAGTCTTCTTGATTTTGTTTTTGTTTTGTACTGATTAGGGTAAGTAACCGCTGCGGGGATTTTGGTTCTCGGCATAAATGAAAGCGCATAACAGTGCCGAAACTCATTCCAGTCGTCTCACATGGAAAGCTTTATGAAATTATGATATTTTAGGGACTTTTTTTTAAACGTTGTTAAAATAGCGGAAAACAAGTTTTATGTTCAAGACATGTGACCAGGTCGTAATAATATGCAAAAATATTTTGACGTACGGTTTGCAAAATAAAAATAGACATGGTGTAAACAAGTGCAGATCAAGAAGGGGAGCCACGCACACAACCCCAAGTATCTGTGCTTTGGGTTGACATGGGCGTACAGTTGTTTAGGAATTATAGGATGGCTAAGTAGATAAATTGTGCTTATATCCTTTTTAACAAGAATTTGTAACAGAGTTACCAGCGTCCCCCGCCTCGGGGAAGTTTTATATGAAGCATAAAATTGTGCTATTTCAAAAGATTGAGGTATGGATGTCAGGACTTTCATTCCAAAATTATAATCAATGCTATATCTGCAAAAGCAAAAATGAATTTATTAAAGAAATACTAGTAAAATGAAACACGGAATGTAAAATTCTATCATGTTAACCTTTGACCTCTTAGTGTGACCTTGACCTTGGAGGTAGGGGTGCAGGTATTGTGCATGACATATCATCTAATTAATATTACTATTTGTGCCAAGTATTTTCAAAATCCCTTGAACTATGTAGAAGTTATAGATCGGACACAAAATATACCCTAGAACAGACTATGTCAATCTTTAACCTCTAAGTGTGACCTTGGAGGTAGGGACCCATGTTTTGCGTCTGACATATCATCTTATTATTGTGATTATTTGTGCAAAGTATTTTTAAAATCCCAGGTCATGGACTGGACAAAAAATATACCCTATTACAGAGTATGTAAATGTTTGACCTCTACGTGTGACCTTGACCTTGGAGGTAGGGACACATGTGTTATGCATGACATATCATCTTATCATTGTGACTATTTGTGCCAAGTACTTTCAAAATCCCTTGATCTATAAAGAAGTTATAGACGGGAGTCAAAATAAACCATATAACAGACTCTGTTAACATTTGACCTTTAAGTGTGACCTTGACCTTGGAGGTAGGGGTGCAGGTGTTGTACCTGACATATTGTCTTATTATTGTGACTATTTGTGCCTAGTTATTTCAAAATCCTGAAGAAGTACAAAATATACCCTAAAACAGAATATGTTATATTTTGACCTCTAAGTGTGACCTTGAACTTGGTAGGTAGGGATGCAGATGTTGCGCATGGCACATTGTCTTATTATAGTGACTATTTGTGGCAAGTATTTACAAAATCCTTTGATCTATAAAAAAGTTATGCACTGGACACAAAATATACCCTGTAATAGACTATGTTAATCTTTGACCTCCAAGTGTGACCTTGACCTTGGAGGTAGGTGACCGGTTGTTGCACATGACACATCTTCTTATTATTGTGAACAATTGTAGCAAGTATTTACAAAATCCCTTCAAAGATAAGAAAGTTATGGACAGGACACAACATATACCATCAAATAGACAATGTTGACCTTGAATGAGCAAGTGCGACCTTGACCCTGGAGGTAGGGGTCTGGTTGTTGGGTTTGACACATTGACTTATTATAACAAACATTTGTGCCAAGTTATTTCAGATTCCTTTGATAAATGAAAAAGTTATGGACCGGACACAAAATATACCCTGTAATAGACTATGTTAATCTTTGACCTCCAAGTGTGACCTTGACCTTGGAGGTAGGTGACCGGTTGTTGCGCATGACACATTGTCTCATTATTGTGAACAATTGTGGCAAGTATTTACAAAATCCCTTCAAAGATAAGAAAGTTATGGACCGGACACGACATATACCATCAAATAGACAATGTTGACCTTGAATGAGCAAGTGCGACCTTGACCCTGGAGGTAGGGGTCTGGTTGTTGCGCATGACACATCGTCTTATTATAACAAACATTTGTGCCAAGTTATTTCAGATTCCTTTGATAAATGAAAAAGTTATGGACCGGACACAAAATATACCCTGTAATAGACTATGTTAATCTTTGACCTCCAAGTGTGACCTTGACCTTGGAGGTAGGTGACGGGTTGTTGCGCATGACACATCGTCTCATTATTGTGAACAATTGTGGCAAGTATTTACAAAATCCCTTCAAAGATAAGAAAGTTATGGACCGGACACGACATATACCATCAAATAGACAATGTTGACCTTGAATGAGCAAGTGCGACCTTGACCTTGGAGGTAGGGGTCTGGTTGTTGCGCATGACACATCGTCTTATTATAACAAACATTTGTGCCAAGTTATTTCAGATTCCTTTGATAAATGACAAAGTTATGGACCGGACACGAAAGTGTGACGGACGGACGGACGGACAGACGGACGGAGCCTATTACTATATCCCCCTTTTTTCTTCGAAAAGGCGGGGGACAATAAAGATATGACCTTTCAGCAGACAAAAGACTATACCCTTAAAACCCTGTGATTTTTATATCTTTGTTTATCTTTGTTTATTGCATATAATTTGGTTAGTAACAGATAGATTTGGGGCGTACGGGATAGGTAGATGGAGATCAATGAGGAAAACAGGCTAAATATGAAATTCATAAAGAACATTGCCCTGAAAACATGCCCACTGTGGGTAATTGAAATGAAAAGTTTTGCATTTTGCAAGTAGCCCTGAGAACTTTTGTACTTGTAAAACGAGGCAATTCAATAGCCTCTTAAATATTTCATGAAATTTTACAACAATTCTAGGAATTTTAAAATAAAGGAAAACAATATGGTAGATCTAGATTTTAATTTTAATAATGGAAACTTTAGGTTTCAATCAACCCGTGAAAGCAATTTGAGTTGTTAAGTACATTTTGAGACCATGCCCCCACTAGATAGACATGTAAAATTCATTAACGACAAAAACATTTGCTGATCATTTTTATGTTCTATAGGCAAATGTTTGTTAGAAATGATGAAAAAATTATTCATGCCCCAAAACAAGTCAATATATTATTGCTTTACCTGCTGTTGACCAATATCTTGTTTGTTTATATTTTTCAACGGCTGGAAAACACAATAATGTGTAAATTCTAGATAACAGAAGTTCTGGTTAGAGTAAATAAACACTTACAAAGAAATGAATACAAAAAGAATACAAAACAAAATTAACTGTAGATGGAGAAAATTCCACTCTTTCAATTGGTTTAATTGTTTATAATATTTATAGACAAACTGTTGATAAAAAAGAGCAATTTATCTGACAAACTATCCGCTGTACCCTTAAATCCGCTACGCCTAAACAACTGTACTGCAGTATATCAATATATTTTCCTGGAACATATATAAGTTCCCCTATTTCCGGCAAAAACACTCCTTCACTAGCATTTTCTTGTTGTAAACATTATAACAAATGGACATGTATGTCCTTTTGCTTTAGAATGATAAAAGGTATATCAACCAAAAACAAAAGCTATTAGAAGTCTTACGTTGACCATGGCCAGAGACATAGATAACATATATCTAGCCTAGCACATAATTTAAATTAAATTGAATGTAGATCTATCGTCTAGTAATGGTTATGTCTAGTAATGATCACTTAAGTGTATAAAGCTATTTATTTTATGCTTTTCAGTGGATTACTGATTTATCCGTGAAAATTATATTTGATAATTTCACAGTGAAAATTATCAAAATATAATTTCACACTTTTCAATGACGAAACTACTGTTTTAAGATTTTCCCCATGTGGTACCTCAATTTTATTTTTCTGACTATTCCGTCAATGTCAGGCTGTTTAAAAAAAAGCAAAGCTGAAATTGATAAATAACTTATATGTCAAAAGTAATAAAAAGAAGAAAACTTACAGTAAGTTACTTCTATTCATTCAAATTACCAATTACCAAATATCGTCTCTTTAATTTTTTGTTTCATTTTTACAGTCTGAAAAATACATTCCTTCCTCTTGCAAAACTGCTCTTGATGACATTTGGGAATATTTAAGTATCCTACGAGCAAAAACTGCCGTATGCTTTATGATAACTTGAAAAGCAATGCCGCAGCTTTCAGTCGAAGAATATGTAAACAACCCAGCGTTCGTAAGGCTTCCAAGTTTTCCAATTTCCTATCCACTTTTTTTGAATGTTTACACATCTGTCAACACTTATTTATTGTCTGTTACAATCCTCAAATAAGTTTTCTTTCTTTTAAAAAGGTGTATGACTAACAAATCCAATTGATATCCCTCTGAATCAAACACAATTATTTTCCTCCAGTGAAATACACGACTTTAAAAATGGCGGCCGCTTACATTTAACATAGCCAGGTCTAATATAAATTCGCAGTCAGTAACAGAAATATGGATGGATGGTTGGACTTTTTCTCCTACTAGAATGGTTTGTTTTTATTATTTAAACATGCGATCAGACATATTTTTTTAATAAAATGAATACTATCACCACCATTTAACGTTGATTGTGGAACTTATTTTTCAGCCCATGACTTCTTGTATTTAATGAGAAATTCGACTTTTTTGAGGCTCTAAATTGGGAAACAGATTTTAATATTAACGTAAATATTAAGAAAATTTCGTTTTAACTTTAAGCATAAAATAAAAAGAAAATTTGTTTGTTTGATGTGTAAGATGTAATTTTATTTCATCTCGTGAACTTTAAAAACAGTATTCTCACTCGTGGCTACGCCACTCGTGAGAATACTGTTTTTAAAGCCCACTCGATGAAATAAAATTTCATCTTACACACAAACAAACATATATCCTCTATATATTTGATGTGTTTGGATTGCAAAATAATTTTGTATCGTGATTAGAATAGTAATAATTATATAGAATGAAAGAAAATTTTCAGTACCAGTTACATTTTGTTAAAAGAGAGTGGAATATGTGTGACTGTGCCAAGTAATTGTTAGACCAACTAAAATAGTAGTAGCATATTTTGTTCCGGAAGTTTTAATCTGGTTTACTTGCAATAACCATGTGTGATAAATAGTAATGCCATTTTTTGTTACAGCTTTTTGTAGAAATTACCACAAGGGTATGAATTCAATGTCATTTTACTGTTTTCAAATCTAGAAAAGATATAGATATAGCTTTATACCCTTTATACTAAATTGATGACTTTGTTTATATGTTAGCTGGTCAAACTGTTGAACTGATACCATGATGAATATTTCTGCTTAATACTTTATTAATTTTAAACTTAAAAGGGAAAGCATGGTATTTGTTATCTAGGGGGATTGATTATCTGCACACTATTCAAAATGTATCTTTCACAATTGATTCTACAGGGTATTTGATTTAGAAATCATGTACATTTAGTAGCTGGTCACTTGAGAAGAAACTTGAAATTATTGGTTATCATTGAAAGCCTGTTAGGTGGACTGACCACCAATATATGAGCAAATAGATGAAAATTGGTATAAAAGTCCCAAGCAGACAGACAGCATGCCATTCCCTTTGTGTGTAAATTTTATTTTAGATAAAAGCATATGAGTATATGCATGGCATGTGACCATCTAAGTAAATATGTACATGTAATTAGAATGACAAAAATATAGGGTATTTGCAGTTCTCCATACTTCATAGAAAATCAATGGAATTCACTTTTATCAGAAATCAAAGAAAAAAATGGAAATCACTTAACAGTTATATCCCAGCCACCGGGCTCTTTGATCAAAATTACTAGGTTCAAGTATTTTTACTGACATACTATCATGTACCTTATTTGATACAAAACATACAGAAGTATCAGTGTTGACACAAAGGATATAAGATGGCATTAAAATATTATTTTGGCATTCTATTATATCATCTGGTGTTTCTTTCATCCGAAGTAAATCTCCAAGTATAAAATGTTCAAATTCAAGTACACAAAATGTATGCAAATCTAAGATAATAGTACCAATACATTGAATAGCAATAACTAACATACAGGTATCAGCACTGACTAAACCAGTATTGGACTAAGAAAACCATTATTGCACAAAATTTAGTATTATGCTGTATAAAATCATGCTCTGGGCATTGCAGATCCTAATGAACATTTCATTTTAGTTTACTATACAAATTGTATTTCAAACGCATTTTCAAAGGCTTTTTTTTTACTTTAAGCACAAGTTTTTGCACATCCAGATTTCCACTATGACCACAAAATAGATAAATACAGAATCCCTAAAGAAAGCCCAACACGGCAAAATTGAAAATGTTGCAGGCTCGGTTTGATTGAGCCTGTTCATGGACGGTACTGGAAAGTGCAAGTTACCGTCCACGCCCCCTAGCACCGGCTTAAGCAGAATTCAACATTTAACATGAAATGGTAAAATTTAGAATTTTGAAACATCCGCAGATGTGTTCATATGGCGGTTATCATGGAACCTTCAATGTGACACGGTAGTGCCATTCCATGAAAAGCGGCATATGGTCCCCAAGTAAAAAAAATGCGAGTGCCCTAAACGAGAAAACAATGGGCGGAACTAAATAAAATGGAATTTTGAAAGGGGACAAGGTTGTGACACATGCTGAATACTTATGCTATTCACAATAAAGTTCCACAGTAGAAAATGATTCAGGCATATCTTTATATGGTGAATGATTTTATACGCTTTTGTGTGTCGCGTTTGCGCTAGCGACAACACGACAAAGCGCCAAACAGAACTTTATCGTGCTGTCACTTTGCTGTCCTGTCTCTAGGGCTGCACACCAAACGGCGCGTTGTCGTGATGTCTTATTCTCGCTCGCTTCAAATTGAAGGATTGGCTTATAAGCCAAGCGACAGGGCGACATTGTGATGCACGATAACGCCCTGTTTGGCGTGTTGTCGCTAGCGACAGGACGACAAGACGATAACACGCCATTTAGCGCTTTGTCGTGTTGTGGCTATAGCCAACTAAACACACAAAAGCGTACCAAATCAGGTACCATATCTTTATACATTTATATTAGTCTAAATAAACTAGGTGACCTAGATATTATGTAACATGACATTCATGCCACTAAGTTTCTTTACAATTCATCCAATCATTAAATATTAAAACAATCTTAAAAGAAATACCTTTTTCAAGTTACGATTTAAGTGACATACATGTATATACACCTTTTAACTACATGTTGATATCTTATTAACTGTAACATTCGCACCCTAATGTAAAAAAATATTTTCCTTACCCCATCCACTTTGTAACTTTTCCTTAGAGGAATTGATATTGATGTAATTAAGTAGATGTAAGCCGGATCAACTCTATATAATACAGTAGTTTTATGTAATTGTTCATAATTTCATGATGTTTATTTGTAATATGTGATGATAATAATGTTGTGTCAGGAAAATATTACTGTGCACCCTAATTAATGCTTTAAAGTTGACGTGATTTTACACTTGATTTGTCTTGAATTTACGCTGTTTATTTCAGCAGATAATTGTGTGTTATTCTTATATACTTAAATGGTACTAAAATTAATGATAAATATCAATAATATAACTGTTATTTTCAAAAAGTGTACCTCTAAAATCATTTGAAGAGCTTTTATTAGATCATAATCAAGAAAAGAGTTGTGTCCTGGTTTATGTCCGCCATTACATTCCTAGAACGTCATCGCTGATTACGTCACATCTGACGAAATTTTCATATAAAAACAGCGATTGTTATTTTACTCGGAATACCATATTCCGTGTGTCACTCACCAACAAGAAAATAAATTCTATTGGGAAAATACCTATGGGCACAGTAAGGTAAAGTTCCCAAAATTAACCAAATAAATTAAATTTGGTAATTCC
The DNA here is from genome assembly GCF_026571515.1 of Ruditapes philippinarum. NCBI lineage: Eukaryota > Metazoa > Mollusca > Bivalvia > Venerida > Veneridae > Ruditapes > Ruditapes philippinarum. The sequence goes on from NW_026863506.1 coordinate 155,772, forward strand.
AAGGTGTCTCCATCTCCAGTGTTTCAAAGTGTTTAAAAGTGTTGTGTTTACCAATAGATCTATAACAGTTCTTAAATGTAAAGTTTGTTATATTTACCTTGTCCGTTGGTGAAAATTAGAAACATTTGAACCAACGTGTATTTTCAGAACTAATCTCTTTCTCGCATATATTTCAAGTCAAAGATGTTGATGGCATGGTCTAACTTAAATCGTTATGTCTAGTTTCTTTGTGGTATGAAATTCTGGAAACAAAGTGATCCCTCGGAAGCATTAATCACAACAAAATTACGTAAGAATTGAAGACTCGGTTTGATTGAGTCTGTACATGAGAGATAATGAATAAGTGCAACGAAACCACTTAATTGGTGAATTCAATATTAAGGTGTATTTGTTTCTCAGTGTTAACGTATTAAAGTGTGAACTCCCCTTTCAAAATTCCATTTTATTTAGTTCCGCCCATTGTTTTCTCGTTTAGGGCACACGCTTTATATTACTTGGGGACCATACGCCGCTTTTCATGGAATGGCACGGAAGTGTCACATTGAAGGTTCCATGATAACCGCCGTATGAACACATCTGCGGATGTTTCTAAATTCAAAATTTTACTATTTCATGTTTAAATGTTGAATTCTGCTTAAGCCGGTGCTAGGGGGCGTGGACGGTAACTTGCACTTTTTAGGACTGTCCATGAACAGGCTCAATCAAACCGAGCCTGCAACATTTTCAATTTTGCCGTGTTGGGCCTTCTTTATGGATTCTGTATTTATCTATTTATAATCACATCCGTGTTATTTGTGCCGTGTGGCGGCTGTAAAAAGTCTCCCCGTACATTTAATCAATGATGTTATATTTTCGATCCTTGAAGATCGTTCAGCACGACATTTTTGTTGTGCTTGTAGTATTTTTAGTTTCAACTTTTCAGCATTTTCTAGTTGGGTGGTTCCAATATTCCTACTTGAATAATGTTGAATCACCCTTAGGATATGTTGCCTGCTTTTTAAATTTGTCTTTTGACGTCTTATCTGTGATACGCAGGCTTCATAACCTCTGATCCCCTTTCAAAATTCCATTTTATTTAGTTCCGCCCATTGTTTTCTCGTTTAGGGCACACGCTTTTTATTACTTGGGGACCATACGCCGCTTTTCATGGAATGGCACGGAAGTGTCACATTGAAGGTTCCATGATAACCGCCGTATGAACACATCTGCGGATGTTTCTAAATTCAAAATTTCACCATTTTCGTGTTGAATTCTGCTTAAGCCGGTGCTAGGGGGCGTGGACGGTACCTTGCACTTTCCAGTACCGTCCATGAACAGGCTCAATCAAACCGAGCCTGCAACATTTTACAATTTTGCCGTGTTGGGCTTTCTTTAGGGATTCTGCTTTTCTCTATTTTTTTGACCATGGAGTAAGGGGTCTAGGTCTTTTCACACGCATTCTTTTACTTGGGGACCATACGCCGCTTTTCATGGAATGACACTACTGTGTCACATTGAAGGTTCCATGATAACCGCCGTATGAACACATCTGCGGATGTTTCTAAATTCAAAATTTCACCATTTCTGTGTTTAAATGTTGAATTCTGCTTAAGCCGGTGCTAGGGGGCGTGGACGGTAACTTGCACTTTCCAGTACCGTTCATGAACAGGCTCAATCAAACCGAGCCTGCAACATTTTCAATTATGTCGTGTTGGGCTTTCTTTAGGGATTCTGTATTTCTCTATTTTATTGTGTATTACATAGTCTTATCATGCTTAACATTTGTACAATTAATCCCTTGATGGGGGTATAAAATGTAATAAAAGTACCAAAGTTTTTTTTAAATATTCATGTTCTCTTTTCACAGGTGGTATTTCACCTTTAAAAATATTCATACATATTAGGAAAGTATGTATTCCATTAGTGCCATTTACCTCAGTGGACTAAAATTCAATAGAAATAAAGTAGGTAACAAGTGAAACATTTAATAAAATTTTCAATGTTTTCAATTTCATATTTTTTAGAAGGTTCACCTCATATTTTCCACTATACTTTAAAGTATGGCCAGGATTTCAATTTATATTTCTACATGAATTTAGAATAGATCAACAAAAACATGTGTGCAAATCTGAGAGTGTACATTCCTTTCTCAGAACCATTCAAATAAAAGTATGCTCAAAAATGTTTTAGAAATATTGTTTTCATACTTTATACTTAGATGTGCTCAAGAGATCTATATTTGTTTCAGTAAGTAACAATTTTCACCACACATTACCAAAGAGCCTATTTTTCTAATTTTAAGGTTAAACTTATTATTTTAGTTTTTAAGTTCAATGTTTCAATTAATATCATCAATTAAATATTTCAGTTACCGAGCCACTTCCTTCAGTTACTAAGCTCCTGCCTGCATTTACTAAGCCACTTCCTTCAGTTACCCAGCCACTTCCTCCAGTTACTAAGCTCCTGTCTGAATTTACTAAGCCACTTCCTTCAGTAACCAAGCCACTTCTTTCAGTAACTAAGCTTCTGTCTGCATTAACTAAGCCACTTCCTTCACCTACTTTGCCACTTCCTTCAGTTATCAAATAGATAAATACAGAATCCCTAAAGAAAGCCCAACACGGCAAAATTGAAAATGTTGCAGGCTCGGTTTGATTGAGCCTGTTCATGGACGGTACTGGAAAGTGCAAGTTACCGTCCACGCCCCCTAGCACCGGCTTAAGCAGAATTCAACATTTAAACATGAAATAGTAAAATTTTGAATTTAGAAACATCCGCAGATATGTTCATACGGCGGTTATCATGGAACCTTCAATGTGACACTTCCGTGCCATTCCATGAAAAGCGGCGTATGGTCCCCAAATAATAAAAGACGTGTGCCCTAAACGAGAAAACAATGGGCGGAACTAAATAAAATGGAATTTTGAAAGGGGATCAGAGGTTATGAAGCCTGCGTATCACAGATAAGACGTCAAAAGACAAATTTAAAAAGCAGGCAACATATCCTAAGGGTGATTCAACATTATTCAAGTAGGAATATTGGAACCACATATCAAGCCACCACCTTCAGCTATTGTTGATACCTGGAATGTAATAAATCTATGGTGACAATGTTGCTGGCTGAGCTTATTACTCTAATTATTTTAAAGAACATACTACAATGTAGTGCAATCCACATAAAATTAACAATGTGTAAAATTACTCAAAGGTATAAATATGGTAGACTGATTTAACAAGAGAGCCATAATTCCTCTTGAATGACCACCAGAGTTTCTAGAAATGATGTAGAAATAAGGTAGATTAATATAAAGAGAGAAGAATAATTGTTCTTGATTGCTAACCAGAGTTTATAGAAGGATTTGCGTAATTTTCCACAGTTGTAACACAGCATTTTCTTATTTTAAATGCTTTCACATAACTATAACAAGAACTAAACACAAATGCCCCAGGCTCCAATTCTTGTCTGTTACGATTTTCAAAAAAAAAGATGTTTATCCATTCACTCAGTTAAGAACGGATAATGGTCCCCAAAAAATGTAAACATAATTATATAATTTGACAGAGACATGACATTTTGGAAGGAAGAACACCATGCAAGTCAGATATTCATACCAAATATGAAAGACTTTCGTCCAATAAATAATGGCTGTATGGGCAACAGTGTGACCTTGACCCAACTGGTGACCTTGACGAAACTGACCCCTTACCCCATCCAAAGCAAGAAGACTTCTCAATTCTATGGATGTATCAAATATAAAATACATCTGTCAATAGAATATGGTTACACCTGTTAAAGTGTAAAAATCTATTTTTGACATTGGTGACCTTGACCTTTACCCAAATGACGCCTACCTAAACCCAACAGAAGGGTCAAAAGAAATCACATCATATTTCACTCTGCCTCCTTTCTGTGGAGAATTAAGCTCTGCTTACTGGAATGGTAACAAGAGGGCCATGATGGCCCTTAAAATCATGGCACTGAAATCGCTCACCTGAATAGAGGAACTCTCATGACAAGTAACAAGTAATATTGTAAACTATTAACAAAAGCAGATATAAAATCTTATTCTTGAACTGATATCACAAAGGTCATATTTGTATCTAAAATAGTGCATGTGTAAAAACATTACTGGTTGCTATTGCTAAGGGAAAATAACAGTTGCAAAAAATGTTCACATATAAGGAAAATCAATGACCCCATAGGGCAGGTCCAAATTAGACCCCAGGGCTTCTATTTGATCAAACTTGGTAAACAATCACTTAAAGATGTTAAATATCTAAGCTCTAGATTTCTTAATTTTTTACTTTATGTATATAATGAAAATCAAAGACCCCGGAGCAGATCCAATATTGACCCCAGGGCTACAATTTGAACAATTTTTGTAGAGTTTCAGTAGATGATGTGACATACAAAATATCTAAGCTCTATTGATTTTGGATTTTCAAAAAAAGTTTTTAGGTTTACTATATACATAAAAGGAAATTAAATGACCCTTGGGGCGGGGCCAATTTTGACCCTAGGGCTTTTATTTGAACAAACTTGGTAGACATCCACTAGAAGATATTTCATGCCAAATATCTAAGCTCTAGGTCTTTCAGTTTTTTTACAAGATGATTGTTTTATGTTTTTACTATATGTATTAAGGTAGACCATGGGTAATGGGAACCATAAGGAACTGTAAAATTGACAACATAGGACAGTTATATGTCTTCAAGGTCACCTGTATGCAAAATTTAAATAAAATTTACCGTGTGGTTTATGAGTTATGGATATATTACTAAACTAAGACTTTGCCATTACAAGGGCCTATTTTCAGAAATAAGGAAACTCTAAATAATCTGTAATATTATCATTATAAAAAATGTTTTTCTATTGCCAATTGCTAAGAAACAAAAAATAACAATCAGGTAACAAATTTCACAAGCAAAATGTTTATTTCTAAACAATGTGTTCTTAATATGCATAAAAATGTTACCCTACCCCACCCACTTTAAACACTAATTTTACCAATTCCTTATCTAAAATGCCTTATTCAAAATATTCCTAAAATTTTCCATAATGAGGGGCTGTTTTCAAAGTTTGCCAAAATTTTCTTAAAGGTATATTGGTTGATCATGCAAAATATAAAATACTTTTACCGTGTAGTTTTTATTTTATTAAACTTTGAATATATCTGGTATCATATTTACTATAAATTTTGGCATTATTTAGCAAATAAATACCTACAAAAATTATACAATTTAAATAAAACCCTTTTTTCTTCCATAATGGATCTGAGAGATACATAAATAATGTTAAAAAGAGAAAAAGAAAGAAAAAAAAAGTTGCCCCTTCTGGGGTTTGAACCCACGCCCTTCAATTTCAATGTAGTTTGCAAGCCATTTTAGCCTATTTGAATACTCTTCAAAGTGGAGGTAATGCATTACCCATGGTCTACCTTAAATGAAAATGAAATACTCCCGGGGCGGGCCAATTTTGACCACAGGGCTATAATTTGAACAGTTTTTGTAGAGTTTCAGCAGATGATGTGACATACAAAATAATTATCTAAACTCTAGGCCTTGCACTTTCGGGAGAAAATCTTTAAAGATTTCATTTCAAAAATGTATTTTTAGCCCTCCTGACCCAGATGTTTAATTGAGCAGAACTATTTGAACAATTTTAGTAGAGCTTCATGCTAGGAACATCAGAGGAAAATTTATCATATTTGGCCCAGTGGTTTCAGAGAAGTTGTTTGTATAAAAAGTTGACAACACACAATGGATGTTGGACAAATTGTGACCACAAAAGCTCACATTGAGCACTTTGTGCTCAGGTGAGCTAAAAAGGGAAATTACTGGGAGAAATGGATGGCACAGTTATATTACTTGGCAATATCATGAACTCTGTTAGTTAGTGTAGAAATTATGAAGCCATAAGTATAGATAGAACGTATCTACCATTCCAGTTTAGGTTAACCATGCACATTTATTTTCAAAGTGCTGAAAAGGGCAATAACTTGAAACAAAATGGACGCCATAGTTATGCAACTTGTCCAGATTTTGTAATTTGTGCTGATTAGTAAGTGTGTAAATTATGAAGCCATTGGTATAGGTAGAACTGCAGAAAAATACAACTTGCTGTTTTAGGTTAAACTTGTCCAGACAAATAGTTCAATTACTATATGCCCGTGAGCATAAAAACCTACATTATTTCAATATTAGATCACTATAGATCACCTTGATCATTTTCTGTTCAAATGAGCAAAATATGCATGTACATGTATATGATATTACATGTTTGTTTTTGAAGATAAAGACATTTTCAGTATTATTAAAGGTTTATCTGCTTATCAGAAGACATACAATTTAAGTTTTTCTGATAATTCAAACCTTTTTAGATTATACAGTGACAACCATTTTTAATAATTTAAATGCTCATTTTTAAGCACTAGAATCTGAATCATGAAAATCTTGACATATAGCAAAGTCATAAATTGTTATGAAATCATCTAGTATGTTAATTTTATCTACTTTATGTTAAATGAATATTTAGCAATAGTACCTTCTTAGTCTGCAAATATATTCTAATTGGAGTACATTTTCTGGAATCGCAGTACCTCCCAACAGAAAATGGCTCACCACACACGGTCTCCGGCAAGACATGCCCAGCATAGTTTACCACTGAGACAGTATAGTCTTTTAAAAGCATGTTACTTGTTAGGCATATGCCATCTGGAAAGTACTCGTTACAAAAGATTTCCTCTAGTTCGTGTAATGACACATCAATATTAATATCTTTAATATGTTGTTCACCTCCTTTAGAAGGATGCATCAGAGCATATACGCCTTTTTCATTAAGATTTTTCCATCCTATGTATATTTTTTTTTCTCCTATAAGTCTTTCCATGTCTTTTGCTGTTAAACTCTACAAATTTTCTGTCAGCGAATTTAGTGATGTACCTAAACACATTATGCATACATTATTAAAATAAGAAATCTTCAGATACTATATCATAAAGCAAGAGCTGACAGTTTTATGGGTGTCACGGTAAGCAAAAATGATAACCGTTTTTAAAACGGCAACCTAAAAACCGTACTAATAAAATTCTAAGATTTTCAAAATAAACTTTGTTTCATATGACTAGATATGTTATTCTGGTCGTATTTTATAGTACTCAAATTGATAACAATTCATATCCGATTATAGATTTATTTTTGGTAGGACTGTACCGTTCGCGATCAGATAGTATGTAATTGAAATAAATACAATGTTGAGTACAATTAAATACAAACACAATGTCATATCTTGCTTGTTATAAAAATCAAGGTGAATTTTTAGAATCATTTAAAAACTTTCTTGGCTCTTTTTGTTAATTAAATGTAAACCTTGGTTACCGGTCAGTGATTTTTTCCTGTATAAAGGCCGTATCCCTAGCCCAAGTAATAGAAAGAGCACCGAAACACGAGGCTATCTGATTTGTACGAGGGGGCGTAGCCTCCGAGTATTAATCAGATTGCCGAGTGTTTAGGTGCTCTTTCTCTTTTGTATCATAGTCAAACATAAAAGCACGTTCCCTGTTGTCACAATATGAAACCCCGGCAAAAATGAACCAATGAACGAACATCTGAATATGACATTTCTGTCGCTTTCCCTTTCTCTGCCGTCACAATATGTAAACCCCAGCAAAAATGAGCCAATCAATGGACATGCTCTGGAGTGCGGGTAACTAATACCCGCACTCCAGTTAACGCACTGTGCATGTATATTGTATACGATTTAACCCTGACACATTTTCAACAGAAAAGTCTCCAAACTATGATACAAAATAGATATATTATCTCCTAAAAATGCATTTATTTTCCCCTAAAAGGCCGTGTGCACATTCTTCATTAGAACCATGACTTAACAGCAGCTGACCTATATCAGCTAGAAGACAGCTGTCCCTATACACAGCAACTTCTATGTTATAGGCATGTCAAATTTTACTGAAATTGAAAATTTTCTAAATTGTGTGGGTAACTTCCATTTTCAGTAATGTTGTTGGAATTTGATTTTCCCCATTTCTCATTTTTGCGCTATATTTTTCCCTTCAGACAGCCACTGGTTGTTTTGAAAATTTAAATAGCAATCATTGCCGGTTATTAAATTAACTAACATGTTTTTAGCTAAACAAGAGCTGTCACAGACTCACAGGACAGCGAAGCTAAAATACTGGACGCAGTAAGGAAGACAAAATTATGAAAGAAAATCAATTATGTATAATTATGTATTTATTAAGTTTAAGCAAGAAATAACATTTGTTAACAATTATTCCAAGTTCAAGGGGGATAATTCTGGAAATAGTCAAAAAAGAGCTATGAACCTTGTCACACAAAAGTTCAAAAAGGGCCATAATTCTGTCAAAATGCAATGTGAGTAGGACAGTCCCACCATACTTTATGATTTTTTGACAAGTTTTTAAAATGGTACTGTTCTGTAATAAAGCTGAATACAAGTTAAAAATAAAAACCTTTCATGAAGTCTTTGCACCGCTGTTTTAGTCGTGCATCCACCCCAAGTATAGCACACTGTTCCTCTGATAGAGCTTCCACTTCTTTTGGACATAAATACAAATTGTGATATCTGCTATCTCATTTAAATAAATAATAATATGAAAAAACAAATTTTAAAATAAAATCAAAATAAGGAAAATAGGATCATTCTGAAATGTATTATCACATGTAAAATCAATGTGCTTAGTTTACCCAAAATATGACTGATTTTAAAATTATTATCATTATATTTCCTTTCAAAATTGTTTCTGCACCTTTAAACTTGTCATATCAGATTATTACTGTGAGTTATAAGTGGCGTTATTTGTTTAAATCTCGTAATTTATAAACTGGGCACCATTTAATTCTGAAAAAAGAAAACTTCAGAAAAATCTGGGTATATGCCACTTTCAAATGATTAAACACAATTTAAATTTCAAACAGAAAAAATAGACTCATCAGAACTATGTAGCAAGGGTAAGAGTTGGGGTAAAGTCTCAAAAAAATATGTTATTATGTACTTAACCTTGTTTTCGATAAAATTTTCATACACGCTCTGTAACCCCAGTGAACTTAAAATATCCTTTATTGCTTCTGAAATTGATTAAAACATAGATCTAACACATATTAAAATATCAATCTGAAACAAAAAGCAAGACAATTAAAGGAAAGATTTCATTGTTAGTCCATCTGAATTTGCAAAACAGGATTTATAGCAATTGAGTTTTTGTTTTTAAATGTTTTTACCATGATAGTGCTTTATTTTTAAAATGGTAGTCTAAGAGAACCATTTTGTCAGATATTATCACAGCACATATAATTATTTATGTTGTCTGAGGAGGGCTTAATGAGTCTTCTGTGTGTTAAAGAGTGAACCAAGGGACAATCTCAGCCTTTAGTGAAATATTGATAATGAGGGGAGATGGTTATAGGTACATTTATTAGTAGCTGCATATTATAAGATATCCTCCTTCTGTAATGAACTTATCCTTGGACAATTATAACACATAATGATGACATGATAACGTGATTACTTCTGTTCACTGTAACTTTCTTTAGAGCTTACTTTATGTAACTTGTAACTAAGTGCTAGCAATTACAGAAAGAAGACTTATTTAAATAGTATGCAAAGATGTAAACTCTCCTAGGTGACTCCATAATTTTGTTGTCAAATGTTTTTAATTCAATTTAACACAGGTTATTTTCTCTCCCTCATTTTGATGTCCAAATTTCCTTCTAAAGGTCATTGTCTATTGTAAATTCTAAAATTTTCCCTTTTTCTAAAGAAAAGCCTCCCTCTTGAATATTGAAAAGGTTCATTATGTACCCGTGTACCATGCCTTGTAATAACAAGCATCTGCTATATACTTCAAATTACTGTAACTTACTCAATGGAAGCCTATATAATTTAACTTAAACCTTTGAAGTTCATGTACACTCATTCCGCTGGAGCGGATCTTATATGATTTGAAATTTTTGGCTTTGTGGCAAAACATTTTATTTGCATTTTTTTTCAAATGAAAATGGGGCAATATGTTCTTATCTCCGTAAACAAATAATGGACTATGCAACTGTCTGTAGTTTACTGAGATTTAATATCATTGAACCAGGCTAAAATAAAATCAGGTGTAAACACGTTGTCTCCATTTTAAGGGGAACTGTTTCGCATTTGGACAAGCATTGCACTGTCATAAGACGTCCGAATGTTTCAATATATCAATATGTTGACTTAGAAACTAGGCAGGGCTTTTTTCTCAGGTTTGGGATTTTTTAGCAGCCCTGCCCTTAAAAGGATACTCAGGCAAATTTATGGCAAAGTTATCAAAATTATCTTATGTACTCGAGTCACGCTAAAATGATATTTGTAAATGAAAAAAAAAATGAAAATTTTTCCTGTGTGTCCCTTTCATTTTGTGGAAAGATTACACAGTGCATTTGCAAAAGCTGAAAAGGGGAATAAATTCATTTTTGGTGAAAAAACTGCATGATTTAAAAAAAAAATCTTTGGGAAAGCAGTCCCATAACAGCCCCTGCTATTGAAGGAAAAACAGCCCTGCTAGGAAACAAGTTCGCGTTAAAGAAATTTATATTTCAAAGTTTTATATTTTTCTTTTGAGATGATTTGAATATTGCTGTGGGGACATACTTCTAGTTTCAAACACACGCATTTTTTACTTGGGGACCATATGCCGCTTTTCATGGAATGGCACTTACGTGTAACATTGAAAGTTCCATGATAACCGCCATATGAACACATATGCGGGTGTTTCAAAATTCTAAATTTTACCAGTTCATGTTAAATGTTGAATTCAGCTCAAGGCGGTGCTAGGGGGCGTGAACGGTAGTTTGCACTTGACAGTACCGTCCATGAACAGGCTCAATCAAACCGAGCCTGCAACATTTTCAATTGTGCCGTGTTGGGCTTTCTTTAGGGATTCTTATTTCTCTCTATTTTTTATGTAGAGCTGCCTTTTATATAAATTGTAACAGTATACATGGTATATATGTAAATTTGATAAAGATTTAATATAAAAGACACTGGATTATGAGTTATGAGTTATAATATCATATATTTATAACACATACTTGCAAGATAGCTTATTAAATTCATGATATAAAGAAGGAACCTCTTTGTTTTTTGTTGTTTTTTTTTTGTCAAACATATTATGAAATTTCCCTGGGAAAAATAATTATAGGATACTGACTGATTGATACATGTATGTCAAAAAATATGATAAACAAGATCAACAAGGAAAGGCGGCGTTCAATGAACGCGACCCCCATATGACCCAGCAACAAAAAATATGAAAAACAAGATCAACAAGGAAAGGCGGCGTTCAATGAACGCAACCCCCATATGACCCAGCAACAAGAACCAATGGCAAGGAGCCCAGGCGGACCCCAAACATAAAAAGGACAGGGCAACGACACGCCAATCATTAAACGACAAACAACCCGCAACCGATTAGGAATTCAAAGAAAATAATAATAGGCCCACAAAGGGGAAGGGGACAGGAGACCGGGAGAAGGGGGGGAGAGGGTCAATCAAAGAAATAAAAACCAGAGGCAATGGGGAAGATATACTTACCGTAGACGAGAAAACAACAAGGGACACAAGCAAAAGTGTATCCCAAAACAGTTTGAAACAACATAGACATACATCTGAGGAACACAGTGGGGCGCCGCCTTGGAACGGTCAGCAGCATAATAATGACTGCTGGGGAGTTTAAACCGGTTAATGGTGCACCAATCCTCGCTCTCAGCCCCACCATGTTCCTATAAACGAGACAGTGTAAATAAAATGAATCCCCGCCAAGTGAAATTCTAACAGTCGTCATGGTTACAAAAGGTTAAAACTGATAAACTCCAAGGGCTAATGAATCTAGGCAGGAGAGCACTTACGAACTTTCGCTATATGTATATGCGGTATTTTAATAGAGCGGAAGTCAGTGCGTGAGCATGCGCTTTGCCATATATCGTTCAGTTACCGTTCACGTTTTCAACGTGGTTGCTATGAAGCGTTATGTGTCCGGCTGCTGCAACACTTAGTGTACATGGCTTTTAAAACTAATATATCAGTCAAACAAATTAAAACAACACACATAAACTATACATAGTTGTTTATCATATTAATATTTTGCATTTTCAACTGATAGTCAATCAAATATCTCAATATTCTATCCAATTTAATATATTGTTTATATGTGATGACAGCTTGTTAGCAGGCGAACGCTGTGTGTTACATTACTTCCGGTCCAGAAAATTCCTTTGTTTACCATCAAAACTCATAATTATGTTTACCATAGCAACCATATAAAGATAAAAAGCAAATAATATAAGGTTAATGAAATAGAAAGAAATAAGAATCCCTAAAGAGAGCCCAACACGGCAAAATTGAAAATGTTGCAGGCTCGGTTTGATTGAGCCTGTTAATGAAAAAATTGTGTGTTTCTTGACAAAAAATCGAATTAATAAATACAAAAATCTGGAAACAAAGTCTCTTCTTTGAGTTATTTAAAAGGAGAATAATTTGGTGGAATTTTAGACAGGGAAACAGGAGTTATCATTCGTTGCTAGGGAATATGGCCGACTGAAATCATGCAAGCAATTTTGTAAGTGGAGAGTGTGGGTGGTTCCAAATTGGAAATTTTTCATAAGAAAATTCAAAAACATAATTACTTACTTAGAGTGGGTGGACCAATGCTCAGTTAGTCAGTGTATACCAATGCTAAGCGTAAACAAGTATTTCTGTACAAATATCTGAAATGTTTATCTATTTTTGCTATCAATTTCAACATTGCCAGTACTGTTTAGAGCAAAGCTGAAATTGATAAATTACTTAAAATTTCCAACGTAATAGATATACAAAAGATAAAACTTACTTCAAATTATTTACCAATTACAAAATATTTTTCTCTTAATTTTTTATTTTTATTTTTAAGTCTGAAAAATACGCTTCCTTCCAAATGCCAAACTGCTCTTGATGACATTTGGGCATACTTAAGTAAAGAGGAAAAACTATAATTCAGTGGCCTTAAGTAATGACAATCACCAGTCTGAAGGTTAAGTAAACAAGGTGGCAGCGTTCTTAGCCTTTCAAAAAATACATATTTCCTACTCTTAGACCCCTAGTCGCTTCTTGAATGTTTACACATTTACAAAGATTTATTGCCTGTAACAATCGTCAAATAAGATTTATTTCATATGAATAGATGTAAAATTAACAAATCCATATGAAATCCATCTAAATCAAACTCCTCAATGAAATACGCATAATGGCGGTCGCTTCAACTGTTCAAAGCATACTGCATGCGCAGTAGTCTAATATAATGTTCGGCGAAAAATAACAGCAATAAGGTCGGCATGGTGCAACTTTTCTTCTCCTAAGAGCGTTTGTTTAAATTGTTTTAATTACTGGACTATTTGACTCTGATCTAAATTTCGCATGTATTAAATTTTCGCTTGTGTCTCCGGCGATAATTATCGCGTGATGAACACACAACATACGAAAATTAAGACGATAATTATCGAGGCGAGTTTGTTAAATTTCGCTTGTATAAATGTCCCTGGACTAGAGAAAGGGCGATAATTATCGCTTGAGAGACTAGCGAAATTTAAGACATGCGACATTTAGTACTAAATTACGCCCTTTAGAGGCGATAATTATCGCGTGTTTACTAGCGAAATATTGTGGACGATATAGGATTCCGTAGCGGATAAGTATATTTATTATGTACGTAAAAATAGCGCTGCCATGTCGTTTTCTAAATGATAAAGACGTATCCTTTTGTTTAAAGACAGGTTTATATCTGACCTAAAATAGATTTCCTGGAAATCCCAAAGATGTATTTGTTATCAAGTAATTTCGGGCGAAACAGCTTGATTAAGAAATAAAACGAATTCCGTTTTGAATAGGACGAATGCAATTTCCACAAATTGCGTTGTCTTTTCCGGAGGGTGAAGCGTTTATGCTCACGATACAGGAATTTAGTTATCAATTGTCGTTTTCATTTATGTTAGAAGTATTTTAAATATTTCATTCAGTTAATGAGCCATGTAAGACTATGAATATTTCTCATAATAATGCAGTAAGTATCTGGTAAAGATCAAATTGAAAGGTCTTTTTTAAAACATAAATATCTACCCTTTTATGCGTCCGTAATAAAATGCATAGTAGAAACAAACTTTACTTTAAAGATATTTTGGCTGCTGTCTATATGACAGAAATACTGTTGGGAAAAGGCGTTAATGAAACAAACAAACAAACAAAGCTGTCTAAGGACGGTCTGGTAAAATTATTGAAACTTTTGTGCCATCATTTTCCTCATTTTTCGTAGGCGTTGTATAAAATATGCAAACAAATATAAATGTAACGATATGTGACCAGTTGATTTTTGAAATTCAGTTGTTCACACTAGATCAAACAATACCCTTATATAATTGATTTTGCATGTTTTACTGCCCCTTATTTCCATTATATTTATTTTGAACTGTTAGTCTGACATGTTTATTACATGTAGAATTATATGATAGAAACTAATCAGGAAAAAGTATGTCATTAATCAAAGATATTAAATGATTTGCTTCTTTGGGTTATAGGGTCAGAAAGTCGTACATACTTCTAAAATCCGGACACATTAGTTTATTATGCAAATACCATTTGATGTACTTAAAATTATATTGTTCAGAGATATTAAAAAAAGAGAGAGAAACAGCTGTCACACAACTGTATGAATTAGCCACCTCCATATTGTACCGGACAATGCATTAAGAAATCACAAGAATAAATGAATTAGCATAGATGTGGTCACAAAGTTGTATAACATTTGGTTGTCTTCTTGTTTGTAAAATAATTACAAGCCAGAGTTAGCCTCAGTTATTTTATCAATGAATAAATACCTGCAAAATATATCAACATCTTAAGTGTTCTGGCTAACTAACAACTTAGTTCTGACTTTGAATCAGCTGCAATGACTTTATTAAAGATATACATGTACTATGCTCAAAAGTGACATAAACTATTAGTAATTGTTACATAGTCCCTTTTTAAATTCAAAATAAACATGTTTTGACTTCAGATAATTTTATAAAGTAGAATGGTTATGTTTAAAATTCTACACATTACATGTGGTCACAAGATGAATATATAGCGTTATAATAAAATAGCATTTTTTAAGAAATGACAAATATAAGTTGACCTGTAAATAGCTTTCCATACATAATTTATTCATTCTTTTTATAAATTTCTCTGATTTGAATATTTTACTCAAAGATGAGCATTGTGTATCTACTACCTCAACAACTGGAAATAATATTTTGTAATAAACATCTCCTGTAAACCGGCAGGGGCGTAGATTGGTTTTAATATCTGTTTGCCGATTCCAAGGGTGTATAGGGGCATATTATAAAAAGTATTTTCGTTTTGATGCGTTTTGGTGTTCATGTAGAACAATCAATATGTTCATGATATGATAGGTTACTATAGACAAATAAACTACTTTCTTTTTATTTTCCTGTAAATTTTTTTAAAATATAGGTCGCGGCTTTTATGCCCTATAGGAAGGTACACAGATAACCCTACTTAAAATCATTACACATTACTGCTAGTGAAGATTTATTCCTCTTCAAGGTTACATTGCAAACTTTCAAGAAAAGATTAAATAAATCAATTGAACTCTTTCAAAATATTAACAGATCTTAATTTTGCAGCCGCTACCCACACAACAAAGGAATTGCAAAAGTTAAAAGACAATTTTCCAAAACTGTACATTGATGCTTTTGAACTACTATAACAAACATTTACCATACGCAATTCCACGATTTATCTGACATGTAAATGTTTATATTTAATGATAAAAATACTACTGAAATAACCTAAATTATACATTTGAAAGTTTGAACTTAATATATAAATGTTATTTTTTATTTCTTCATATTGTATATCTACTGATGATATTAAAAGGAAATGCTGCAAGTCAAAGATCAGTTAGAACTGCTCCTATATTCTAAATTAGATCTTTAGTTTTCTGTCAATTTTGATATTAAGTCTTTGTCATGATGTGATAATAATTTGCATGCAAATGTGTTTCCTTTGGGAGAAAAACTCACTTAATATTACTATTTGACCTTAGAATTCAATTAAGACTAATGCAATTCATCAAAAAGGAGAATACCCTAGATATGCCTTGAATACATCGGAAATAATTTTTATTCTTTGAACGGAAGAAATTTTCATTTTGTTTTCAGAATACACAGAAGTGTGTTAACATTTATTGTCTCTTTGATATTTCTTATCAAACAGATAAAAGGGACGTGACACTTCATATACAAATGCATCATAATAGATCGGACTAATATTATATAACTGTCTACAACTAGGGTTAGGCTAACCCTAACACAACTGTTTAGGGTTGCTATTGACTTGATTACTATAGGATTATATTATATTTCCTGTGATATTGTTTTAATATAGATATATTCAGATGACTTTTATAAAAAATAATGTAGTATTGCTTAGTATATTATAAATGTACGTTTGGAATATAAAAGTATTTTAATGTTTTATGAATAAGATTCTTAAAAAAGGAATTCATAAACAATTTAATGCCCCCCCCCCCCCCAAAAAAAAAAACAAAAAAACCTTAACTTGTAACTTAGCAGTATTACCATTATCTATGATAACGAATAGTCACAAGTCACAATTCAGTATTGGTTATTTTATCGCCTTCCTAAATGTTTTACGGCGACTCTGGCAAACAAGTGGTAATAAAAGCCATGCCAAAGGTTCGCAATTAAATACGAAACTTCCATGATTTTGTCCAATATATAAGATATATATATATATATAAGCTGACGTAGAAAACGAAATTGAAGATAGAACAAAGTGTTTAGATATGTTTTCCTTTTAAGAATCAAATTTGATATTTTTTCCAAATCATGTATTTTATTTAAAAACAGTTGTTCCGAAGCCGATTTAAGTGTATTTCCGATCTTCATAAACAATTATATAGCGTATGAAACAACAGGTGGATACTTTGTACGTCGATTTTGTCCATGAAAACGTTAGCATTAACTGCTAATACAACAGTATACTAGTGAATCTGGCTTTTTGTTATAGAAAACTGTCGTGTCTGATGACAGTCACAAAGGCCAGCGTTGGTTATAATCCTATTGTCTAGAATTTAAATCGAAAAAATGTAAAAAATATTATATTCGCTTGTAGGGGATGGGGGTACATAATTGTAATGATGGACTGGATATGGAAGATTCTTCATAATTTCACAAAGGGAATAAAAAGGAAAATGATTAAAGATTTAATACATCCGATCCAATTGTAAATCGCGATGAGATATTTACTGGAGTATGAAATGCATATTTTCACTATAATTATTGATTAGTTAATTGTACGATATAATGATGCGCTGAAAAGAGTACCTTTTCTGTGTCCGTGATACAAGGTTTATGTTCCTGAAATTTTGTTTCCTCCATAAGTAGAATTCTTAAAACTACAGCATTGAACACAATAGAAAAATGAACTGATGAAAATCAAAAACTCGTTTTGATTGAATCTGTTCATGTGAGATAAAGGGGTATTGCAACATAGCTCACGCCCTCGATTTTTCCGCCGTTAGCTGATTAGATCTTCAACTGTTAAAGTTTCCGGAATCAATGATCTCTAAAAAAAGCAAAACTTTTGCAGCATTGAGATGACTATGGTGCAACTTTGAACAACATGTTATAGCATTTTTCAAAATTATATAGGCATCGCTAAACTGAGTGCATTTTAAATGCTCATTGTAGCCCATGTCATACCTCGTTGTTTGTATAATTATATTATTATACGTCTGTGAGATATTTCATCGCAAAGAGCATTTTAATCGTCCGCGCATTAACGTTTTCAGATGATATTAATGATTGTAGATAAATTAAAAGATTCAGCATATGCATCTCGAAGGAATACAGGGCGCAATTTGTGAAAAAACATGATTTAATATGCATTGTATTTGTATATGTATAGAGAATTATGGTATTTGGATATTATGGTATTTTATGATCAAACTATTTGGTTTAGTTTAAACATATATATTTAAGCTCGATTGCTTATCAATCTCTTCGTGTCTGCTTCCTTTTATTAAGCGAACTGGTGTCACATGACGAAATATGGTCGTGACCCGGTTTGGCTTGAATCCAAGAACCCTGGGTTTAGAGGCAGACACCTTAACTTCTGTGTCCACGCTCCCCTCAACTTTTGCTTTAAATGCAGCCAAGGCCGTTATTGTATAATATGAATATAAGTAATGGTAGTAATAGAAAAAAACAACTGATTCTAGAAACGAAGAAAGATACAAACCAACTATAGGTATACTATTTTCTGTACATTAACATCTGCCTCACCTATCATTATCCTTTTTAAATCATTCTATTTTCGCTCATAGTCGTCTCAATTACGTTCAGATTGTCAATAAATGGAGATTCATCACAATTACTTCGATTTTAAGGAAGGGATTATGTTTTATTACTTAATTTCGACAGCTTTGAAATTGGAATGTAACATTGACCAGTAAATTCTCCTTATAATTTAAGCGTTTATATTCATTGTTTCTCTGTCATTAATTAAAAAGTTTCTAGGAAAGGAAAGCCCTCTGTTTATTGAATATATTCGTCTTCATATATTCTATGTAATGATACAAAAAAAAGATATGTCATAAATACTAATAAGATTGAATAATAGAATTCACTAATGTAGAAATCCATAAATGTTCTAAAAATGGCGGTGCTGGAAAATCTTATCTCACATAGGCTTATGCAAAAATATGGAAACAAAGTGATCACTCGGAAGCATTTATCACAACAAAATTACATGAAAATTGCAGACTCGGTTTGATTGAGTCTGTATATAAGAGATAATGAATAAGTGCAACAATCATCCACTCCCCCTAGCACCGATTTGAGGGGTACTCAATTTTCAACACTTAATAGTGCTGGCATTAATGATCGATCCCGAAGGACCAAATTAATATTACAACACTGAAGTGAAGTACGGGGCAACTTTTTACAGCTACCACACGGCATTTGACACCTGCTGTTGTGAAGTATAACAATCTGAAAACAAAGTGCTCCCTCGTTAGTCACAGCAAAATTACAATAAAATTGAAGACTCGGTTTGCAATAATAATATTTTTGCAGACACCATTTACCGTGTTCCTATTCATACGTCATTGACTACATTGAAACTTTGTTAGAACTCATTGGATCGAAATATGAGACCAAGTCTAATAGAATGTCCAAGGAGTCAAAATTGATTACATAGTTTTTACCGTGGTCCAACTTTCTCCTAACCGATTGTTTACATTATATTAAGAATAAACACTTTTGTAAAGTAAAATGCTGCTGAAATCTTCGTAAACACTATTTTTATGACATTTTGCATCGTGTTGTAAAAATGCGAAATTGTGACGTATCTTTTGAATTTATTTATTATTTCATTTCATGACCAATCTCATTTAAATCTATTTTCAATAAATATTTTTTATCAAATTATCTAGATCAGTAGAAAAATCTATGCTAAGGTAAAATGTTATTTGTCAACTATGGAACGTCAACCGCCGTAATATCGTTTTTGTTGAAGTAGTAGAACTCGTGTTTTCACTAAGTATTCAAGTGTACTAGTAAATGAGACCAATCGTTGACAGAGGATTAGGAAAACCTCAACCCGGTTGTAAACGGTTCGATCGGGAATTAGCGACCCTTGGTGTATTTTTCCGCAGATTATTGCAATAACGTGTCTGATTTTATAAGATATTTCAGAATAGCTGCAAAGCATGTAGCATCCAATCAGTTTTAATATTAAATAAGATTTAATTTCGACCATTGATGACCAAAAAAGTATCGATACATATTCACCAGATCAATAACAGAATAAAATGTCTAATACACTGGTATGTTCGTTTCTTTATACGAGGGGTGATCCAAAAATTCGTGGACAATGTGTGTATCTCCATAACGTGAATTCCTACCGAGGTGAACTCTTTGGATATTATTAATCAATGCTTTTTTTAATAAATTGACCAAATTTTAAAACACCAATTGCATTTTTTATCTATATATGACAACATCAAAACATTAAGTATCAAAATCGCGGCTCAGCTTATTTTATCTCTGTGGTGTAAACGTTTTCATCTCATTTAAACACATGTTAAACCTGTGCAAACAAAGAAAATTGCGGGAAACGTTATAATAACGTTGTTTTGATGTGTATGACGTCATTCTGTCAATATCAGAAGACATTTTGAAGTTGCGGATATTTTACGCTCGTGCTTTAAAGAAGAGGTGCTAAAACAGCTTTATCAATCAAAGGGCTGCAAGCTCTGTGGTATTTTCTAATCTTTGTAATCTAAATCGTACTGTATATCTGTATGTATTTTCCTGTATTAGTTTATTTTTATGTACTATAATTCATCTTGCAAGGCACCAGAGTTTGATACATACGGAATTTTGCATAACTAGAGTTGCATCAAAAAGTCATTTATGTTCATTTTTTATGACAGCCACACTTTATCCTTGCATATCATGTCTATTTCTTAAACAAAGACACTTAAAAAAGAATTTTAAAAAAAAAATGCTTTGACTGGGATTTAAACTTGTCTCACGAAACGGGCGCGTTACCTCTGCAGCACAAACAATGCCTGGTTAAAATCAAGTCATTCTAAATTTAGAACTTCCATTGCTTTTCGGGTTTGTAATCCTTATTAATTTCGAGGTATTTTGTTCAGGATAAACTTGTTGTTTAAAATTGAAGTAAATAATTTAGCAAAAATCTTCTCGCCTAAACAGTTCGACATGTAGAATCTATATATTCCACTACCCGGCAGTCAGATTTATTTGTGTAGTATTCGGTAATCGACATCGCTAAAAATAGCATTTTCATTGATTAAAATCATATTCATCCGCGTAAATTTATTGACAATTCTATAAGCCAACGCTACTTTTAAACTTTGAATGCGTTGTAATTTGTTAGATACTTGTAACAAAATAAAAATATTTCTTTCTTTTAGATTGCTAGTTTTAAGCTGTTTTGAGAACTACTTGTTGTTAGGTCTGTCGTGAAATTCTGTGTCAGAGATTGAATGTCCGCTTTGTATTTCACTGATCTTCGATCAGAAAATACAAAAATGGACGTCCCGGATCCAGCAAAACTTCGGACAGTTATACAGTTCTGTGTAAATCTTGGAAAGATGCCAGGGGAGACAAAAACAATGATCGAAAGTGTGACAAATAAACCGTCAGTGTGTCGTTCTCTAATTTATAAGTGGCATCGACGATTTTTGGATGGAAGGGAAAGTGTTGGGGATGATTTGCGGACTGGTCGACCTGTCGAGGTAAGAGGCAAAGAAACTGTTGAAAGTGTGCGTGCGAAGATTAATGAAGACAGACGGATAAGTTTAAGGCAGATCAGTGATTCTTTAAATTTATCGTATGGAACTGTTCAGAGAATTGTAACTGAAGAGCTAGAAATGCGTCGTTTGAGTGCTCGATGTCGACTGCTGTCAGCGGATGAAAAACAACAACGAGTTCAGGCGTCAAAAAATTTCTTGCAACGTTTTCAGAAAGAGGGTCAACAGTATTTAGATCGCATTGTCACTGTTGACGAGACATGGCTATTTTTCTTTGATCCTGAATCAAAACAACAATCTATGCAATGGACGAGTTGAGAGGAGCCACCCAATGCATACTGTCATCATTCAGCCAGGAATGGTATGCGAGTACATTTAGAGACTGGGTCCGCCGCCATGAAAAATGTGTGCGGGTTTAAGGGGAATACCGTACTTTGAAAAGTTATAAGGCAAAACGGTAACGTAGATTACTTCCTATGATGGCATAACGTCGTTTGTGACGTCGTGAGCTGCGCCGCATTTTGTCATGTCTATGCATATAAACTGGTGCAGAATCGTTAATTCTTGTACAATCTTTACAATATTTTGAGAATTTGCCGACATATGCTCACTTAATAAGATACTAGAATTACACGTGATTTGCTTTATTACTTTTTGTTTTATACAGGGTGTCCACGAATTTTTGGATCACCCCTCGTATATATACTCAATACAAATGTAATGTAACACGACCACAAGGATATTGTTAGCTCGTAGAATACAGCATTGGATATTTGTTATGGTAATATAATGATAGCTCTTATTTGAGGCTTTCCGTACTAAATATACTGTAACAGTAAATTATGCTTTGGCATTTTACATCCTTTTTTGGAGTAGTTGTGCAAAGTTCCTGTTATGTATAAGTTAAACGCTTATAAGAAAAGCTGATGATTTAATTTAGGGGAGGTAGCAAAACAACATAATGTAGCTGTTTAAATTTGTTTTCTGCTTCTGTTTTCTCTATTTCTTATTAGTGTCTACCTTGCGCAGTAATTGTACTACATTTCGTATGCGCATACTGTTTGTCCAATATACTCTGCGTTTAAAAATGGTGAATGGTAATACATTAAACACTGTAGACAAACAATTAAAAATTAGCAGTCAGTCATGTTCTAATATTGACCTTCTTATTAGGCAGAAATAGGTAAAAGATCAAATATTGACAGATGTGTTTGTATAAGAAATAATATATGACATGACCACAATCTTTATCAAGAATCTTTATTGCAAAAATATATAAGAATGCATGATATGATAAAACTCTGGAAGTACTTTCTTTAAAGATAAACTCAGTTATTTACACAGTCATAATAAACAGACAACAATAACAATTTAGTCAACCAAATACATCATAAAGATATCAATAACATTGCCATTTTGTATTCATGGTATATAATCCTTTTGATATCAACTCTTTTCACATCTAGAAAATAAAACGAAAACAGATATGTTTGTCCAAAATTTTTTCTTATCTTTTCATCGATTCTTCTAACTAAAAGAAAAGCAAAGCATAAGATACCTTAATAAAAATATACAGATACATTTAAAAAAAATCATAGCAAAACAGAAAGATTCAATATTTTAATGGACTTGAAACGTTGCATAATGAATCCAATGTTTTGCTAATTATCAGACAATTAACATCTATATATAGAAACGGCAGCGGAGAGACAAAGTCAGAACACGATAGCAACTGTAAACTAGAAAACTTAATAAGCTCATTGACATTTAAGATTAAAAGATTTTTTACACTGTATTTTATTTTAAATCTACGCAATTACTATTTTTGTTATTTGGTTTGATGTTGCACGTACACTGTAATGTTAAAATGGCAACTTTTTAGCTTTACTTGTGAAGGAAGGCCTTGGGTGCCCTTCTATGCAATATTTTGGGTACGAATTAGCATCCAAGTAGAACCACAGGCGTCTGTAAGCTAGCTCAATAGCTTCCTCACATAAAAATATCCCAGTCCTGGCGGGATTCGAACCAACAACGACAATTGGTGAGTGGTGTGAAGTCGAATCACTCGGCCAATCAATTTAAAGACGCATTTACGCATTTTACAAGACAAAATAAATCTAAACGTGTAAATTCAGTGAAGTTTTTTATCTGTGTTTAAAGATTTTCTCTCTTTAATTATTTTTTTAATCCGCGCATTGCACTTTATCCTTTCACCCGGAAACGTATTGTTTGGTTTACAAAATATGACCAACATAGCTAAAAATATATTAGATTGATAAAAACCAGTCCAAGAATTATATTCCCATTCATATCAATGCTTACAAAATGTCAAATTTTCAAGTAAATAAAATATGTTATTAATCTTACAAAACAACATTGGGTTTAAAGTTAATTTTGTTTTAAGGTTTGTTGATCACTCCTGATCTTAATTCTTTTGTCATGTAAATGATTGTATGTAACTGATCTGTTTAACTAGCAATAAAGCAAAGCATGGCAAAAAATAAATTAGAAAACATAAACTAAACAGTTTTAAAAGGATTCACAAATTTTAAATTTAACTGAACCTCTTTTTATAGATTGCTTATCCAGGCAAAAGCAAAACGTCAAGTATCAATTACTCATCATGTATCAATTACACATCAAACCTTTGCTCACATTCAAAATAGTTCAACTTAATATCCAGTTGTCTTTGTTCATTCTTCATAGTCTTAAATTAATAAGCATTCACAGCTTATAATAAACATAAATTGGATGTCTTAACATAAAATACAAACAATAAACACTAACATAACATACACTTGTCCTTGAAGTTACTCTATTGTTTTAAATAAAAAATATTCGCAACTGCAAATTAAGAACACAAAAACTTCACAGGGCAAAGTATAATCTCACCTCCATCTACATCAACTGAAAGCTATACTTTGATCACGAAAAGGTCGGAGTAAATATCACAAAAGACTCCTCAATTTTCTCTACAGAAGCTTTGAAAAGCAATGTTTATTGTAGAGAATAACGCCATTTCCTTGCAAATATATCACATTGAAAACAAAAAAGGCTAACCGTTGTTAGTATGTCAAAGTATTTACATATTGTCCTTTTCACCAACACCAGATCCTAATCAATTTATTACTATACAAACATCTATTTGATAACAGTTGATTTCTTGCAACTTTGATTATCTTATATTTTATCTATCTAGTAGATGTCAAAAGACTTTTTGCATTATTTGTATATACAAGCAGCAACTTAAATAGCAAACGCTAGCGAAGCAGTCTTCTTTGAGTTGACTTTTGATGCAAACTACCAAACTTCACATTTGGTTGCTGGATTGTATTGTGAAATATAAGAGCACTTGAACACTTCCTGGAATGCTAGTGAATTCGACAAGGCACCTTCAATTCTGCAAATAATAGAACTTTATGTAAGCATTGATTTAACAGGTACACTTGTATATTTGAATTATAATATAGTGAAAAGATTATTTCAAAGTATGACCAAAAAGACCAGCAAGAGAAAGCAGTGTTTAGGTCACATAGCCCCTCACTATGTTCAACCTAGCAAATACTATATTGTTTTATATATTCAATGAAAGTTGCAAAAATATTTACAATTGATCGTTTATGTTTTAAAACTTGCATAATGTAATAACATGTTTCCACGTTAATGTTTTAAATACAAATAGCTAAATTATTACACTAATTCATACTAACCTATATGGCCCAGGACTATGGGTATCCCACAACAAAAAGTCTTCGATCCCAGAATCTGTCCATTTTGAGCAATATAACTGAAATAGATCGATGGGAATATGCATTGATTATCATTATCTTAAAATATTTCTACCCAAATTTTTTTTTACTAAAAATTACTAGTCAGATATTTAACTGTGTTTTGTTCTAAGAGCTGATGATCTGCAATACAAGTTTCTAGTTACCTGAGCAAAGCTGACATAGAATATTTGTCGATTAGTTAGTGTAACACCTGGAATTGGTTCTTCAGTTCCGTGTTCGTTTAACCATAATTCATATGCCTGTAAAATGAAAACATGATGTTATAATTTAGCGTACATTTACATTTATTAGTCTGCTACTAAAGCAAGCTATTAAAAGAAGTTTCAGTAATAGTTTATCACGACAAATTATTTACAATATGGTTAAAGTTCTAAAAGGAGTGGTGTTTCTAAAATAAAGGCTCACTTACAATATTTGCGGCTCGTAGTCCGCCATTATCAGCAATATTTTCCTCTAGCGTTTGCTCCCCATTTATCTGAAATAATTATAGTAAATAATTATGACATAAATTGGATATGATATTTTATAATAATTTTCGTAGCCAAAACGTAAATTAACTTTAAAATTATTAAAATTTATTTAGATATTGCAGTCAACATTTAAAACCTTTACTGTGTAACAGATAAAAATCACTTAATATGTTCAAAATGCTTCCGAACAAACATAACCCATCATATTTCATTACCGCCAAGGAGCTGCATCAGTCATTTTACTTTAACAAAACTGTAACAAAACGCATTTTACAAGAAAATTTTTAAAAGAGTCCAGGATAAGTAAAATTGCCAAATATCGCAGTGACTACTATATTTCGGCTGGAAGCTGAAACTTTTACATGTAAAAGAAACCATGTTCAATTTAAGCCACAAGCCAACGCCTATAATTTCATTAAAATAAATCAACATGCTGCCATCATTATTAAAAATTGCGGTTCTGCAGTCTCTGGAAACATCGACATTGTTTGTAGAAAATGTGAAATATATATTCGACTAAGAGTCCTTTTTTTACAAGACCGCCAGAAAACTCTAATTTCGAATGGAAAATAATACAGACATACTCCACTTCAAGTAATCTGTAATTTGGCATTTAAACCGGTTGTAACGGATTGAAGGCATCTTATTAAAAAATATCTGTCAAGTCTTTATCTTAATACACCCTAATTTTAACTTTGCTATACCTTTATTCCATAAAATTAACTGGAACAACAATTCTTCTGTTTACTCAGTGCCACAAAGAAATCTGACTTATATTTCACTGATTGAAATGTATTAAAATACATAATAAATAGAAAAACACCTTAAATATTAAAAATTGTCTGCATACTTACTGTATGATTGTTGATCTTGAAATGATCATACTGGTCTTTCATACAGTGAGTAGTTACATTAAACTGTTTGGCAGTAAGAGGATCCCACCAGTCTCTGAGGACACCTTTGCCGTCATACTGTCTTCCTGAATTATACATTTATACACAAAATGACATCTGTAACAAGTTTGTTTTTCTTCCTGTGTGTGTTTAGAAAACTTTACAGAAAGAAATATAGTTCACCTTAACGAACTTGAAGTTTTAGTAATAAACACTCTCATAAGCTATTAAGTAAGAAGTAACTAAGGTGTAATCAGCAAGGCAATTTTCTGAGATAAATATTCCAAGTTATTATCCTGTTATCAATATTATCAACAGGAATAAATCTTTAGACTGCATTCGAAGTAATTAGCATGTAATTAATAATAAAAACGACTCAATTTACAGAAACAAACACATGAGCATATATTAAACAAAAATAATTATTGTATGAATGTTGAATGGTCTACGCTGGGCATTTTTCAAAAAGTATTCCAAATATTGTTAAAAACAACATAAATTTACCGTATCCTTAAAAACTATTACAAGCTCTTAATGTTGATATTTTCAGTGATGTAATTTGAACATTTATATGATGGATTATAATATTTTGTTCCAGAACAAGTTATAATCTGCTATAAAAATATATGTGATATCTGAATTGCCAAAACATTTCATGTATAGTTCTTTCATGATTTGTTGTTATACCTCTATTACAACATACTATCACAAATCGCAGATCTTCCAATGCACCAGAAAGTGTAAGTTTCGTGATGAAATATGATTATACAAACCTTGTATGTCAAAAGCATGAGTTATTTCGTGACCAATCAACGACCCGATCGCACCAAAATTTAAGGCACTAAAACAAGAAAGTGTGTGAAAATCTTTAATATATTTTTTGAAGTCCAAAGATTGAGCTAATTACAAATATAAATAAAACTTCTTCTTTATTATATAAATTAGATACAAAAACGATAATGACAGTTCTCGTAGAATAGACTCAAATAGTTTATTGAGATATAGGTATAGTACACACACGTTATGTTATGTTAAACTAGATTCATATGTAAACTGTCACTTACCTGGGCCCTTCATTGCTAAATATTGGTAGATGAAATAAGGCTATGGGGAAGATTATATCATTACGGACTGGCGAGTAATCTGATTCAACAGTCACAGGTGGATTCAGCCAACTGCAATGATAATTTCGAAATATGTCATTGCTTTGAACAGAATATTTTTTCAAAAACACGAAATAGTCTCCAAAAGTTATTGTAATGTTCTTTTAAAACGTTAAGTAAAGTACAGCATGTACATGTGTTTATGTTATGTTTGAGATTTAGATACTCGATGTATTCAAAACAATCCCATTAATCTATCGTATAAACAACTTGTAAAAGTGGTAATATAATTTAGTTTAACAGACGGATAATTATTTTTTTCCAGTGCTTTAAACATATGAGCCGCGTCACGACAAAACCAACATAGTGCGTTTGCGACCAGCATGGATCCAGACCAGCCTGCGCATCCGCGAAGTCTGATCAGGATCCATGCTGGTCGTAAACGCACTATGTTGGTTTCGTCGTGACGCAGCTCATATGATAACAACTGAATTTTGTCTATGTTCTTTACAAATGTTAACCATGTTTTATACCTGTTGTGTCTGTCAAAACTTTCATTTAAGTCGTTTATCATGTTCTGTATGGTGAATGTTCTCCAATTGAGCAAGTTTCTAAACCAGTCCGAGCCAACAGAAAACTACAAAATAAAATAAAACTTTTTATCTTTTGTAACGAAACTTAGTATAATGTAAAATAATATTTTATAGTACGCTCTATTTGTAATATAATATTTCATATTATATGTTGAAATTCTTCAGACAATCAAAGTATGATTTTATCAAAATATTGGTCTTATTTTCAATCAAATGTTAAAGCGTTGTGAAGTCATAGCAATTAATTAATAACATTTACATTATATAGTAAATTCGTTATGATTCGCTCGTGTATAACATTATAAATGGAGCAAATAATTTCATTTTTGTCTCTCAGGCGTATACAGTTTTCTTTTATTACTCTCCTGAGATCAAATAATACCGGTGAATCACTTAAATTATGTCTGAATATTATATATCATACAAGCTGTGCCATAGGTTTTTGGTACGGATGAAATATTGATCAATTACATTCGGAAATAATTTCAACTATCAAATGAAAGTAAAATAATAAAAAAACAATCTAACCTGCTCATAAAACTGGTCGAGGAATGTAGTATTTAAAATAAAGGACGGATAACTGACTTTCTCAATCATTTCATCAATCTAAAATAAAAGAAATAAATTTATATAATAATAAAAATTAGCAACATATTACTATTTTCACCCAAAAGGAAAAAGAATAAACTAGGTATCACTTTTGTTTCCCAATCATTGGAATAAACTATCACAATTATCACATTATTAAACAAGCAGATGAGATAATTCAATTGATATAATATTTTCAAAAACCGTAAACAGCAATATTATTACCCACATCAATCCTATGGAAACAAAACATAACATGACTGGCTATAAAATAATTTGTTTCCATGTCATCAGATCATTAAAGGTAATTGTTGTTAAGAATCGAACAAAACATTTACCTTCGCAGAAGCATGTTGTTTCGTTGTAGAGTCCATCCAGATCTTTCGTAAAAGGTATTCTTTAAATGCCTTTTTAACATAGTCAACCAAAACTTTTATCTATAATATCATGAAGAAAAAGATATAATGACAATTGCGTTGTTTGATAATACAAAACAAAAAATATTTATGTTTAAATAAATAATAAAAAGGTATTATTATTACAGCATATCAATGTGAAACAGAACGGAAATGAATAAAATGCAATAACCTTTTATGAATGCGTTATAGAAATAACCTTAATTGTCAAGTAATGAATTATGCATCGAATCAATATGCATTAACTGGAAATGGAAATACAGGTTTTAATTATGAATAAAATAAACATATACTTCGTCATTGTCATCAATGATTTTTTTTCCGTTCACCTGAGGTTGATTTCTAGAGCTTTTGAAATTCCGTCTGTATATGTTTGCTGCTTTGAGGAAATTTCATTTTATATGTTCTGATTTAAAAATTTGTTGTATTGCTTTGGGATAAGGAGTCGTTAATACAAAATAAGGCATATCACCTTTAAACCCGTATTCATTATAATACCTTTTATCACTGAAAACAGAAACTTCAAACAAAAAGCCATTATCCGTTCAACCATTTGCATACGTGCTAACCTTTGTAAAATAACTTGTCAAGATTTCTATAGCATGTCACTACAGCTATCTAGCCATGTTTTTACAATATAAATGCAAAAAAGCTTTCCTTTTTAAGGTAACTGTATACGGGTCTAAAAGCTTATACTAGCAAATAAAAGAGAGGAAAACGATTATGAAAGCAAGCGTGAATAGATCAAATAATTCAATTTATCATTAAGATCAGGTTTTTGTTCTGTATAGTTTTACACTGGATAGTATTCATACTACACGACCAGTAGTGTCAATCTGAAACACCATTTGATTTCTAGATGTATCGCTTCAATTTTCAAAGCATCCATGTCTTTGATATAGTTTAATATTTATGTAAGTAGACATCATATACTGACGAAATAATCCAACAATATTAACTTGGTAAACATATTCAAATGACACTACTGGTGTATAAAATGTTGTGTCTGCAGATGATATGCCCTACATACAAACCTTTTCAACACGGTCTACATCCTACATAGTTGAAGAAATAGATTTACAACAGGAAAGTGCTAGCGTCAGTTATAAAGTTTGTGCATGTGTGTTTATATAAAGGAGAACACTATGTGCATTTATATAAAAGTTAATATATACGCTATCACGTTCATTGCGATTACAAGTATGCTAGTTATAAAGCTAACCTACATATAAAGACAGAAACTTATAATTTTGAGTATAAATAGCAACAATATATTGTGAAGCATTAATATACATTGAGATAAAGCATGGATGACTGTCCTAATATATAAGTATGTCGGGTTCTTTTTAATTTCTAAAATTATGAAACATAAAACAAACAAAGTTTAACTTTTAAACTTGTTTCCGTTTAGTTTATCTTAACTTATAAATAGTCAGTTATGTAGGCAATATATTTATAAGTATAGAAATGAGCATTCACGTGTTACAGAAAGTGTTTTAGGGGTAAATAATGCAAACAATTGTGCTATGAAATATTAAGTAAATCTTTCTAAATCAAGGTCAAACAACAATATAACATAAGTGCAATATAATAGTAAATGACAAGTGTATGACAATTACCCTGGACATCGATTTATCTATAGACGTTGCATTCACGTATATAGCACCGGTGGCTAATCCCATTGCCTTGTTTGTATAAAATGTACATCTTCTCCAATGCTCGCCTTCCATGTCTACATCTAAAACATTTAAATATAAAGTTAAAATATCAAGACATGGACATGAGAAAAAAAGATTCGGACAAAAATGGGATAATATAAATGATCAATCACAAACATAAATAATTTGAATTGCAAATTAAAACTCATTAAATAACATGCATAAAAATCATGGCACAATACATCCGCCAATGTGGATGCCATATAACCTTAGATGTAATGCAATTTTGTAAAACTAACAAGTATAGACTATTAGATATTGATTGATAACTGTTATATCGCTTTTTAATGTATTCAGTATATGTACTGTACACTTATAAGATATCATATGAACACAAAGTACAATTTAGAAAATCAATTTATTGAGTTGTCATGAAACAATTGTTTCCATAAAACAACACCTTTATCGCTTTATATATTTTACACATCTTTAAAAACAATTAAAGAACTAAAAAGAATTACCTGTAGCTTGGTCCACTTCAGGGTCAAATGTGCTTAAGTCAAAGTATTTAAACATAGATCTTGCAATACTCAGTGCAATGTACTGTGAGAGGATTCTGAAAAAGACACTCCTTATGATTAAATAACAGTTAATAATTTTTATTAAGCGCAGCCGAAAAATTACGAAAGTATACTATATATTTACTTTAAAATTGTGTGATTAAAAGTTCTCCTTATCATGCAAAGATCAAATAAATTGTGTCCTTCAATTAGATCAAAACTTCCTAATTGGTTGAGAAATTGATATAATCATAAATAACGGAATAGCAAATATTAAAGAACATGATTAGACGCCTATGATGTACTGGTTTATCTTTGTATATACTAGCCGCACGATAATAGCAGACTAAGGTAACGGTAGCCTTTATATGCTACTATTATGCTTTGCTTCATCATTTAAATGATATCGAACTAATAAATAACGTCATAAGATAGTCAAAGCTTACCCAGTTAAAGTTTTGTTTTGTTTGTACTCATTTACAATAACGCACACCTCTAATAACGCATTCTCGTGTAAGACAATTACTTCTGTTTGATCTGCTATGCGTTTGGATGGAGATCCGACAATTCCATTTAAATAGTTTGCCCATGGAATCTATGTTTCAGAATGAAAATATTATCTTAAGAATATGCAAGCAGCCAGTGAAAACGTGTTTATAATAGAATCGGGACGTTGTTAAGTTCTCAGAAATAAACTTATAAAATAGTTACGTAAAAATTTTGGGTAAGTTATACAAAGAAACAAATATATTTACCATAAGGCGTTTAAAACAGTAAGTTATTCCTTGGGTAAAATCACTGGAAAAAACACATTTCATAAGTCTAAGATTCAAATCGTTTTATAAACTGTTATCAAAAAAAACGTGACTGTGAAACATTTATTTTTTCATATCATGTTTCAACATCTGTTTTGCAGTATTTTCAATTTCAAATTTATTTCATTAATTTAAATCTTAAAACTAACATGCGTGTTTGTAATTTTCATACCATGTTGCCACATTTGGTTTGCAGGGTTTTCACTTTCATCGCATTGTAAGCCTGTGTTCGGTTATGAATATGAAGATCTATGTCATGTGCCTGAACAAAAGAGCAAACATATACTTATATATGGCGTGTTTCGCAGATAGCGCATGAGCACATCGTAAATAAAATTCTACAAGTTCGGAATTTAGTTGTCAATAATTTAATTTATATTACAAATTCAGCTATTTGAGAAAAATCTTAAAACTCAAATATCGCTTTTCTATGTTCATTGTTTGTTATTATTTTTCACCTTAAATGGATAAAAATAATAAAAGGAGAACGCAGTTAGAAAGATGCCCTACTTTTTAGAGAAAAACAATGAACTAAGCTACCTTGTTGGTTGTTTCATTCATAATTTATTTTCAGTAAAAGAGCAACTTACAAGGGACAGCTTTTTCTCCAAAACAAGAAGCATTTCAGCCAAGTTGTCTGCTTCCTCTTTCTGCTTGTCCCATAGAGTTTGCAGCAACAGTGACGTTTCCTTCAGATAATCTTTTACCAACTGTAACGTTAAAGAATGTTTTATTGATGTGTATCAAATAGGAACTAGCATTACCATCAATTTACAGGCTTAAGAATATTAACATAGTAAAATGGTAAGCCCCTTTCTCAAAACAATATGTACAGTGCTGTGTGACATCTGTACAAAGTTGCACAGTGCTTCTTCATCGCAGAGTTGTTACATTTTGAAGTTCGTCGGGATCATTGATTATCATACTTTGAGTGGTAGGATTGAGTGCAACGAAAGCTGATTTTCGACGGGTTAGGATAATGAACTGTCCGTTGCATCAGTGATACGTTTAATGGCAATGTCACATTTATAAGCTTATATTATTTTGTAAAATGTTGGAAGAAAATAGGATTTTTTTTGACAATACATTAAATGCACATTTCTTAATCACTGTAGCATAACCTATAAATTGACACTTTTTCATATAATACCTTTCACATTAATAGGACATGTGTTGGCTTGGCTATGTGAAAAGCAGTAATCAGTTTATACATACATCTGACAGGTTGTGTACAGGATGAGGGTGGGTATGTTTTATATGTGGAAGTTTTGTTGTTGTTCTTGGTGTTGGCGCTTCTGTAATTGTCTCGTTATTGTTATTTTCTGTCCCATTCGTCGTTGTAGTTAGATTTGGTGCGACAGAACTTGGTCCTGAAGTGTCTGTATCGTTTCCGCTGTAATATATTGTTTTCATGTATTATTTGTTATATTAAAAATATGTAACATTCAATTTTGTAATTATTCTTTATCATTAACCCATATTGACAATAATTTAAGATTTCAAATAGGTAAAAATATGAACATGTAGCACAATATAGCTTAAATCATTGTTGCAAGTTTTGTTCTACATGCGAAATATTTTAAATCATTGACTAAATCACAAACCTTGTTTCTGTTTCGGCAGTGTTGTTAGCGCTCCTCTGATGTAACAACTTCTTTTCTTCCGATTTGAAAATACCGTAAGGAAATGGCGAGCTTGCCGCTTCAATCTGTAATACAGTCATTAAACATGTATCTATATAATAATAAAAATAATGATAAGAAAAATAATAACAATAATGAACAACATAAAATAATTCATGTAATAGATTAGAATAAAATAATGCAATTTATATAACAATAACAATTATTAAAATAAAGTATGTTTTACATTTTACAACAAACGTAAGCGCTCTCGGAATGGACATCACTTTAAACATTCCTTTTCTTAAAGTTACTCTTCACGTTTTTCAGTATTCATTAGTCTTAACTTTTGAATGGTTTTCATATCTTGTTCAGAACAGAAGAATACCTTTATAATATTATGGACTGGATTACGCTCATCTGGTCCAACCATTATTTGGAATAATGGCCATGTGTTGAGTTTATGAACTTCTGATAACGTATTCATCAGATTGAAAACCTGACCATCTTTTGATATGTTAGCCAGCAGACCTTTAAAGTCATTCAGAGTTTTTTGCCGACCAACTTTGCTTTCGGCCATACAACTTTTATGAAATATACGAACTTTCTCTTGTGCTGGACTGTGTAATGTGTGAGATTCTGAAAGAAAAGATACGAAACACATTTAAACATTATTAATTTATATCTGGTGCGTGTAAATCGTCATGTAACCATTGTTTATGTAACAGTACCCATTCCTTTTCTTACGAAATAAACAATACAAGCTGCATAACATTCGATTACGACGTGATTTGTTGTTTGTGGGGTGTTTTTTGTTTTAATAATTAACTTATCGTGTGAATGAATTCCAGGTACACAATATCTTTGAACGAAATTGTGCGCTTTTTAAGCAGAACATTAGAAAAAATTGAACAAACGATGTTTTACAAGCTAATAATTTGACTAAGCACTTACCTATAAAGTCCTTTAACATATACATATTTTTATACGCTAACTCTTGAAACCTATCCCATACCCGGTATCCCGGTGGTATAGGTGTTTCTTTGAGCCAACCACCGCACGCATACTGGTGAAAATCTTCACACGGATCTGCTGTAGGATCCATTGCTCCTAATAACGAACTTGCTGCCTTTAAACAACCTGCGCTCTCACATTTTTCAGGAACTAGAACATCAATCAATCAATCAATCAATTAATAAATCAATTAAAAAATAAATTAATTAGCCATAATTAAAAATATATGTTGTCCCAATTTTATTCTCAATTATTCTCTTAAAAAAGTTATCGTGTCAAATACATTTTTTCACGTTATTGTTTAAGATGTTATAAGAACATTCGACAAAGAAAAAACAACTAAAAAATAACAATAATTTTAACCAGTTTTCATTATTGATCACCTTTATAAGAAATAAAAAAAAATTTTTTTCTTTAACGTTTATCTCTCTTTAGATTTACCTTTAACGTCTTTCTTTTTGCCAATATGAGCAGCAAGTGCGATGATAATTATAACACAAACTACACCGAAAGCAATTAAAGCTTTCTCTATTCCCGTCAACCGTCTTCTTCTTTTACAGGCATCACAGTTAAACACTGGGTCATCATCGTCGTATTCTAGAAAGTCTTCTTCTGAGCCAGTACGACTGTCTTGGAATGGGGCGTCTTCCATCTGAAAAACAACAACAACAACAAAACAATTTTTAATATCAGAAGTATGACTTTCAGTTTTGATATGTGTTAGTACATGGCTTCTGAAAATATACTATCCCTATAAACAAAAAGGTATGTGCTAATACAAACTCATGTGTGTTACCATTTATTGAAATAAAATAATGAAAGAAGAAAGTAAAAAATTATATTAAACAAAAGATTTTGTCAGAACTCAAAATTAAAGTGTATGAAAATCATAATAGAAAAAGTTGATAGAAAGATAAAAGTTAATAAATGAAAATGCAGAATATAAACTACAGTTGAGTATTTGAAATTTAAGATATAAGATAATTTGTGTTTAGAATAATTCAAATTCTTAATTACCTTTCTTTTAAAGCATTTCATAAATATTGATTTATAAACCACATCCCTTTTTCTTTTATTTTTAAGAAACATTATTATATCATAAGCTCCCCGCCACCATTTGTGCAAAACGCAATAATAAGAATGGTTTCAGTGCAAAACGCAATAATAAGAATAGTTTCAGACATGAATCTACGTGAAGCATGAATACATACAGAAGGTATAGACGTTGTAAACACTATGCATGGATTTAAAGGCATCCTTCAAACTAAGTTTAGAAGTTACTATGGATGGAAAGAATTTGAATCATGAGAATGCTTTGGTCTCTAATAAGATATCATTTAGTGTATTAATAATCTTTTAAAACTTATTGTATATATTTTAAACACTCTTATAATACGATGTCGTGTTAAAAATTAATGTTTACTGTAAGAGAAAAAATATACTAAGTACTATTCCAGATAAGAAACGGATAAGCTGTATGTTTATACTAATAAACGACGTACCTCGATCTTGAAGGTAGATAGTAAGTTAGCTACGTGTAAAAACATTTGAAGCTATATCT
Organism: Ruditapes philippinarum; assembly: GCF_026571515.1. Classification (NCBI taxonomy): domain Eukaryota; kingdom Metazoa; phylum Mollusca; class Bivalvia; order Venerida; family Veneridae; genus Ruditapes; species Ruditapes philippinarum. Next base: position 192,242 of record NW_026863506.1, read on the forward strand.
AGCAAGATTTTTTTTTATCATAGCGTCTTAGTTTCTTGAATAATTTTCAATCGATTTAATCGCATACTGATAGATAATTGAAATGTGCAGTATAATAAATTGGTTTTTATAATACAACACATTTGAAACATCGCTTTCCATAATAATATGTACTAGGCGGCTTTTATTATTTAAAGTAATTTATTATTTTACAGAAAAGAAGTTTGCAGTATCATGAACTAGTTATAGGGATAAAGGCTTGGATTATATTAACAAATAACCGTTTATATATGTGGTTTTATTTATCTCGTCAATTTTTTTTAACTACTTATATTCATGGCTGCTGACAAATTATATATCATTGTCGCTGAAGTGGTTTAATTTTAATTGATTGCTTTCTTAATGTTTTAGCAGGTAATATGACCGTATATCCCATATTAGGCCAATACCAAATTACAAAATTACAATAATATTAGGCTGACTACCTTCCTCGTCGTCATATATCTAGGACAAACTATAAAAACGCTGTTGAGCCTACCATGCTCAGCCACATTAAATGTTAATCTTGCTCAATATATTCTGGTAGTAGCCTAATATAGGATTTATCTAGCCACAATGTGACAACTAAACATATAGTAAGGAAAGGAAGAGTATTTTGTAGTAGGCGTGATACCAATCTAAAGTGGGCCATATTACCTGTGAAACATCTTTTTAATGACATATATTATACAATGTTGATATAAACAAACACGGTAATAATTATAATAGCCAAACTAATTATTATAACAGTGTTAGTAAACGGGTTAAATTTCTAGTTGTCCGAAACATTTCCGCTTTTTCTATCACATTTCACCACAATTGCCATAATCCATCGGCAAAACAATGAATGAAAGAACTGAACATACAAATGCCCAACTTCTAAATAGATGACACCCGACATCACGGATTGTGTTATCGTAGCGCTACTTAAAAATTATTATGTTAAATATATTAGTAATCAATATAAGAAATAGTTTCTAGGACAACAATTGCATTTATAATTATATGTATATCCATAAACATATAAATACAAAACGTTGATTTGAAATGTGATATTTTGTGAAAAAGTTTATGTTTGTTACAAGTTAGCTGAAAGAAGATTAATATGAAAGTCCATAGCAAGCATGAGTAAAAGCTAGAGATGTGCGTCAAAGCTGAAACCAATGTTGATTTCATTATCTAACTACCTCATGACTACCACGCCTTTTAAAAGAATCATAAGACGCGTTCTTGATATATTGAATGAGACCTTTCTCTGACTCTCCGTAGTTGGATGATGTGGAATGCAACTTCTTATTCTTTTTGTCCTGTAAAAATTGTGTCTGGATATAGATTTGACATTTCATATAGAGTTCAAATAATTATAGCTTATCCTACAGTTCAAATACATACGACAATGTGTCATACAAGTATTGTTGAATATTATGTGTTGTTGCTTGAAAGTAACACGACATCATATTGACGTCATATTTATGTGCTTAGCAGCATAACAAGTTAGCAGAAAAGCTTTGCAGGTAGTGTAATAAAAGTATGACTTAAAAAATAAGACCCAAACAGAAAACAAAACCAAAATACATGCATGTATTGAAACAAAAGGAAAACCTTGCTTACAAAAGATACTAAAAACACAAAACTTCAAATAGAAGAATAGAATATTCTCCAATAATAAGTTATCCAAAATGCAATATTTCTAGTTTCTTAGATTAGATTAGAATATCTCACGTTATATCGTATTCGAAATGTAGTTTGTGTTGCTTCTTAATAGAATTGACCGATTTGTTTAGGCCTTTGACTTTAAACCATTTGCTAAATGCTAAGTGTCGTTGTTGGTTCGAATCACACAAGGAATTTTGGTCTTTCGTGTAAGTAAGCTGTCCTGCTAGCTTACAGTAAATCGATGGTTCGACTCTGAATAAGTGCATTATAGGACTCTAGAGGTTTTCCTCCATCAGCTTCAGTTAAAGTCGCCATATGACATTGACAGTGTTTTTCTTTAAACCGAAGAACTAACCAAACAAATTTAAATAAATAACACCAAAAATATACCAAAGCATTCGTTGAATTATTTATATCACCTAGTGAACATTTGTTTCATGGAATTCCAGAAACAGATGTATTTAATAATATGGTTTTATAAGACTGTAATTAAATAAATAAATGATAAACGCGGAAACGTTCTTTCTTATCAGAAATAATTGCCGAACTTGTGGCATTTGGTATGAAACTGGAATGTGTATCAATTTGGCAAACCAAACACAAATTTGTCTCCGGTATAATTTTGTAATGGATATAATGGACTTGTTAAGCGTAAAAAATGTCGTAATTAATGTATTGTTGAAAGCAAATCCAAGTATACAAAAAAACGTACTTACACGATTTCGTGTAGCAAATATTTTAACTTTTTTTAATTTGTTACAATATCTCTCTAATCGTTCTCTTGAGTTATGTATAATGTATATGAACTTGCTCCGCAGTTGGTTGTTAAAGTATAGATAAATACGCAACTTCTTAAAATAATTTACAACAAAGTAATTAACTGTAAGATTTTGACCTTTTCGATTATGTCCGTAAGTGGCAGAAATTCTTTGATTGTTTCTTTTCATTTATCTTATCGCAAAAACATTGACAAATTATAGGACAAATGAACTTCTGAACTTTCTACATATTTCAATATATACCACAAGAAAAGATTTATAAAATCTGACACTTTTCCCATTACTGGTATGAAAAATTGATACATTGGTATATTTGGAGCATCCTAGATTTTCGAAAAAGTTCTACTCAAAGTCATTAGAGTGTCTCTAGTACGATACATGCATTTTACGAGTTTGTTGATTAATAGATAATTGCATTTGTTTTTCATTACGGAAGACCATAAAACTATATATAACCCTCGGGATCAATTAAAACAAAGATGGTTACTGTTAATTCACTTATTTTCGCGCGCACGACACTGAGACGTTTTGACACAAAGAACATTTTTACAGACGAAATGAAATTTTGTCGGATCTTAAATTCGTGGATCGACCTATTTCCGAAAAACTACGGAATTTAGTTCCACACGAATGATAATAATTTTGCAAAAGGTGACATGAGTCTGTTCACGAGAGACATTAAAAGTCCAATATAGGTTCTCAAACAGATGAATAACATTTAAATTAGTAGTAATTTCATGAAATTTGTTGTAAGCAACATGTTAGAAGTACGTCCATTATATTGTATATTTATGTCATTTAAAGAAAATATGTCTCTTACACTACACGTTCGGACAGAGACAACAAGTGAATATATTTTATACACTTCTTTTCATACGAAGCATTACGTGCGTTTTATCCGAAGACAACCGATTATAAACCGTAAACGTAAAAAAACATACCATAGTAACGATGAATTAAGAAAAATGAACTCGACAAAATTAAAGAAAATAACAAATGAGCACACATTCTGTTACAAATTACATATCCTCGTTTGGTTTGCGGCACCTTATGTCTAAAATCAGGTCACTAAGAGCAACACAGATCGTCAAATTGGCATGGTACTTAATTTGTTGGTAATTTTAGTATGCCCTTTATTCAGTGTAACAATGTAAAATGTTGTCTCTTTCTTGAAAATAAATTGTATAGTTTCATTATTTTAAAATTAGCAAAGTTCTTACTGTATTACTGAAATATTAAAACTTTGATCATTTGAAACCATTCCAAGAATACTTCAGTTCGATATAATATTATGTGATTTGATTACCAAAAAAACCAGAACATTTCAGTAACACTTCTAGGATTAAGGTTTTTACATAAAGTTCCAGTAACCTAACAGATGTACGTGACTATTTAATTACTCTAGATTAGATTGTTGTTTCACTCAGACATGACCCTGGGCAGAATGCTCTCAAACTATCCAATAACACAATGTTCCTACTGCGTCTGGCAAGGCAATTTCTAGTCATTGTGTTCTACGTCCTATGACGGTATTGCATTCTTAACCACAACATTGCCTCCACACCGAATATAAGGCACATGTGCTTACAGAAATGTTTTACGAGAAACATATTACGCACGACAAATTACCTTTAAACTGACGAAAACGTATATGTTTAAAGTGATATTAAAATATCCAGACTTTTACGGTGTATGATCGATAGAAAATTTGCTTTAAGCTTTATCAATAAAAAGACATATGAAAATGTATGAAATGAAAGAACAATGTAAAATACATTTAAAACGAAACGTGTGCAACACACAAATCAATCATTAATTTACTCATATTGGAGGAAAGGAATGCCTAATCAGTTTAATACCTAACTCATGCTGGAAATCTATTCACTAATTTAAAGATTCCATCAATATTTGACTGTATTAATACCAAATGTATCTTTTAATTACGTTTGTATAAAGATAAAGAGTTACATACTAATGGCAAATTATATAAAACACATGGAATAACTTTGCCTTATGTGGACATAATTATCATGTCATGACAAATATCCACATTTTGATACCTTTATTTCCTTTCGTTTGCATACACTATTGCTGCCTTTGCGGACTCTAAGTCTGGGAAGATGCGATTACAGTGCTTATTTACTAGATTTATGAACACATAAATCAAACGTTATTGCTGATGAAAGTATTGCATGGCTAAAATTTTTATCATCAGTTAGCACTAGAAATTTTTTATATCAATGTAATATTGTGCGTATATCTTGTATAAAGTAACGTATTGTGGATAAACGTTTCTATAGCTTGAATATAAAATGTCAGTTGTTAATCAACACGAAAGGAAATTGGTTATTTGTGGTTATGAAATAAGACATATAAACTTGCATACTAAGCATGTTTTGCTAATAAGAAATTAAACAAGCAATAATAATCTCTATCACGAGTTTAATGAAAACAATATAGAAATAAGAAACTATAACTCTTAGAGAGTAATATTTTGTTGGTCATTATTATAATATTGTCACGTAGGTGTACAATCCTTCTTTTATAAAATATTTACATGTATAGATATAGATTTAATTGATAAAATGGTTTTAAGTGGGCCAAGGAAATGATATATGAACGTGAATTTGTTTTTCAGATCGTTTTCTCAAATAATGAAAATAAGTTTTAAGAGCTGTTTGGTAAATATATTCAAATAAGTATGTTTATCTACAAAAAGAAACGTTTACAGAATGATATGAATCAATTTATATAGATAATAATAAATACAATTGTAACCATTGTATTAAACTAAAATTTCTAAATGAAATAATACAGTAAAAATAACTTCAATAGGTAAATTCTTCACACATAAAACATCATAAACAGTTGTAAGCATTATCGATGCTTTTATTTAGTCTTAGTCTATTTTTGATTTTATATGCTGATGACCAAGTATTATTTACTACAAATCCCGACACCTTACAAAGCATGCTTAAGGACATCGAAATATATTGTAATACCTTTGGACTTAAAATAAACATAGATAAAACCAAAGTTATGATTTTCGAAAGAGGCAGACCTACACATTTTGATTTTCATCTTTATGGCAAAAAACTTGAAATAGTAACGTCTTTTAAATATTTGGGAATATACCTTTTTAAAAATGGAAACTGGTCACGAACACAAAAAGCATAGCAGAACATGCATCGAAAGCACTTTATAGATTGTTTGCTATTCTTCATCAATATGAATTCAAAACTAGTGAAAAATGTTAATTATTTGATTCATTAGTAGCATCAATTCTTAATTACTGTTCGGAGGTATGGGGAAATATTGAAGGTAGTGATATTGAAAAGATTCACACTAAATTTTGCAGAAAAAATCCTAGTTGTTAATATATCAACAAATCTGACAGGATTATATGGAGAACTTGGTAGAGAACCAATGAAAATTGTAAGACAAATAAACATGATTAGGTATTGGTTAAAAATTCAAAAATTAGAAGACAACAAACTAATAAAACAAATGTATAATATGCTAAAACTAGATGCAGATAACAATATAACTTATAATGGCCAAAACTGGGCATATCAAATTAAAACAATATTAAACAGACTGGGTCTTTCAGATATGTGGAACGATTTACATAAATATCAACATATTCCTGTTTTTGAATTTATAAAACAAAGAATATTAGACCAATATCATCAAACCTGGTTTTCAGAAATAAATAACTCTCAAAGACTTTTAACATATTGTAGGACAAAGTATTCATTTTCGATCGAACCTTATCTTGATTATTACAGTTTAGAAAGACGTTTCAAAATTGCTCTTAGTAGATTTCGTCTATCATCACACAATCTTGAAATTGAGAGGGGTAGATACTATAATATTCCAAGATTAGAAAGAACTTGCAAATTTTGTCGTTCTTTACTCATTGAAAATGAGTACCATTTTCTACTTACTTGCCCGATATATATAGATTTAAGACACAAATTTTTGAAGCGTTATTATTTTACATGGCCAACATTGCAAAAATTTGATAAGTTAATGATGTCTCAAAATAAGAAAGAAATTATCAATTTATCTAAATATCTATATTTTGCTAACAAACGGAGAACAGAATTAGAACAGTAGTAATCATCTATTTAAAATGAACCAAGAATCTCGTGTAACTAACCAAAAGCTCCTTTGTTTAAATAATAACACTTATGTAATCTATATATGACCTATCACTACACATTATTATATTATTGTAGGCTAGAAGTAAATGTATATTACTTAATGCTGAAATAAATTGTTGTTGTTGTTGTTGTTGTTGTTGTATTTGTTTCAAATATTGATGAAGATAGTTTTCATATTATTACAATACTTGTAATAATTATATAAGCCTTACTCCACAGCATACCATCGCATCAATTAAATACGACACGCTGTGCTAATTGATAAACAATTCCAATACATCTTTTTAATGTGTAATTACCGTGTTACAAATGGACGTTTATAATTTGCTAAAATGACAAAAATGATAAAACAAATTATTTAATTACCATACCTTTATACAGAACGGCATCATATCTTGATTAGTTAGATTTATCCTTTAAGATCCCTATCAATACAGTACAATGAACAGTGTCTGAATGTGGGCTTACATCAAAGCATTGCCGGCGATGTAAATAAAAGAAAGGCGGAGAGATTCGTTGGTATTGATCACAATAAAAAGATTACTCTCCATGTTCTTGCCTCTATGATCAGAGTAACAGAGTGTATGATTTTATCACCAGACTATCTGACATCATAGACAATTAGATTATCTCCGATACAGTGTCATCAAATATTGAAATCCTTAGACATATCAGGGGGATATGGCAATGGTAACAAATTAGGAAAATCGTTAAACGTATTTTTTTCTCTTAGAGATTACAATTAAACAATCTTATATTAAGACATCAAGTGTTTGCAAATGAATATAATAAGACAATACTCCCGCTTAAATGTATTCTTGCTTTTAATTGAAACAACCATTTTTAAACAGATGTCAAATGCGGATAACGGTAGTTAACCAGGGGTAGACAATTAGGTTATAACGTGACTGAAAATGATGAATTCCAAGAATTAAATTCTGCATAGACCTGCTGGAACAGATCTCTTTCCATCGATACGATTACAGTAACTTCCAATCCGTCTAATGCGGGTTAATGAGTACAGACCAATTGTTTCACAATCGGCAACATGCTTTTGTAATCTGGCGATTACTGCACATGGCTTCATTGTCATTTGACATGGAAGCACAGTTAAAAAATGTAGAAACAAGATTATTTACAGTTTGTTATGAATGCATTAATACAATATTTCAAATCAATTTAAGGTTTAAATGAGTATCTCAATGAAATGACCATGAAGAGCAATTTATAAAAATACTATTTATGATATTCCAATACCAAAATAGTTTGTATAGGGGTACAAATAGAAAACAACGTTTACTGAAATGTCAGCATGTAAAACAATAATTAGAAGGAAAAAAACACAAATAAACAAACACAAAAACCCCAGCAAATTCGGCTGAAGGACATAATGAAAACTTTCAAGTGCAATTCACTACATTATAACAAATAGGATAAATCGGGAACATTAATGAGAAAATGAGGGTTACAACGTCGAGGACCAATAACAGAAGCAACTAATTTGTCTTTGATAAATCATGTTATTTAATTAGGAAACAATACGGAACTCTTTCAAGAAGTGCTTGATACTGACAAGTCAATCTTAATAAATCTATATACTAATGAGAAATCTGACAAGTAAGAGGGTATAACTAAATTTCCCTTTTCTCTTAAAGTAAGCTTAGTAACATACACGTATAATCAACTTATTTTTGTTTTGCTTTTACAGGCACTAGTAATCATTGTTACAAATACTAGCTGTGTTTCATATTTACATGTATTTGATAAAAATTAAGAATTTACTTGTGTAACAGCTTGTGTTATTGCTAAAGTTGGTATCGGGGTACATTGCACATATTTTTGAATAACATAATACGATAAATCACAAAAAATAACATAAGTAATGAATAATTAGAGTAAAAATGATGCATGACGTCCCTCTAAAGGGATCCGTTATTGCATGTGTCGTCTGATGATGACGGTTTGTTCCCTGTATGTCGCGGCTATTTTGAAGCATGTTGCGGCTACTGTGTAGCACAAGACACAACAATCATCAAAATGAAAGGTTGTTTTCTTATAGTTGAAAAAGTCACCTTTGTCTAAACAAGATCAGTATGCGCTTATTATGTTATAAGTTCGGAAGGAAATAAAGCAAAGCATATACTCTTTTGAATTATAAAAACACCAAAATAGCTGAGAAAGATTTGAAACAGAAAAAAGATAGTTGCTTTAAAGTAAAATGCTCTGCTTTTCAAGAATCGAATAATTAAAAGACAAAACGCACACTTTCATAATATTTATCTAATATTCTAAGTTTGTAGTCTCATTAATATTCGCACTTTTAAGCTCACGGAGGAAAGACAAAAGATTTGATAACCCAAAACTAATTTTGTAAAGGCAGCTTTTACTAAGCAGTCTGATGCATGATGCATTTTAAGAAGGTATCAACACTGTTCAGTTAATATGCCACAACTAATGGTAAAAGTACTTATTTATAAAATACAAAATATATAAATTAGTACCTTAATATTATTATGTCTACCATTCTCATTCAAAGGCTCGCTTTCTTCTATGCAATTGGTTCTGAAAAAGAAAATAAAATAGTATAAGATATTTTTCCATCACATTTAAATAATATTTCAACTAAATAATAAAATTATCATAAAAGCAGGTGTTTGTTAATTTATGGGAAAACAAAATATAAATTAATTTGCAGTTCGTTACAGTACGGTTCCAATAATGTGCTAAGTGAATTTGTCTTTGACGTAAACTGCAAGATTTAATGGTGCGAGAATCCTCATCATTAACATACTTAGGCTACTTCCTAATTTAAGGAGTGCTGATTATCTAATTAGCTTGATAGATGGTTTACAAATTAGAACAAATGGTTGCTGAAAGAGTTTCTTGACGACAATAAAATACGGTCGTTTTTAGTTATTGGAAACTTGTTTCGTTAGCACTTGAAAAAAACAAATATCCTTTAGATTGAATTAAAATAAAGGATTTTGTTTATTTGTGTGCTCAAATAAGTGAAAACTGCACTCAATTATCAAACGTTTTCCCTCGGTGATTAGGCGATAAATTGTTAAAGCGTCATATGGCGATATTCCGTTTACATAATGGGAGACTTATTTTGATGTCATTCTGTTTGTTATTCCAGGTATTTAAGTTTTTTGTGAACTACCTGTATAATTTTCTTACATGTGAACATTTTTAAAACATTTTTTTAGACTCAAACGTTTTAAATCATAGGCACGACCATTAAACAAATAAACTTAGATCTGAAACTGACTTGTAATGACTTGTAAAATTTGGACATTTTGTTTAAAAATACATTTACTGAGCAATTTATAGAAGGTTAAGTAATTCATATTATCCCTGCATAGTCCAAACGACTTTGTGTTATTTGTTTTAAATCAGTTACGAAGTAAATATATTTCCTCAAACAGCAGCTGTGTTAACTATTCTGTGGTCATGAAATATGCATGTTTCATACTTTCCTTTATTAGAACCTTGTTACTGGTAGATAAACTAATTGCCTTAATGGCAAGTTTTAGACCGTATTTCTCCATTTAGGACAATAAAAATAGATATTGATTGTGTAGAATTTCTTAAATAAGAAAGCAACTGACATAATACAAACCATAAAAGTAAAATTAACCTATAACTGATTATAACAAGCATTTATCTAAATAATTACTGCGCATTTCAAAATGCATATCAAATAACATATCAGCTTATATTTATTTGTGAACATTACAATGTGAACAGTATTCAGCCATTATGTGCAAGGTAAAATAACACCAATTACATACATAATGCGTAGGAATAGTTGTCAAGCCTTGTCCCTTTTAAACAGGAAATTTTACTGTAAAATTACATTTAAAAACGACATCAATACTGTCTGATTTGCAGCTTTTGTTCTCGGTGTATGTCAACAGAAATCGGCAATATCAATTAAAATACAATTATTCAAAAGCCAATACCAAACAAAACTTATCGGCAATATCTGGTTTTACAATCATTCATATAGCAATGAAGCCGCCCTCGCAATATACAATGATTTAATATGAAACAAGATCTCTGTCGATAGTTCTATACTCACACGTTTATTAGCACGTATTTCAAATTTCAACAGCATTGAAACGTGTCATCATGGTGTGTCTATTAAATTTTTCTTACTGTGTAAAGAGATTCCTTTTTGTCTAACAAGGTTGTGATGTACGATGTGCTACATAAGAAACACAATTTTAATCATCCGAAGTCTATGTCCAAAGAACAAAAATTGCTTTAAAAAGCTCTCGAAGACAAGTTACACTGAGCAATACATTCAATTGCCCTTGGGAAAACAACACCTGAGTGCGGAAATATGTGTAATGCAATTCAACAATTCAAGTATATTCTTTTAAAATTTCTTTTTTTGTTTCATTTTCATGTGTATAATCAAACATTTCATTCATACACATGTCTTGAAATGACGATCGTGTTTCTTTTTGCGTTAACACAAAATCTGTATAATAAAATCAAATACATATACAGGATGGTTTATTGTCATAATCTAATTATATCGGAAATTCGATGTTGAGATAAATTCTTATAAATGTTATTTATTCTTTTGGGGAACAGGAAAATTTCATTTTTCAAGTATTTATGTCTGACTTATTCAAAACAGCGTCTTGTTCACCTCAGCAAGAACATAAAGTCCAATAGTTGTCAATGTTAGTGAATGAGTTACGCAAATGGTAACGTAATTATCCCGCCTTTGGGGAAATCATTTTGCACAAAATAAGACTTTTAACTCAATTATTCCAAGCCAGGGATCATTCGAGTTACCTAAGTACATTATTCAAAAGATTTATTACTTGCAATGCCCGTCGTCTCATTAATATGGTATTGCAGAAGTTTATCTAATGCCAGAAGGAAACCAATCTTGTCAATAAGCAATAATGCTTTATCTTGTTTATTTCTACATTATCTTAATATTGTACTGTGAAAAGCAATCCGTCGATTTGAATGTATGTTTATTGTGTAAAATTGTTTCAATCATTAAATCATTTACAACAACGATTAGAATTAGTGTTACAGTGATTTATTTATACTGCACGTTTGTAACGTCGCTTTTGATTGGATAATAGTGACGTTTATATAAATTTATATACATGTTCCCGACTGCTGTCATTTTCTGCAGAAACCTCAGTATTGTCTCTAAAATAGTTTGCTGTATTATAACTCGTTATAAATATTCCTGACAGGTTATATGACCGTATATAACATGTCAAAAATCTTTATACCCAATAATATATGTTAAGACCTCAAAAGTACGCTGTAAAGTTGAGCGGTGAACGCATCGAAGCCGTGGGGTCTTGAGCTAGAAACTAATAACAAATCACGCCCTATACAAGTGACTTTAAAGAAATGTATAAGCTATAGCGCGTAACCTTTTTAACAGACCAACATGTTCTACTTTTAGCTTATTCTTATTTAAAGGATTTCAAATATCTTTTTTTCTTTTTCCAGAAAAGGCTCCTTTTTTACTTTCCCTCCCTGCTCACTGAACTAGGCATTCTGCTTTTATTGATTTCCTTATAAAATTGTTCCATCATTAAAATAATTTAATTGCATAAGTTCATTCCAAAGGGATTTCAGTACCTTTTATCTTTTAATTGATCTATGAGTGTTGTCATTTATTTCAGATTTAAACATGAAAGCTCAACACTCATCACTGAAGTTAAATCCCCTGCTGCAGCTTCTATCCATTGGTATTTATTTTACTTTCCCGCTTTTTCGTAATTAGAAAAGTTGCATGGAGTTATCACTAATTCAAGATGTGCAATATATAATTTCTTATGACAAGGCCACGTGTAAAAGTCTTTGAAGCTCTTATATACATTGCATAGAAATTCCGTTAACAAAAATCAAAGGAATCTTCATGGATTGACCTTCTATATTTTCATGTCAAAATATTCTATTTCCCTCTCTTCACATGTCATCATAGACAAGTCATTCAAGCGTATTTGAGCATCGTACAACAGGTCTGACTCGAAGCGACGTTTCATTTAAAATACAATAAAACCATACTATAAAGCTATAAGGGCTGTTTTATTATCCATTTCTATACATTTGTGAAAGTGATTTGAATTGCATCAATCATTCAATGTAAGTATTCCAGTATAGACTTTTTATCACGGACAAATATTTGTGTAATACTGGGTATATGTTAGCTATTCAAAAGTATATTCATCATATCTTCTAAAAGAAAACAAATGTGATATTTCCTTAAGTGTGGCATACGCCTTTAGTTCCATTATTACAATAACATTACGCCTCATTTTTATGTGTTTACAATGTATTCAATGCGTCCACATAAACAGTTTCTTTCAGTTTACTATATGTGAAATAACTCAACTTAATAAATTCTAAAAAAGCAACATCATCAAAATAAACAGCTTTCCCATGAAAGTCCTACACGGATGCTGAAACAAATCTTAAATTTTAACATATGAAAAACCTGTGTTGATGAGCCGTAAAACCAAACCAAACTAAAACAAGCTGAACTTTTAAAACTCCCATACCATACAACTATAAAAAAACAAATTTAGTTTAAAAGTTGTTTCATCCAATTGATTGCATGTTTACTGTCCTGAATCACCAAGCAGGAAACCAAATAGAATTACTGTCACTTCAAATCCTTCGCTTTCTCACAGACTGACAATGCCTTTTGGGAAATCATATGGTAATAAATGACCAACAAACTTGTTGCAATTCATGAGAAACAATTCTTCACAGATTTTGCTCGTGGCGTATTCCGAATTTTATATTTTTTTAGGTAATCAAAGTGTGTATTGCTTTTTCCCAAAATAGCTATGCTACTGAAAGAAATAGATTGATCCAGCGAAGTGTTTATACGTGTGTATACATTTAAATTGGTATAAATGCGTTTCTTAATCGATATATTGAGTAATTATTTTGTTAAACTACAATATAGTTTTCAAATTTTAAAATATATTTTGAAACATCAACAACAATAAGCTATCAATGAAAATATACAAGTCATTTTACACTCTATTACTAGTCATTATATGACAGATATAAATGCACAAATGTACGCTACTGAAAGTACTTTACTGAATTAAAATATTTATGTTCATATTATATAATATTTGTTTATGTATTTGACAAAAGTGTTCATTTGAAATGCGTTCAGAAATGTGTTATTCAAAAGAGGCCCATGTCAGATTTTTATCACACGACTAAATTTTACAACACAAAAAATGGTTTATAAAATTAGTTTTATTTATAACAGAAGCTCAACACATGGTTTTAATATTGCACGTAAAATAACGAAATACATGTACGCAATAGTGTTATATGCAATAGAAAACAAAGGAAGTCATGTGCTATATACATGTTTCACAGTCAGTTCTTATTTATCAAGTGAGGATTTTTGTAGTACAAATGCATTGTACAAATCAATTTCAATCTCATTATTTTTGTCGTACAAATACATTGTACAAATAAATTTTAATTTCTTTATGGCGACTAAATGATTTTATAGCCATTCTTGTTTTCAAAAAAAAATATCATTTTCATATATTGAACTGTTGCATAAAACAAGATATCCTAGTCAGATTCCGTATATTAGAAATATTTACTATCACTTAATATTTATCTCTGTTTTCTGGATATATCGAGTTGCATATTTTGAAGACAATCTTACTGTTAATTCTCTCTATAGCAAGAGTTTATAAAAAAGTAAATGAATTTTACATTAAACTCACTTACAATCTATGTATTGTTAGGTTGTAATAAAGTTATCTATTTGTTTGATATGTACTCTTCAGAATAAACATGTGATTGTACACGTGCATGATTTGTTTCACAAATATTATTATGTTAAAATGTTATGTTATTATATTATAAATCACATTTTTTACCTTTTAAGTTTCATGCGACCTTATTCATACTAACAGAACGGTGATGGACCTAATTACTATTGATACAAAAAATACAAATTGCATTTACTTTACATTTTCAACGATATTTTTCACAGAAATACAAGCTATGTACTTAAATAATATGAATAGACGCTTAACGCCTTGCTAATGAACAAACAATATTGACCGGTCAGTCAGCATGTTGTTATTTGACCTATCTAAGTCAAATTCAATTAAGCACCCCCCTTGATTGATGACACATTGGTACGCGGGGTTGCCTGTTCTCGGATAATAAAGGAAACAAAAGATGCCATTACTGATTTTCGTCAGAAACTAGCAGATGTTTTTAGGTGAAAGGTTTGCTCTTGTCTGTATTTATAGAAATTATTTTTAGATATTCCTTTTACATAAGTAATGAAAAGATAATTTGAGCAGACTGTTTATTCATTTTAATGAGGCTTACTGATACCTACAAATAACCTATATGTAATGCTAAAATGATATATTTAATGCTTAAGTGTTTGTGAACTAATTATTGGGAGAGATAAAGTCAAAATGTCAGCTTACATTTTTGCTACTTTCAGCTTCTTCTTTTTTATTTCGAAACATGCATAAAAAGAAATAAAAATAGAAAATTACAATCGTTGTCTGTGATTAATGAGATACTGAACAGTGCTGACAGACGGACAGAAACGGACATTTATTGCACAAATTCATACTTCCAAATAACCAGGATATATAAATCAGTGCTTGTGTTTAAATAAAACGGCATTTTTTAGACTTGAAATATATTTTTCTCAATCCAACTTTTAATTCACGGCTTCTTTCACAAGACCGTTATTCCCTGTAGACATGAATAGACTCACGATCTTGCTTACTTATTTTGCCTAGGAAGAATATTTCTAATAATTATATGTCAAGTAAGAACAAGAAAAAATATGTAATATTGTTAAATACATTAAAGATGTTTTTAACTTAAGAAACAATACCCTTGAACATATTTCTGTTTGAAATATCAATTATTCTCATACTTTGTATGATATTTGAATGCTTTTGTATATATTATACAATATGCCTGTCTTTGCCATATATGTTTATTGTAAATATGGCCAAAGACATTTTACATGTCGAAAGCCAATACATTTTGAAACCTTTGAAACTTTAGTGACAGAAGAAGGGTTTTTCTATTTAACTTACTTACCGAACTTTTTCGGTTCTGTGAAAATATTTTTACCTTTTACTCAATATGTCATCAACAATGCATTACTATCATGTAGTGTGCGTTTTCCTACATGCGACCAAAAACACTACTTATATTTCTATTGTATTCTTCTAAAATCACTTTACGTTGTACTGGAAATCGGTCAAAATAACACAAAACACCCTTACCATATTATATATATTAATTTAAGCAATAAAACTACAAATTGATTCATGTCAAAATAATATAACAAACACACAAAACAAAAGTATCAAGTTTTAATATTCTAATCATTTGTGCCCTCTCCTAATAATATCCACTTCTGTTCGTCCTTCTATGAGATATATCTTTTCAAATATCATCCGAAGTTTAACTACATGTATCAACAAAAATGAACTATGTTAATATTATGCATGCAGTATTTTTCCAGTTTTGAAACAGATGTATTTCCTTTCATACATTTAATCGATCAGCTACCAATTTTCTTCTTCTTTGTAAAATAAAAGATAAAAATTGTAACATATTTTAGAAAAAAGAAAACTACTCCAATTACTAGAATTATTGAATTAGGAATAGCATATTTAGCTGAAATATAAAAAAAAGAAGAAAAAAAACAAACAATTATATTTTTCAGTATAATAATTCATTCTTCATTCCAACTTTTACATAAAAATACCTTAATCGCCTAATATCTGATTATGTAAAGTCTCAAACTTCCTAGTTTATTTCCGAGATAATAATTGCTAGACTTAAAGTTTTACAAATTTACCTCTGTTATAGAGATAATTGACCTGTGTATGCACCATTGTCGAATGCTCTGCTCCGCAGTGAATTGCATGACGTATTAAATGCACAATAATTTGGAATTCTTTCGTTTGGTGTGTAATATAAAACATGACAATTGTGACACGTTAAATAACATTATCGTTGTAAAAATGTAATATAAGGGAAAAAAAGATCTATGATCGTTTCATGACAAAACTATATAAAGGAACATACTTCGTTAAGCTATCGACTGATTAACGTTGGCATACATTGTCTAAAATAGACAAAATTATAATTATAACTAAGTCGTGCATGAAAAGACTATGGGATTGCTAGAACTTCTTCAACCCAAATTAGGTCGCCTTTTGTATTTTCCTTAAAACAAAGCAAGTTGGATTATGCACGTAAATATTAATAGAATTCATAGATTTTTTCTTCTTTACATCTTAACCAAATTTACTTCCGATGTTAACTATTGCAACAGTCTTTTTACTATCATGATAAAATTTATATTACTATTCAACCAATATATCTTCTGTCAATTGTATTTCAGGAGATACATATTGCTACAATTACTAAAAGGGTGTTTCTTCAGAAACATTTCCCCCCATTTTTTGTAATAATACACCTACGTAATAATACATTTGATATTTGTTTTTCAGTCTATTAAATATAAAACTAAGCATAGAAGTCTCATTTTACTTCAATAACATGTTAACTGTTATTGAATAATGTCTAGCTCTCGAAATAACAATTAGATATTTAACGCTTTTCCAGTTTACTGCTTTAATTGTTTGTCACATATGCAAACATTCTAGAATAAATTTTATTAATGAAAAGACACAGAAAAAACTTAGCAGTCCAGCTCTGAGTGATTTTAAATAAGGAAAAGTGCTGATTAGACAGAAAGCTGAAATTCGAAAACAACATTAAATTTCATTGTTTGACATGAACAAGGAAAAACGAGCAATTAAATATCATCTGAAATATATTGCTAACATGTTTCACAGCATGCAAAATGTCAGATTTCTTTAATGCACCAATACACAGAAAACTGAAAAAGTTTCTCATTCATTTGATTAATATGTGTTTATGAAATTATCATTCTTTTAGATTGTTCAATCAATTCATATATCATATCATTTTTTCATCAGTTGAACACCATGTTAAATATATCTTATACTCAAAGTAAGCATAGTTTTTCATTAACAGGCAAATAAAGATAATTTTTTATTATAATATAGATAAGATATGGCTATTATTTAAAACATTTGGCTTTTAAATCAATAGCTTTTGTTCCCCTTTTCTCAGTTACATGGTTCGAAATACGTTTAGTGTAAATAAGTGAAAATCTACAAATTTAACAGAACAATGCACACATTTTCCTTTCTTTGAGATAGCTTATCCACAAAAGATTGTAATCAAAAATACACAAATTTGTTATCAATTATTGTTTTATCTGTTTAGTGTTTTTTCCAGACCATTAAGTCAAATTTAGAACCGATTTTAATTTTAATGTCAATATATATATATCTTTGAATGTGCAATAGCACTATGACATTAATTCAAAATATTTTTTTTTCTAAAAATAAAACAAACAAAAAACCATAATATTAAGCATTTTTCCTCAACATAAAAGATTTGTTACAAAAATGTTTACCTTTTCCGTGTCGTACATACAAATGTGACTTCCGGTATATCAAGAAGAGTTTCATGAGTGCCATACGAAGCCATCTTATATCGTTATTTTTGCCATTTTGGCATTTCTTATGTATTAAGCAACTTTGATATAATAATAACACATGTCAAACGTTATCTCAAAAGTTTAAATCCGTAACGTTTTTTTCCACATTTCTAAGCTTGATATTTACACAAAAACGTTCCTTTCCATAGAAACCACTGTCACGATTTGCCATTAAACACTAAATAATAACTTACAGAGGAGAATTTCGTATCTCATGAATATTACCGAGAATCATTCATAGACGATGCTTTATGATATTCCATTCATAGCTGTGCTAAATCATATTCCATACCTTACGAACTTCCCTCTAATAAAAAGCGATGCCTACTTCGTTTCTGAAGCCGTGAACCATTATCGAAATAAAACATGCAATCTTCGACATGCGACGGTTTGTTCCCAATAAATGTGCCCAGAGGAAGATCTAAACCAATACTATGCTAGAACTTAGAAAATTAATGAGTTTTGCTTCTATAGCATCACTTTCTCTCTCTGCTGGTATTAAGATTTAACTGTTCCCGCTCGAATATTTATCGTCTATTTGCACTATTTTGTCTTTGAGTTGTAAGAAATGCCAATTACAATTGAGTAACACATTCATAGTTCCAGTCCAAAAAATGTATCGGATCTGCTTAAGTCTTTCATCTATTATAGCGATTCCTAAGATGAACAGTCAAATAATAAATAATGCAAATACCTACTAAATTTTAACTATGTTTAAGACTTTAAAATAATACAATAAAAGAAAATGCCTTTATTTTCAATGAAAGCAATATAGGTTGTGTAAAACAAATTTTAATCACTTACCATGCAATACATGAAATAAGCTCACTTTGAATTACATCCTTGCTTTATCTCATCTTTTTTAATTGTTACTTCGAATATTCAGATAAATTGTATTGTTGTTTTTTTAGAATAACCAAAGATCAATTATTTTATTACTAAGAAGTTGCATTGTTTTCTTTACTCATTCATTGTTAATAAATATGATCAATATAGAAGCGTCGATTGTTCCTCTAATACCACCCAGGGGATTCAAATATTGTTTTATTGTTTGTCTGTTGTCTTATTATCTATTATTTAGCCATAATATGCATACAGTATTTGTTTATTTTGAACAACAATCATTCATAAGTAATACTATTTACACTTTGGCTTAACCATTGCATTTTAGTTATGAAAAGTGTTGCTAAAGAAGAAAGGTTGCAACATATTATACACGCAACATTTAAACATATTTCATGATTTATAAACTAAGGAAAAATTATATCAATAAAAAATTAGTAAAAATCTACGAAAAGTGCACGTCAAAATTTTAAAGGGTTTTACGAAAGGACGGTAGGTGACGGAAGCATAAAAAACTTTCAAGAAACATTTTAAAGATATCAAAGTAGGCAGTGAATTTGATCTTTACAATAATGTACACGTAAACACTATAATAAGCATTACAGATTATCCTATTCTATTCATGCATGCATTGTCAACAAAACTTCTTTTTTTCCAGATTAAAATTGTTGCATTAAAAAACGACTTCGCCCTGTTAAATTTCTTAAATTTTTCACAAAGTTTACGTTCTATAATATTAATAAATCTTCATAAACATATATTTTATTGTCGTTATCTATTGTCCCCCTGGATATAACGACATGTATACGTTTAAGACATATGCATTCTTATTTAATTTTCATACCAACGTAACCTGTTAATATTTGATGTTGAGACAGCTATACCCAGACTTTATGGTTTTATTCCGCACTAAATATGATACTGAATGTTATTTCCAAAGACCCGTTTTATTGCCTTGTCACTTCCTATTAATATAGTATAGATCATTAAGAAAGAAATTTCACAGCAAGGACTGCGTGCAACGCAATGTGTATTACAGTCGAAATTTTCACGAAAATCCCGTTCCTTATTTTATATTGCATCTTCATGCAAGTCAGAAATTTGCAAATACTAGTAACATTGTTATCTAGTTCATGCATTATAATAATAATGAAATTTTAACCCGTAATGTGCGTTTATTAATTATAAAAATATTTCTTTGAAATACACGAATGCTTTCATGATAAAAGTCGTCTACATAAGTCAACTGATGTGATGATTACTCAAGTAAATATATAATTCGACATAATAAACAAGTGTAAAAATAATACAATATCATGATATTATATGTTATGGCCTAACAAATAACGCATCATCTAAACGGAAAATCTATGCAAAAAAGCTTGTTCTTAAATAAATAACAACCTAACAACAGTTTTATTGTTGTTTTACTTCCCATTTTCAGAAATGAAACACCCTCCAACATAAAAAGGTTGTCTATGTTGTAAGTAGACAGCGATATAAAACATACAATAACCCGTACGACGTCGTTTACTTCCAATAAATCTGCTTTAAATTAGTTGAATAACAAATCAATTTCGAAGTAGTTCTTGTCTTACTAATGGATTTCCTTTTCTCTGGATGTATTAAAGAACTGTGGGTAATGATTTTTTTTGATTTTTTCAAGGCAAATGTCATTTAAATAATGAAGTAATTAGCTTATATTAATAATTTAGCAATATATCTTAAAGATATTGAAAAACAATCATACGAGTTTTATCCTGTATAATATTACACGATCACACAAAAAGAAAAGAAAACAAAAGAAAAGCATAACAGCTTAAACTCCATGGGCAAAAACAAAAAAGTCATTTTTTTTTAGATATTATGGGTAATGGTAGATTGCATTTAAGAACAATCCATGACGTATGTACCATGTCATCATGTGCAAATTGTTTTGTCAATGTTTATTTAACTTTTATAAATTATTTATATCTGTTTGGTTTATAAATAAAAAGTTAAAGATAACACCAACTACATTCAAGTTTTATTAAAAATGGAATACATGCATACAATGACCACAAAATCTCTAAATATCCTTTTTTTTGTTATTGTATTTTATGTCTTTGAAAAAAGATGTAAATTATGCAGTATAAATTATAGAGCAGCAACTAATGGTTCAATAAACTTTCAATAGGTTTATTTTGTAATGAACAAGGAAAATCTATATATAAATTTTAATTTATAGTATCATTGAAATATGTGTGTTCTGTTTAAAAAAGTATCAATTGACAGCCATGTTAGGGCGTCAAGGTTAAAAACTCTTACAGTTTTATTCTTAAACTTAACTAAAGCCAGTTATTACATGTACAAGCGGTAGAAAAAAGGAAATTCTAACTTTTTTTCTTTTGCTATTTTTTTTAAATACAATTAAATGTTCGAGCGTAGAATCAACATTTGCAGGTGAATCATTAATTTGTGACGAGGGAGTTGAAACGACACAGACCATGTGCCTGTTCTTAACTTATTGTTTCCCTTAGCAAGTACCTGATTAGGAAAATCTCGGAAAGTGTTGCTCTGTCCTTAAAATACCTAAGAAACGAATGATTAAACTAAAATGGGTTCAATTAATATCGTCATTGAAATAAATTAC
This sequence comes from Ruditapes philippinarum, assembly GCF_026571515.1. Lineage (NCBI taxonomy): Eukaryota > Metazoa > Mollusca > Bivalvia > Venerida > Veneridae > Ruditapes > Ruditapes philippinarum. The sequence goes on from NW_026863506.1 coordinate 213,959, forward strand.
ATTACATCCGTACATGAGTCAAATAAAATTTAAATCTGATACCTCTTTCTGCAAAACTTAGGATATCTATAAACATATTAGTTTGTATTTGGATTAGGAAACAATTTATTGCAGTTTGCGTCTCGGTGTTAACGTGTACTAGTGAGTCATGAGACAACGAAAACATGCTCGTGATCGGGGCAGGGCTTTTAACACCTGGGTTAAGAGTCAGCTTTTGCCGGCCAACGTCCCCTGTGCGTGCGTTAAAGAGCAAATTGATACTTTAAAATCACTTTCTCTTGTGTACAGTTTCTACATAGTTTCATACAATGAACTTATATTTTAACTTTAAAAGCTCCGGCTTGAGTCACACTATTTTGCTCTACAGTACAGTCATTAATTCAAATAGCCACAGTGCGTGATAAAATTGACAACAAATGTGCATAAAAAGTTAAGAGCAATTACGTTTTCAATCCAAACTTGATTTTCATTTAATTGCTTTCCAGTATTCCGTGCCATTAAAATGTTAAATGCTGAAGGCGCTATTCAATCTCTCTAAAATTCAAACAAACATAATGGTTATTGTTTTATATGTCTCAACCGGAGATTTTCTCTCACTGGAATAACTTTATGAAAACTTATTTTTTAAACATTTTTGCTTTAAAAAAGTATAAAATGTTTTAAAAAAGTCATTTTCTGTCGTAATTTAGTATAGTTTTTGATGTTACATCAAACTGATACGTAACCATTTTAAAGGAGCACACTTTAATATATCGAGAATTCAGTAATACGGGGAAGTTCGCGAACTTTTGCTTCCCCGGCTATAGACTTCACATGTATATTATCAAGAAAATCAAATAAAACAATAAAAAAAAAATGACAAAAAACATTGATGGTATCATGCAAGCCAAGGAATCAACTCTAAACTAAGGATAACAAGAGAGTTAATTGACATTTGGTATATAATTCATATATTTCTATGCGTCCATTTCATCGTTGTATCATTACATGAAGTCACGTCTAGACATTGACTTTCATAGCGCTATCATTATCTAACAGTGCTATTATTATCTAACAATGCTATTATCATCTGAGAGTAAATGAGAAGAACAAAATAATTTTCCCTACGCAATTCTCTAAATAAGACCTTGTCATTTTTTCTCAATTATTTTATGACATACATAGAAACAGCAGCGGGAATCCGCTATCAAACAGTTAACAATATAACTTTTGTTGCATACTTGAGAAGATTTCAAACTAAAAAATGAAATGACTTGATATGACAGGCATTTTGTGAGAAAGAAAAAGAAACATTCAACATTGTTGTATTTTCTAATGTACTTGTATTGTGACCGGGGTAATAAAGGACCAAAATTTATACTAAGGCTTTCTGAATTAAGTTTTTTCGTGAGATCTCAGTAAAATTTTAGTGTTTAATTGAATGTTTTTGGCAATGTTGTTTAACATGCAATCCTATGCAGATCTTCCAGACTGAATAAGAGCATCCAAAGGCTCAAATTCATAATAGGGCACAATGTCAGATACTCAAGATTCTAGTGAAATCAAAGCTTGGTTGATGCTCATGATAGTTACATTTATATTTCTTCACAATAATAAAAAATGTGTTCGTCTATATGATTTTTTTTATTTCAAATTGGAAACAAAATATGTATGAATTTTGAATTAAAGATAATAATTGTACAGTAAAAATACATTGGATGTATGACAAAAAGGTTTACCTATGCTTATTACAACATATAAAAAGGAAAAAACAAACAAAGAGTTTCTGTTGTCAAATGAAACGAAAAAGCTTCATTAGATATTATATAATTTTCAATATATAGGACTTTTAATGCACTAAAACATATAATGGAAACTTTATTATATTTCCGCCATTCAGCTCATAATTCTTTGATTGAATTATATGCAATTCCATCATAATAGGAATAATGTGCCTGAGTGGGCATCATTATCGAATTATCTATTCTGCTGTGAAACGCATTAAGTATTTAATACACTGTAGTTTTGATTTATTTTCATGGTGTGCAAGACAATGCATGACATTCATGACACGTGAATGGAGACATTCTACTCCGAAAGTGGTTTTGTGTCATAATTTTAGATTGAAATGAAAAGTAAGGAAGAAAGAAAGAGACTTTGAAGGCCACACAACTGTTGAACATGTTCCCTGACAAAGTCGTTTAAAGTTTACCCGTTACGGGATAATAAAATTCCATGCAATTTTAAAAAGACATTCTTTAATAATTTTCACGTTTACTTTCACTTGGTAAAATCCGAAGTGTGCTCGATGCAAAAACATTTTTCATTTTGCCATACACGAACTTTATATTTCTTGCCTGGTTCAAATAAATCACTTTTTCGTAGTTCAATTAACAAACGTACAATAAAATCCAAGATACTACTCGTTTCCCATTCAATTTAAATTTCATTTCAATAATCACAAAAACAATTCCCTTCTCTCGAAACATCTATTAAATATTCATTACTTTTTAAGCTCCTAACACCCGTGATCGTTTGAACATATGCAAACATGACTTAACAGATCAGTCTGACAAATGATTAAAGCAAGGAAAATGCCCATAATTCCATGGAATAGGAGAAAGCTCAAATTGATTGATACCTCTTCACAACTAAACGTTGATTGCAATATTTGGGGAAATGATTACACATTTTATACCAGTAACTTATATACAAACGTACATATGTATTACTTCCAACTTTTCAAATGATTATGTCATTCATGTAAATATAAGAAAAGTTTTAAAAAGAATTAAAAAACGATATATTTAAATTTAATAACAAGATGGAAATGATTTTTTTTTCGATGTTTAAGAAATATAACACTTTAAAAGAGCTGTGTTCAAATCTCAATTAAAGTAAATAATTGTAATAGAGAAGTTGAGCATTGAATTGTCCGTTAGTCAGAGTATGTTTAGTTTCGCTAACAGAATAAAACTTAAATATGACTAAATATATGATTACACTTGCAGCTATACCCAATTTTAGTTACTTGACAATGTAATGTCATGTACAAATAAAAAGACAAAATTACTGTGTCCGTTTCGTACATTGTCAAACAAACGTTACATCCGGTTTATCAAGAAGCGTTTCATATGTGCAATGTGACGCCATTTTGCTATTTGACCTTTTATTTGTACGATTGTTATATTTCTAAAAAAGTAAACATTGTGTTAGGAGTTTTGAAAAGCACAATGTCATTCGACATTTCAAACGTAGATATCTCTTTAATGTATACTGTCTATGGTATTGGTATTTCATTAAATACACATATATGCAATCTTACAGTAAATTCATTATACAACAACAAAACTCGTTACTTGAAATAAAAAAAAGATCCTTCCTTTTTTACCAAAAATGTTCGTTACCCGAAACAAAGATCTTCCCTTTCTATACCAACAAAGGTCGTTACTCGAATCAAGGATCCTTCTATTCTATACCAATAAAACTTGTTACTCGAAAATATTTCCCTTCTATATCTCTATGAATGTAGAAAGTTATGTCTTTAATTTGTATTCATACAATTACTTCATCATCGTACATACAGTTGAATATTTCGACAAATATTATATAATAGTACGACTTTTTCAAAAGTTCTTGCCAATAAAAAACGATATCAACTTTCATTTCACAAGACGTTTACCATGATGGTAACAAAGCTTGCAATCATCGACACGCGCCATTTGTTTAGTAAAAATGCCTAAAGGAAAAGTACAAACCAATACAAAAGTAATACTGAGAATGTATTCCAAGTCTAATATTTTTCTCCCGATTCGATCAAACACAGACATTGTCTATTTTCACAGTTTAAGTTAGAATTGTGATAAAACATATTGCAGAAAAACTACTAATGTCATCCAGATTGTTAACAATCGGGGCTTAAGCAAGCACAATTGATAATTAAGCTTTTCTATCCTTCTTGGCTTTAAATAATTAGAATCTCACATCATCAAAGCATTCATTTGTAAGTTAAGAGAAGAGAACTCCAGAGCTCATAACACTTACAACTTTTGTTACTGACATAATCTATGACACAAAGATATACGACACATTAAACAGCAAAATATAGGATAGACAATAAGTAACATAATACAGCCAATGTAAACATTATAACAATATTGAGTTCCCGGCAAGCCACATCTTTTCATATAATAGGATATTTGATATAAACTAGCTTACATCAAGTACACTCGCTTTTCTGTTTATCATTTCACAAAACAAAATATTACGTGAAATTGATACACATCAATTAGGTTAAAACCCATATGAGCTACTTATACATAACATACAAACATTAAAAAATCTGACAAATAATGACCTGATCATTTCATGGTGGCTTTCTAATTGTCCATAGTTTGTTCTAATGACATTTAAATTTTCAGAAACGTTGCCATGGTGTTTCTAAAATACCAAATACTAAGTTCTTTATTACCAATAAATTGCAGCGTTTGCATTTATTTATGTATTGCTGATAGATGAGATCAATATAGAAACGCCATTAGTTTCCTCTAATACTACCCAGGGGGGTCAAAGGTTGTTTGTGTGAGTCTACGTTTAAAGTGCCAAGTCATTGCATAGATATATCTATTGTGGTATCGTATTATCAATCATTTAGTTGAGTTATATTTGCAAAACTATTCAGTCATGAAATTCTGAATGTTTATGAAAGCTATGGTATATACACTTTGAACGAAATAACCAAACCTACTTTCGGCAGGGAAGAAGTTACGTCTCATACCAGAAACATAATGTCTAACTAAAGAAATGTTGGTGCCTTTCAATACATTTACCTACTACCTTAAAATTGTGTTTCGTGTTTGATTTTGATTCATTGAGTAACGTGATGCATATATATTAATAAATATTCATCTTGTATCGATGGAAATGTGTTTATTAAGGGTGACTTAAATGTCGTATAAAAATGAATGCAAGCAATAAGAATCAAATGATTTCAAAAAGCAAATAAAGTACCTGCTCAAATGCCTCTCATGTACACGACCTATTTAAAGTAACCATTAGGCGATATTTTAACTTCTTTCGGCTGAACAATTTATATATTTTTGTTAACATGCATATCATATCTTAACATACGAATTCAATGTTTACTTTCATTATTTTTTCTAACTTAAGATAACTGAATTCGGCTAATAGCAAGATCTAATGACCTTGTACTAAAAGATATCATCTAAAAAATATATGCAATTAAACTAGAGGAAAATACAAGAGAACAACCAAAAGAATCATTATCACATTAACACTTTCTTTGAAGCATATCTTCACAAACATAACGCTTAAAGTGGACAGACACGTGTAATATAACGATGTAAATGATGCAGAATAAACGGAAAAAAGCTATACTTGTAGATGCTTCAGTGTTATTTATTATGAATCACTCTCCCTTGAAATGCAATTAGTAAAATCCATAATTTCAATTTGTCAACCGTTGAAATATTTATGAACTAATTAAAACCATCAATTAATAGACCCTGCCACATTGCAGACAAAGTATTGGCAGCCTTTCTGTCCTTTTTTCATAATAAATCTAAAAGTTTTTTAAAGCTTTTATATAAAGGAAACACTTGAAAGCATTATCGATCTCACAGAATCAATATGTTCAGACAAATCATTGAATTATAATGAGAGTGAACTGAACGAAATATTAAAAATATTTATGTCTCGACATCTTCTATTCATAAGAAAATGACACCTGATTATGTTTAACTCTAAATGGGTTAAAATCCGATCATCCAAGTAAAATTAAAAGAAACTTCAGTACAAACTCTAACATTTAATTTTAAACACAATTTGAAACAGAATCCATCATCCATATTACTGAGATCTTTAGATGAATTTATGACAACCTAGATAGTGCATTAATTACATGATGGGCAATCCGCTTGACACTTCAAAGAATAAAACAACACCTGATTTGAAACATAAACCCGCCCTTTTAAGTGTTTATAAGACGATTTTATATCACGAACACTAGGGCGTGAAATACATATAAACATTAACTTCAGATTGGACATACCGAAATAAATAGGTTAAACATTTAAAAAAGTGCATTAATTTTGTCTATTATATAAGATGTTTCTTTATATTAGATATATTTTGATAATGCATTTTAAGACGTATCTGGTTTCTTTTATTTTCTTCCTTTTTGCTTAAAATTTGTCTTTTCGTATATTGATTGCAATAGCGTTATTCTTTTATAAGAACTTATTGTTAGGATACTCTTAAGAGTTATGTGCGTATGGAACAAGTACTCATGCCATATATTGCATGATTATATTAGTTTGTTTGGAACTGTATCAATCACGAGAAAGAGTACCAACTGACAAAAGAAGACTGGACAGCTCTAAACATTCCAAGAGAAGCAAATAAATTGACATCTTACACAATTTGACAAACAGAAAATGGCATGGTCCAAATGTGACAATACAATAAATGAAATACTGCGGATATCTATACAACGTCTGGTCAAAGCAAGTAATTTTGAACCGGGAGAAAGATACCTCGCAATTTGACTTGGCATGACTAGATCCTTGGCGAATTAAAGCCGAACATTATGTGCGGTAATCTGTGTCTACTACTGATATTATAACATTTTTATTAAACACAACAACTTCATTTGTGTTTCCAATTTATCCTTTTAAGTTTTATTCTTTTTCTAAATAATGTCAATAACTAAATATTGCCTTTCATTGAAATTTAAACACAACATTTAAAACTCATTAATTTTCAATCAAAACGTGCTATACTACAGTCACATTTTTAATTACAATGGTTCAATAGTAAACCGTGATCATCGTTCATTGTTTTCTTATTCAAACAATCGTTTCCTCTTGGAAAGTGTCAAAGCAATATTCCATTTCTTCTTTTTTCTATTTCTAAGGCATACTTAAATAATCAAAGGTAAAGCCTGATGTAATGCTATTCTATTTTATTACACAATATCCATCACAAGCTAATAAGAAGATCATTTTGATGTTCTGATCAGAGGAAGAACATAAAAAATACAAGACATAAAGAATAATTAATCTTTAATATCATTTGGACCGATGATTAACTTCAAACGAAAAATCAGAGATCATAAAACAGAATCGAATGCTTCGCAGCTTTATTAATGTGCACATTTCTACTGACATTTCTTTGGTATTTGATTACTTAAATATTTATCAAGGTCTAGACATGGATTTTTATAACGTTATTATGTTCTTACAGTTGATGAGAGATACACAATTTATCTCACTCACAGCTCTTAGTAATGCTCATGTTATTTAAATAAAGCATAAATGTTAGTACTAGACAATTATCCAAATGACATGGAAAACTATTCAAATATTTGACTTCCATAATGATAAAAATATATTTAACCAATACAATATCACTGTGGGAAGGTTAAAATTTATTTTTGTCACTGATCTAGTTTCATTTTATTATTACTTTGGAGCATAATGAAAACATGAGCAAACTATTTTATTTATCAAAGTATGTTTATAAATGTTACGACAAAACGAGCATGACATAAAAATGCAACACAAGTTAAAATATCCATTATTTAAAAAAATATATTTGTATTATTTTATTTCCTAGCATATTAGCATATAAAAAATATATTAGCATTAAACAAAAAATATATACCTGGCTGTTCGTTTTGTACAAGCAAAGGTAACTTCCGGTACATCAAGAATTGTTTCGTGTGTACCATACGATGCCATATTATATAATTCTGTAAGCCATTTTGGCAAGAAAAAATAATTCACAACACTGTTAATAAAAGCTCGTACACTATTTTAACTGCTCGATGTATATGGACACTATTGTTGTCCCAAAAATAATCGTTTTCATTGCAAGACTATATCTTCATAAAAGCACCCACAATATTGGTGACTTCTTGAAACAGACGATCTTTATTAAATAGAATCCTCAAAGTGGCATTATCCACATTTAAATTTTCCCTAGCTTTAATTTCATATCACTTTTGGTTTAGTTTAACAAACTAACGTTTATCAACTGAATACTTGAATGATTGAATGATGAATTTTCGGCAGTCGAATAATTGGTCACACACTATAACTAACAACTTAGTCAGATATCTGCTAAATAAAACACATATTAAGAAAGCACCTACTTTGCTACTAAAGCATCGTTATATCAGTACAATAAAGAATGCATAGATTCGTCTCCAATAATATATTAAAATATTTCCAATACAACGACTTTTACTGCTTTTATAGCAATCTGGTCACAGTATGAAATATCTCTCTGAAATGGTTTTGCGTCTTTGCCCACTTTTATTCCTAATGATTTTGTTACATTTTCTGTAAAAAATGTTCATAATGGATATGATAAATGTTTTAAAACATTTTTGTCAGCCGCAAATGAGGATCAACTCTTTGAAATAATTTACAAAGCGAGTGCAATCAAAATAAATAAGATTTTAATGAATACATTGATGCCAGTCACACCAAGTTATTTACACTAAAATTAATTCTAGAAGAGTCTTTGTGTTTATGAAGAGAAACCGGCAGAATCTCAGAAGTTGTATCCTGTTTTGGTGTTCTAGCACAGATCATTTTTAAAAGATGGGAGACGAAAATTCACCGACTGCGTAAAGTGCAAAAACACGTCCTTAAACTGTATTAATACATTATGTAAAAGAAAATGAATTATTTCCGAAACATTATTTGAACTGTTCCTATATATTTAGCAAGATAATTACTAATTTATTTAATTAAGTATGTAGGCAATTTTAGACGGTTTTTGAATTTTTGGAAGATAGATGGAAAGCAGCAAAATTACCTTTCACCTATCTGAGAAATGATGTATGTTTGATAACTGAACGTCAAATTCAACTGGCATCTTATCTGTCAAATATGAACGCCTACCTATAAATACTTTTTTAAAATGATATATTACTTTTACTTTTGTAGACATCTTAAAATGTAAGCGTCTTTCAACTGCAGCATTATATCAATTAATCTCAGACAGACTGTGTCTTAAAATGGTAATGTCTTATTTTATCCATTAGTTATCTTTTGTTTCGATATTGTCAATACCACAATGAAAAGGTCTTATTGGACGATAACTGTGAAGAAACTTCGAGTAAACCTCCCTAAAGGATAGTCCGATAGTTTCCGGGGATGAAGAAACTAACATCCATGAGGAGATTGTGTTGATACGATTTTAACTACTGGGTGAATGATGTTTCATTGCAATGGTACAAATTTTCAACTGAAATGTAACCGATATACCTGTTGCCTCGGCATCTAAAAGTGCATGTGTATGTTTCATTTAAAGATAAAAATATAAGCAAAAAATCAATAGTTTTAATCAAACTAAATCTCAATTGTCATTACTTATGAAGCTAATTTAAGGTACATGAGCAACTCCCTGAAATCATTTTCGCCTCCAATCGATTAATACATTGTTTACAACTTATTTTCATTTCAAACGTGCCTGATTTGAATGTATTTACAGAGCAGTGAGTGCTCGGAAATGGTGCAATAAATATAGAAAACAACTTGCATGAATAAATACTTCATCGCGTTCAATGTGAAACTGTTTCCGTTGCAATGCAATCTGTCAAACCCATTATTCCATTATTTGTAATTTGAAACATTCAAAATAACATGAAGTGCTTTCATGTATCAACACGCGCATATGGCATTCTAAAAAAATTGTTGCAGTTGTCAACACCTAAAACGAATCGGTATTAAAATTTTCATAAAGCAAGAAAACATGGTGTTCTTTTTGAAACTATAATCAAATTACTGGCATACAGCTATGTATGTGTCTTTTAAACAAATGCAAGTCTTACGTATTGTTAAGTATATAATGACAATTACTGTTTAAGCAAAACATCAATACCATCTCATAACAACACTGCCTTTGCCACTGCAATAACACATTTAACCAAGTCTACAGTCATCTAGTTTAATTTTAACAATTTTCTATCATGTAAACATATATACATACACCAACAAATGTTAATCAAATACATAAAAGGATTGGATACGAAAGATGCAAGTCACAAATTAATGAGAGAGAGAAGAAGAAAACTTGTTTTGTAACTTAGGGTTTTAATAGTTTGTTTGAATCTCTCTCAATGACTGGTGGTTTTATGTTATTACGAGACTCTCTTTGCTTGTAGTATATTGGTGTGGACATCTATTTTCTCTTCTTTCCTCATTATTAGAATTATCTTTTAGCGAATGTCGACTTTATTTCATTTCGAAGCTATAAGCATACAGACACATTGTCGAATCTGTTTCTAGAACCAACCAGTACTAAGTATCTTGCTGAAGGAAAAACGGCTTGTCCTTGACAGTGCTTGAAACTAAATCACGCGGGTTTTTTATTTTTTTTTTTATTGTTTTTTGGTAATTCTTGAGGGACTTTGATTTTCTCTATTTGAACCCATGCAGCCAGCAATCAATTAGTTAATATTCCTACGCGTGGACCTCTAGGTTATCCCGCCACAAAATCACCGTTTAAAATTATTTTTTTATGTTTACAGCAAATCAACGAACGCCTTTGTTAAACCATTCAATATCAAAACCATAAATGACATGCCTGAAAGTAAGATTATGACTTTTATATTATAAAATTGAAGTTGAACATTTGTTTGCATAAACTTAAGAGTTGTATAACTTAACCAGATATTGGTTAGAATATCAATATCTCATTTCCGACGAAAAAGCAACTCCCTATATTTTCTAAAAAAAGCTTTCGCGAACTAGTCGATATTTGAGCGCCATTAGTTTTCCCTATACGTACCAAGGGAGCTGAAAGGTTTCTTATAGCGTGTCTGTTTCCTTACTGTAGTACTAGTTCTGGTGTTTTATCAGCTATTATCCAATATATCTAGTATACATAAATCATTCATATTAAAGATATTTATCTATTTTGTAAATACAACTGATCTAATTCCCTCTTTTGCAGAAAAAATGAAAATAAGAGATATTTTCTTTAAGTGAAAGAACAAATTGACGTTTCGAGCAAGTTATAAAACAATGTTGTTGCCTATATATCATTGAAATATCATATGATATTAATGATAATAATGATGTTGTTAGTAATCCTGATGCTGCAGAGATTTAAAGATATACATAAAGTATGGTTTGTAGTAACCGAAAACAAAAACAATGGAAATATACAATGTACTTTATATACTTCTACAATAAGAAAAAAAGGGGAAAAAAAGAAAAAGTATACTTCCATAAATGGATACCAAACTGGTGTATTTCATCTATACAACAGTTATATGTGTATGGGTTAGGTAAGGAAAAGTTCATGTTTTTTCAAGAATATAGGGTGCGGGGCTTATACCGTACCTCCCTTGACAATAATAGTTTTATATTACGAATAAAGTAACTCCTATTCAACCTTATGACATTAAATCCTTGGGTCTCTTTTTTCAGGTCGTACATGTACTACTTAACTAAATTGCGGCAACAAAATTTGAAATAATGAAAAATGGAAACATAGAAATTTACAATATTTCAGGTTAAGTTTGACGTCAAAGGTTAACGCATGCTTCCATTCACACCCACTTTTAAGCAACATGCGGCATTTAAACATGAAAATGATGTGTAATTAAGAAATATGTAAGATCCGAGGATGTAAATTATGCTATCAAATACGTTATTTCTTATGAAGAAAACTCTCGGAATTAACAATCTCAACAATATTCAATATCGTTAACTGGATCCCGGTTCACAGTCCTCATTACTTATTTACGATTTACGAATGCTCCTTTTGCTGAAGATATTGGTCCCAAAAGTACTTTGTAACATTATTATTACACTTTTGGGCAAACAAGAACATTAATTACAAGTTCATTATGCTGCCGATATTGGATTACAAATACTCATTTCTTATCACCGTCGTTCATTGAGGCAACAAATATAATTATTGTTTTCTGGTCTCCCATCTCGTCCCTTTCGAAAAAGATTAGGACAGGTAAAAAGGAATTTCTTTTTATATTTTTTCTATAAATTGTAATGAAAAGATTTTGACTTGACCAGTTTATTTCGTTTAAAAGGTAATATCGTAGCAATGCCATGGATTACTTTTGTAATTTGCCGTGTATATGAGCAAACGCAGACAAAGCACGATAGTAATAATATCAGTGATTACTGGAATAAATAAGCGCTTTTGTTAGTTAAATTCTTAAAATAAAGTCTTTCATTCATTAGTTAATTTCTTTTATTATTTAGCTTCTGAAAAAAAATCCAAAAAAAATTATGGTTCAATACAATTAACCAATTAACAAATTCATGCAAATAAACAGTGCATATTTGTGTTGGCCACATAAAAAATACGTTGTAAACTTTCAGGCTTCTAAAACTGACACATCGTGATCGTCAAAGAAATATAGTATTTAAATGAAGTTGTTAATATTAAGTATAATTAAAATTCGTGATAAACCTGATCAGCATTTCATATTTTAAAATATGTATTCTTAAGCACATGTTGATTAGGATGTATTTACAATTTATTCTATACAAATATAGACAAGAGGACATAAAAGGACTTTTTACATATTTACAAAAAGAGACCGTTCTTATACAAACAATTATTTTATACAAAACAGTTCTCATTTCATTGATCCAATAAAAGATAGGTGGTCTGAATTCAATATATTAAAGTGACGTAAAGACCAATTATTTTATTTTGTAATTCATTTATTTCATCTGGAATTTTGGTAAACAGTTGAAAAGTAAATAAGTGAAATACGTATATTTTACGATTTATATACACATTTATCATTTCGTTTAAAGAACGTATATATTTGGCGGGAGCTTATGCAATCACCAATAGATTGTAAGTAACAATTATTATAACTAAACTAATTTAATTTAATGTCAGGTGTATTTGTAAAAAATTACCTTTGTACCCGCTTTTTGCATACAAATGTCACTTCCGGTACATCAAGTACTGTGTCATGTGTTCCATATGATGATGCCATTTTATCACAGACCGTGTGCCATTCTGGCAAAGAGTAGTCGTTCTACCAATTCTAATTCTATTCAATCATATAATAATTTACTTCTTAAGATTTTTCCAAACAAAGTCACAAATGATTTCAAAAGAAGATCATTTTCACTTGTCCCTTCAGTTTAAGAAACACAACACTCAGTTTTTGGTCCTATATTGAACAAAAACAGTTTTTCGCCTGGAAATTACGAATTACAGCTTGCGTCCAAGATTCTTGTCAATAAAATAGAAAACTCTCTGAATAATGCTTAACAAATGATCACTTTTGCTTATGCTTACATTTTGTAACATCTTAAAAGTAAAAACACAAAAAGAATATTTTTCTCATAATTACATGGACAATTACTCCAATAAAATATGCAAATATAAACATTGGTCGGTTTCCTTCCAATAAATGTACCCAGTAGTATAACAAAAACCAATACAAGACTTGTTTTATACAAGGAATTGGTTTAACCACTATTATTACACAATCCTATTTACCGAAAAGCCCCATTGATAGATTTCCCAAAAGTGATTTTAACGGAACAACTTTTTCTTAATGTTTGCATATATATTAAGGTTCTGTCTGCGTTGCTTTTTAACATTCTTATCTGCTAGTTAAGTAAGTTTATAGGTATTGATTGTGAAGCAAAAATGGAACTATATTTTGGCGTCTAAAGTATATTTTAACGAACTACAACAATTACTAAATTGTGCAAATACATATATGTGTAAGCTAGTCTGAATAATTGCAACAAGTTGCAAAAAGACCAAAGGATTTAGCAAAATATGGATCATATGTATGGTAAATGGGTACCTTGTATGGGAACTTTAAATTTAATATTTTAAAGAGATAAAAATGAAAGTATTTGTAAGACGCAATGAGCCTTTAAGAAAAAATGGTACAATGTAACATTTAGCTAATTAAATTACAATCATTTTATAAAAACGTGCGGGAAATTGCATTTACCTTTTTTATGATTTATAATTTATGAAAAGAATAAATCTGCGGGCAAACAGAGCAAGACATATATTATTTGACTATACAATGTATAAATCACAATCGTTTTAATTTGGTAAAGAGCTATTAACTTCTACTATGTCGCAAAAATATATGACATGAGGATTCTACTTGGTCGCATTTCCGACATGTCATTTTCAGAAAATTAAGCTAGTTTAAATGCTGCATTCTACTTAAGCCGGTGCTAAGTAGCCTGGGTTCTAGTCTGTCGATTTTTATGTGCTTTTTTTGATCTCAAATTCGACAGTTGATACTATCAAAAACACGAACAAATACGAAACAGCGCGTATGTTATGAATGAGCAAAAGGTACGCCTGAATCCCAGGCTAGTGCTTAGAGTTTTTGTATTTGTTTCGTTTGTACTGAGCAATGGCGTTGAAGTGCGCATTTATTTCCTTTAAAGTGCAAGGTCTTAAGGATACCCGTAAAAGCTCAAAATTATACTAAATTCTTACGAAATCAAAAGCCGATCGAACCTTTTTTAATGCTCTACTGCAATTTTCATTGTTACTTGATTTTTTTATTTTTGCTTTGTGAGTGATTTTATTTTCGCGTGTGTGAGGTACTCAAAATATAAATTGCCCTATCACAGTGCACTGTGTTAGAATTAAGTTAGAATTTAGTTTCTATTTTCCGAGTGCAGGAATGAACTTTTACAGATAAGGCCTTCATTTGCATAGCTCGACTATAAAAGTGTTCAAGGACAAAACGTGCTATTCTCTAGGGATTTGTCAACAGGCTCCTGCAAATGAATCATATAAATTACACAATTTATTTGATAAAAAACATTCTATAAAATTAATTGAATTACTCTATCACGATCGCTGTGGACTCATTTCCGCTGTTAGACATCCGATAAAATCTATAAATTCAATATGCCAACTGTTGAAATAGTTATTATTTATTTAAATACGCAAATTAATAGACACAAACATACACTAGAAAAAAAAACAATAAAAAACCCAACAAAACAAAAGCAAAAAAATGTTTGAAGAAAGATGTGCAAGGTTTGTGTGCGTGTGTATGTGCGTGAGAGAGAAATTCTGATAAACCTTGATATCTGATTTATTTCATTATTTAAAACATTACTTTCCTTATCACAATATTGAATATTTGTCAGTATTTTTAACTACTTACGCGTAGCTTCCATTTAAAGTTTATATGATACATTAATAAAGTAATAACACTTTTGAAATGTAAATCTTAGGTGCTTGGTAGCCTGTCTATCTGCAAAGGACTTATTTAAAGGTTTAAAATTTTCGTTTTGAGAAGCAGTCAAAATATTGCAGACTGGATGCAGGTCCAAGATAACCCGGCATAATAATTCTTAATTGAAATAGTTATCTTACATTGATAAACAAAAGAGCTTCCGTATCACCGACTTCAAAAAAACATGGCTAAATTAAGTACTTCAAGCAAACGCTTGGCGTTACATGCAACTAAATAAACATTAAACACATGCATATCAGAAAACCAACGCTTGAACAATGCACGAATAATACCATTGTCGCCGTCAACATATTTTCCAGGAATAATTCAAGGGTGACATTTTACCAATGTGTTTTAATTGTGTCATACAATCTGTTTCGAGGTGCAAGCATCATGCTTAACTTGCAGACTGGCAATTAATTGTGCGGAAATTTAGAACAAAACACAAACATGATCCTTTTATGACACCTAATTACCTAAAGAATTAATAGCTTTTGTTCAAATGATCCATATGATATTGATTTAAGTTTAAAGAGACAATAATTCTTGCACATTTTATGATTTCTTAAGATCGTAATTATTTGGCTTTCATAATTGAAATGTACTTAAAGAGTCTTCATGTATAGTATTCTTATGTCATTCTCTTTGATACATGTATATGTTCGGGTTTGATACAAATCATAGTGTTATAATTATGATACAAAAGAGTATGATTTACCTAATATAGTTTTCATAATTAAGATATTGGATACACTAGATTACTTTTTAGAAAAAAAACACAAATAAAATTGTTGATTCAGCAAGCTTCAGGAGAACATATAAAAGCAACATTGTTTATATGAATAAATTCAGACAAACACATACATTTTGTTTTTAATTTATAATAAATGTTACTTGAAATTTTCAGGAAGATAATTGTTATCTACAAGAACAAAATTCCATGTGTTAGATATGATTTGCGATAAAGAATTTAAAGTCAAATTCTAAAGCTATTTAATCGATCAAACATAAATTTCTACTCAGAATTTCTCTTTCATTTACTATATTTTTCTAAGACTAAGCTTCATGTCCTATATATATGTTGAGCCGTACGGTTTATCTATTTAATAAATACTTAGCACAATCAATCAATCAATCAATCAATCAATCAATTAAATAAACTACCAGAATAATAAACGTAGAAGTATATGCCTACGAGTCATCCTTTCATTTCTATATATGCATTAAATGTATGTTTTATATATATATACACAAAATAAAATTCCTTTTGTGCTCACATATCACCCAGACTTACCTAACACTAGAGCCATCATTGACAAACATTGGCCAATTATTGAGTCTTCACAGAAACTTAACAAGATGTTCCCAACTAAACCAACCATTGCATATAGGAGACCTAAAAGCCTCAGGGACATACATGTTCGAGCCCAACTGAGACCAATAATGACAGATAAAGAAGGTCAGTCCGGACCATGTGGCACACCAAGATGCCAAACCTGTGCTGGCATGCTCCTCACAAAAACATTCTCTTCAAAAATAGGGGCCAAAACATCTCTCAAAGACATAATGAATTGTAAAACGGCTAACGTTATTTATCTTATTTCTTGCAAAGTGTGTAACAAACAATATGTCGGTGAAACCAAACTTCCATTAAATAAACGAATGAACTTACACCGCTCTGACTGGAAAACGCGAAAATTTAACAGATCCCCAGTTGCTGAACATTTTCACCTTGAGGGACACAGTTTTAAAGATGTGTTCCTCTGTTGTATTGAACATAACACAAAGTGGTCAGATATAACACGGAAATCACGCGAGACATACTGGATTCGCCGACTGAATACGCTAGAGCCATCAGGAATCAATAAAGGAGACTAATTTACACACTTATTCTCGCCCATTCTTGACAAACTTTAAAACCTAACTTTAGTCACCAGGCGGTGTCGGGGAGGGCTATTTTTCCCTTGCCTGAGAGCTTCGTTTTTACTTTCACCTTATCGTAAATTTCCACTTCATATAACACCATACTGTTTGTAACTTGCATTTTCTTACATCATACTTATAGTAATAAAAACACAAAACGCCCTTATATGTGAAGTTTTTTTTTGTGTTTTTTTTTAAGTTTATATATATTTTTTTCTTTTAAACACAGTTTTATAGATATATTTAACCGAGTTTATGCCATATTGACCGCAGGCTATATTCTGTTTTGTAAAGTACTACACAATGACCATTCAATAACGGTCTATTCACTGTGTTTCAGTTCAATTTTTGATACTATACAGTACACACGTATTGAGATTTTGTGCTCGATTGTGTGCGCACATTATACATGTAATACACCCCTGATGAAGGCATAATACGCCGAAAGTACTTGGGTATTTATACTTTAGCACTGTATGAACGTCTATTTTCCCCAAATTTATTGTTTTTTTCCACGTTCTTGTATCCTTCTTGGGATCCAGTGTTTTTGAAAGGTATTTTGTAGATGCAAATATTTTTCACAAACCCTATATATATATATATATATATATATATATATATATTTACATCATTGTCTATGCTCATGTACCTGTATGTCCTAAATTTAAGACACATTATAAGTTAGAAATGTATTATCATAGAAAAACGTTTTTCGATGCTGTACAAATTCGCTTCTTGATAATGACAGATATAAAACGTGAATTATTTGAGAGAGTTAACAGAGATGTGGTAATGCGGAATTAGTGCATCATGAATAAATACTTCATCGCGTAACACATGATGTTGTTTCCGCTGCAAAGATATCTGTCAAACACATTAATCCATTACTTGCAATCTCTCGATCATTGTAACATACATGTAGCAAACACGTGTTATGGTGCTATTTCATTCATTTTGTCTAAAACGTTTGTTTAGTCATACCATTTGCTGACGAGATATAAGGGGGAATGTAACCTGAATAAGATTAGTATGATCCGAGGTTCTAGCCGAGGAGTATACTTATGTCAACAAGGCTATATTCTATCTCTTTCTTTGTAAACTTATTACTTCTTAGCCGAAGAGGACAATGCATTGAAAAGCTAAAGATCATATAATAAACTCTAATAATTACCTTTTTTGATATTCTTTTACAAAGATTTAAAATAAAATTACAACTGAATTGACACGACTCTGTAATGTTCCCATCCCATTCCAGGGAAAGAATCACTGTAGTCTATTTTATGTCTATCCAATTTCATTTATTTTTAAAAGTCATTTATGGTTGTTACAAATGCAGCTTAGTTGCTTAAAGTGACATTATGCTCATTTTTTTCATCGTCAAATTTACTTTACTTGACTATATATTTCAATAAACTGGTCGTTATAATGGTGATTGACCAACACATGATATTTGAAGATGCTTAGGTTAAAGATTAAATCTACCTAAATATATAAAAAGACTGCTCCACTCTTTATAAATTGAAAGTTACAGATACATTCCGACGAATAATTACACACATTTCACAGGGCCTAGTAAGTTATTTATCGTTCAGGTAAAGTAAATTATAAAACTGAAAGGAATTATGAGAAAATATTAACTTATTTTGACTTTCACATGCTCACTCTATATCTACCCATGGACTGACAAAATGTCACTTTAAACTTAATATAATAAAAAAAGTATTTTTTAGAAAATACTCAAGGAATCTTTTTTTATACTGTGAACCATTCTCAGACATAATTATTTAAGATGTATGAATCATTGGCATAAAATTTAATGAATGCATTTAAATCTCAATATAATAATGTCAATTATCTCATAAATCCATTTTAACTATCATTTTATTATTGTTATTGGTCGCCTTTATTCCAAAAATGATGTTGATTCCCAATAAAATGCATATTTGTAAATTAAACAGAAAACTTCGTTTTATGGGCTGAACACATTTAATATGTTTTAAGAGAAGCTCACAAATACAAAAATGTATTGTAAAAAGCTTCCACATTAACACTATGCTTATTCATCGTCTTTATTACATATGCACGGGTTACTGATGTTTCTTAAGATGATTCTTTTGGTCCCATATCTATTTTGTAACGTTATAACTACACTTTTGGGCACTGTCTAGACTAAAACATTCATTACAAGCTCATTATACCGCTGTTATTGGATTAGAAAAACTCATTTCTTACCGAATCCATTTATCGACATGTTTGTTTCGTTTAATATTGCAATATTGTTAACAGAGCAAAAGGATTAATCTTTTTCTTACAGTATAGGCAAAAGAGAAGGAAAAATATTCATCAAAAGTAGCTTTTGCTCTCATTGATTAGTACTGGTTGGTTCCAGGGACTGTTTCTAGAGTGTTTCAATAAACTTATAGCTTCCAACACAATCGAACTAATAAACAAAAACAACAACAAAAACTCGTAAACATTAAAAAGTAAGTATTATTGCTTAGAATCATATTTGCAAAAGAAACTTTGCATATTTTCATTTACATTGAATTTCGCAAATGTTGATGATATTTCCACTTTACTCAACTACATGTTTAAATTGAATTTTATTTTATTGGACTTTATTCATGTTAAAACTAACTTTGATAAAACAAGTCAAGTTTATTGACACCAACATAAGTCTATGAGGAAAATAATTCTGATAAACAAATAATTTCAAGGTAATTTTTCAAAACAGGGAAATTAACATTTATATTTATATATTAAGAAAGATATTTCCTTTATGGTGTTCTGATAGTTTGAAAGCACTGTAGTCATTGGATGTTGACAAAAATATTTTAATAATCAAAATTCATCAGAATACTTTTCCTTCCAGAAAAAAAAAACATATTTTGTATACATGCACACACACAACTTTTTTAGATTGATTAAAAGTGAGGACTGTCAACTTACTACAAAAGATACCAGAGACGTTACTGTTCGAGTAATGAAGGTACACAATGAGATCCTAAAAAAAAGCGTAACATGTACTTATAAATTACTGGTTATATAGCCCAAATGAATATAATTTGATACTTGTAAACCTCATTGAAAAAGTATTTTGATAACCTTACCGTTAAGAAAAAAAATCAACTATACTTTCTTCTTATGAACTGAAAACATTTTCCACGAAAAATCTTTTTACCATAGACAAGCTAAGCATGTGAATAATCAACATGATAAGATATACCCAACACAAAAATTTAGATAACTTTCAGATATATACCTTTGTGTTGTCTTTTTACATACAAACGTCACCTCTGGAACATCTAGAATAGTTTCGTGTGTACCATATGACGCCATTGTATCACACATTGTCGGCCATTCTTGCACAATAATGCAGTCCCACAACTGTTTATGCAAATGTCTGTGTTTATAGACACAGCAAACTCGTTTTCAGAACCATTTATACAATATAGTATTTGAAAATGAAAACTCCTCTACTTCTTTTACAATTTAGTAAGCAATAAATCCAGTCTAAAAAAGTTGACGAGTACAGCAAGCAAGAGTTTTGGGTAACTCTTTAACATTTTGCACAAACACTTTAGAAATTTAGAGAAGAAAAGGCATACAAAGTTTTACTAACTACATGGATCATTACTCCAATAAAACATGCAAATATAAACATTGGTCGGTTTCTTTCCAATCAATGTACCCGGTGGTATAACAAAAACCAATACAAAATTTATACTTTGCAAACGAATGAGTTTTGTCGCTATTATTACGCAATCCTGTTTCCTGAAAAATATCTCAAAGGAATGGTATTATTCACTTATGTGCGCATGTTTGTTAAGTATCTGTCTGCGTTGCTTTATCGTTATACAACATCTTAATAAAGTAGATACCTTATAAGATGTAGATATTTCAAATGCATCTGACGAAATTCGTTGGTAGTAATACTTGGTAACAGAAAAATATTCTCAACCCTAGAATATATTCATACTTTCAGATATACGGTTAATGTTGTATTGCCAAACCTTATTCCATAGTTCCAATTTAGGCTTTTACAAACAAACAAACAAACATGAAAAGTTCCTCAATTACTCACACCCCAACCACCCTCCATCCCATCCCCTCCCCCCCCCCCCAAAAAAAAAACTCTCTGCAAAACACTTACGTATGGTGCCCCTAAATTGACATCCGTGACACTTACTTATTTTGTTTTTTTTTTTTTTCGAAATAACATTCATTTGTTTGAAGCGAAATAATATTTCATAATAGTTCATATTTGATTTAGTGTTTCGATTATGATTTTTCCTCTATTTACTCTTTAGACCATTTGTTAGTACTGGCATATTGGAAGCAAGTGGTCATATTAGCGGTATAGAAAGAATGAAAACAGTTAAATTGTGCACGTTAACGCCGTGCTAAAGGTAGCCTTAACTGCAATACATCGTGACGACAACATGGTCTACGTATGTTTTTGTGATTCTTGAAAAGTTTCGTGTGCAAAGAACATATGCATGGTCGCGTAAATAATTTTGTTTTGCTTAAAATTAATGGTTCTACATCCTACGTTAGGATTCAATTTTAATCAAACGTTGTTTTTTTTATATTTTTATCATTTTACGACAAAACTGTGGACATAGAATGCATTGCCATTATTGTACCAGGAACTTGTTCAAGGACAAAACGTGCTTTTCTCCTGGGTTTTGCCGACAGGTTCTTGCAATTGAATCATATAAATTACGCAATTTATTTAATGAAAAACATTCTATAAATTTAATTAAATTACTCTATCACGCTCGCTGTGGACCCGTTTCCGCAGTAATACACTCTGTAAAATCTATAATTTCAATTTGCCAACTGTTGAAATATTTATATTCATATTAAAAGCATCAATTAATAGAACTAGGCAGACGGTAGCAAAAAATATCGGTGATTTATTCTTGCTATAATAATTGTTGCGCTATACAGGGTATAGAATTAAACAAACGCACGTATTTTAATCATCTATGTTTGCAATAACATGTTTTGGGAAGACAAATGATATGTGCAATTGATTCTTTACAAGGTTTGTTCATTTATTACTTGATATCATTAAATACAACAATGCGCTTATAGAAGAACAAACAAACCTTGCTATTTCAACATTGCGAACATAAAACACTTCTACCAATACATGAAGTTTGGAAGAATACTCTCCTATTTTGATATCATGGTGATATTGTTTGTTTTACATTAGCACATTTGGATATCAACAATTATATAACAAAATATGAACATTTTAACCTCCAAAAATAGGGCTAGGGCAAACAAAAAAATAATTATAATTGTAACTCTCTTTAAAAGTAAAAAAAAAGTAAACGCTGGACCATATTTAATGACTAAGATATATTTCTCATCCTAAAACATTATTTTTATTCATTAAGACGGTGAAGGTTAAAATGAAGGTTTTCATTTTTATCAGCCACGGCCTTTTTGGATTTGTTAGGATATCTAACAGCGCTTTCCCTATAACTCGTATCACGTAGCTGCCACAGCCTGTCGATATGATTATTCCAAACTAAAATATGGTCTTTGGATCAATTGAAAAAGTGAGACACTGTTTACCTAACAAATATGAATCAACGGCTGAAATTATTACACTTCAAGAACACTTGACAGAACACGTAACAGAATAAACAATACAAGCAAACATACAAAACAAATTCGCTTATCATTATTTTAACAATGAATGAATAAAACAACGTCTGTCTTTTTTCCCCAAATATTTACAAAGAAATAATTCAAAGGATAAGTTTTTTTTAGTGCCTCTGTCCAGGGGGTTTGTGCTTCTTGGGAGATTTGATTTAATTGAATTTAAAACAAAATGCATGTCATGTATTGGAAACTAAATAATCTTCAAACAAAAGAAAATAAAAACTATATGTATTTGATAAAGTCTCTAGGGGAATGCGCGTCGGAAGACAGAAGTATTTGATTGATCTGCAAAATGTTTTTTCCAGATTGTATTGTTTGTAGTTATTGTGTTGAGTCAAGACAGATATCTACAATTTTTTTTAATGCGGTTTTTCTGGTTGTGCAGAATCCGTGTTGCCAAACTATATACCCCGCCCCCGTTCCTCTCACCGAAATGAAACTAAAGCATTGACATCAATGTAGAAAAGACAATACTAAAGATAGAAACAAAAGGCGATAGAAAAGAAGGGTTGTATATATATTGTATTGATCATTGATTGTGCTTGGAAAAATGTGATTGTTAAAAATATCTGTAATGGATATAGAGAATGTGTAAATTAGCGAATAGAATAATGTAAGAATGTTCATGATAAATTAATAAGATAATTTTGTATTTTTCATAATGTTAAAAGAAAATCCTGACCTGAAACGATCTTTTTTCTCTTATTTCATGAGATTAACGATCAAATAAACATGAAATTTTCAAATCATTTCAATATTTGAATTATTTTAATTTCCGCATCCCCACCCGGAATAAGTTTGATGGACAATGAGCACGCGTTTCTGGCACATATCAGAGTTTCATGACAGACGTTATTGTTTTACGGTTATTTTAGACGCATTTTATAATGTGTCGATGTCAATATGAACAGACTATAAACTTATTCTCGCCCATTTCACGTACATTTTACGACAGTCGCCCACATCAAATTTACTTTGCGCGTTTTATGCTCGCGCACTTAAAACGTATATGGCACGTGTTTTGTCCTTTTATTCTTCAGATGTTCCTATATTATAACAGGGATCTACATTTACTGCTGCCTTAGTACGTTAAATCTATATGTAAAATATTTACAATTATTAAATTGTATTTCAATCAGTAATATCCGTGTATGTACATGTTCAGACTTTTGATGCGGTATTCTCTGTCCTTAAACGCTTTTACTATAAAAAAAAATGATAAAGAATATAGCGATTACGTGTAAATATGCACCGTCAATGCATTATTTCATTTTATATTTGCTTGAAAAAAAAAGAAGACAAAATCCCGTCAATGAAAATTTTTCAATTTCAAATGCAGTGTTTGTCTACGATTTCGGTGTCTGTATGTTTTTCGTTGGATTTTTATCAGACAGATACGGAAGTGGTAATGTGACGAGTTCAATGGTAAAGAAAACCGCAGGTGATGAACAAAATACATCCACCATTTGTAAGCATGAAAGTATACGGATATCCTTAAAGGCACATACTGCCTTAGAAATCAACAATTTTGTAATTTTTCAGAAATATCAAATATCGTTTTAAAGATTGATTTAGAGCATGTAAGATGTTAAACAACTAAAGAAGATAGCAAAATGTAAACAAAGTAGTATTTTGACTTCCATATAAAATATCAAATCACTATAATAGTACCAATTGCCAAAGATCAAAAGAATCAAAGAATGTTGGTTTATAAAGCCAATGTGTACACGTTTTGAAAATGTTACAAGATACTAAACGATTTGAGAAATAAAAATGATAGCAGTTCACGGGCCTAGTGGGCCTTTAAAGGACTTGAACCCACAGATGTGAGAGGCAAGCGATTCGAAGCTTCGTAAGCTACAGAGGCCGAATCTTGTATGTCTGTCGCATATGAAATGATTCATCTATAGTGATTTTGTATCAAAGAACTTTCCAATGTATAAAGAAATGATAAATTACTCATTTTTACAAGATTTTATTTATAGATCATTTCATATAAAACAGAAACGCTGAATACATCCCATCAATAACATATTAGCATATTGATATTTATCTGCATGAATATGGAACCAATTTGCATGTCTGATATAGTGTGAATAAAATATAAAATGCGTTAGTGCGGAATAGATTCACGTGATCAAAAGCCCCTCGATTATTTCATTCGTCATATTCAGGAGCAGCGCAAAATAAAGGAAACCTCTTGTAAATTACCTTATTAGGAAAATGATTTAAATAGTATAATCTCATCTATTATCGACTAAAATACGAACATGCATTCTAAGTATGAAATAATAATAGAAATTTCATTGTCAACGGATTCAAGAGGAATCATTCGTGTTAAGGGACTGTAGTGCGTCTTTACTATCACATATTCTAGCCCAGTTCAGTCCCTTTATCTATAGTCAAATGTTGCGTTTTCTGTTTTTGTTGGGGTTTTTCCTCGTTTCGGCGTAAACAGGAGTATATTGAAGATATTTTGGATTGTATTTTTGAATGTATTGTAAACATAACTATGACGTGCATGATTATAATAATATTTAGCAGAGGCAACACATTTTATAACTAAAAGGAGTCGCTTCCATAAAGAATTATGCTAAAGTTATAGTATACACCTGAGTATTTATGCTTAAAGTATACATTATATTTCAGCATATAAAAAGATAGCACTGTATGTAATGAACCCCCTGCTTCTATGATTTACGACTCTGAATATATATCCCTACGTATACTATGGATTTAATGAATGTTGAGGAAAAAAAAACTTTGAATTTGAAAATAAACTTTCGACGTACAAATTTTGAAATACATGACTTCCTCCCGTAAACCCCGGACAAAGATTATTAATGAATACCCCGCCTATGAATTATTTGAAAGTTTTGCCTCTACCCTACAAATTAAAATAAAAATTTATACCTCCCATTTAAATATCAGTGAGAAACATTAATTGTAGTTTTTATCTAATAATGTACGATTCATGCAAAATAATCCTAGGCAGACACGTTACATGTAATGATTACATGGTGATGGGACTTTAACTCATACCTCACGCTAAATTACATAAATGGACTTGTCTCATAATTTTGAGGGGATTTATCAGAATATTTATTGACTGAATAGCGAACAGTGCAGGCCATGATCAATTAGGTAATTTTGCTCTTTTTTTTAATGCGTTTATTTAAGGTCGCCGCCGGAAAGCCGTACACTCAAGTCGGGCCATCCTAGAGCGTCCCGCCGAGATTTTTTCGTCGATTTTTTCCAGCTTTATTGGTGGAGGAAGACCCCAGGTGCCCCTCCGGGCATTATTTCAGGCACGAGCGGGCACCTGGGTAGAACCACCGACCTTCCGCAAGCCAGCTGGATGGCTACCTCACATGAAAATTTCGACCCGTAAGGATCGAACCTACAGCGGTAAGGGACCTGTGATCTCAAGTCAGCGACCTTAACCACTCGGCCACGGAGCCCCCCCCCCCCCCCCCCCCCCCCGATAGAGAATCTGTTGCCGTCAGCAAGGTTTAATTTAAAGACTAATCTGTACACGTTCGTAATCTATAGGATCAATACGCGATGTTTGACTTGACGCATCAGGCGTACCTACGTTTAAAAACATTTAAATGATAGAACAAATAGGTGTATTTAAGATAACGCATTTTTTCTGTAACTTTAAATACATGTATACAAAATGCAATACTGATCGATTTTTAAACAAATACATAATTATTTGGATAATCTTATGTTTGTTTGTTTATCACGTGCAGGATAAAACCTGTATATTTTTAAAAAAAGTATTGAACGTGAGAAAGCGACCAGGACATGCAATATTTTGCATGTACTTGTATTCTTTTTTTGTATATACAATGTACATCATTTTCTTAAGTATAAGATACATAGATAAGGTGAAAGTGCATTCTTTCGTTGTCATGTCGGTGCGTGAGTCATTTTCTCTATATTTATGGTTTGTCGTCTGCACCATGTAACCGGAAATACGTGCATACTTAATTTTTTTTTTGTTCAATGTCACCTGTTGTGTATGTATACATATATATAGTGTTTATTATGATATGCATGTATTGACAAATCTCGTCAAATCTATATGAAAACAGTAAACGATCCTAAAACGCGCGCGTTTGATTCCTAGAAGTTGCTGAACTTGACCTTGACATTACCGTAAACATATTCAAAAGGAAAGTCGTTCTCGGTATCTTAGTTACGTAATAATGTTGAGAAATTGTCTCTTTTGTAACATAACATAACATAAAGAAATATATCTTAATACTAAGCCTTACTGACTGTATAACTAATGATCGATATGTGTTTCACACGGATGCTAATAATAATCTCTTAATGAGATCTTCTGTATAAAGCAGATGACTGTAAAACATCGCAGAAGTAACTGACGCGGACCATAAAATAGGAAGTGGTATAAAACTATATTAGAACTTGAATAAGTATAATTAATTATAACTTAAGACTATTCAATTATAAAATATATCAAAAATAATTTAGTTATCAAAAATTCAAATCATTAAAAATTGTTACTAAAATCGATATTGTTTTTCAAATCGTGCGAACTTCACACACCGTGACAAATGTCAGATGCCCAGAATAAAGTCGCTGTAAGCACATAATGTCGATGGTCATTAAAAGCTTTAAGACTATTTAAATATCAACAAAACAATGCCTCGAGCGTAAATTATGTATAAATATACTAGTACATGACCTCAAAACAGCTTTGTTTGTCTTTTCTTATACTGATCTGCTTTAAGAAAAAGATAACGTCAAAAATGGCGATATCTCCAGGCTATCTACGTATTCAATGCACTTTGAAAATATATTCGTAAAACAGTCTTTATAACAGACATGGAGACGAAAAATTCTTTAAATCAATTCCTTTATCACCACAACCACCTTTAATACTGCGTATCTATGAACGCTATAATATTAATAAACATGTACATATGAGCCGCGTCATGACAAAACCAACATAGTGCGTTTGCGACCAGCATGTATCCAGACCAGCCTGCGCATCCAGTTTCTCGACTTGTAAAAGGGTTGGTAAGCGAACAGCATGGATCCTGATCAGACTACGCGGATGCGCAGGCTGGTCTGGATCCATGCTGGTCGCAAACGCATTATGTTGGTTTTGTCGTGACGCGGCTCATATAGTCTATATACATGTACGTCTCGTGAGTTGACGCATGCGTTTGAAGCTTATCTACGTTTAAATGATTTATCACAATAAAAGTAGCTTGGATATAAAGTAAACCTAATCGCTGTTTGAACTGCATGTGTTAAAAACTTCTCATATATTAAAACTTTTTTTTCTTCAAAAATCAATAGCTAAACCGATTTATTTTCGTATCTGTATGTATCAACAAAACTTCATGTTAATAATGGTAGTCTGTTTTAAATTGAAACAGTGTTTTCTCTTTTATCTAAAAGTAAAAGCGTTTAAACTTGCTCTCTAAGTCTGACATGTTGTCTTTGATGATAAAATACCAATTTTTATCGTCAGGAAAAATACATAAAATTCCTGAGAATAATCATTCTATAACAATTAAAATAGCATACGCTAGTTGCTGTCATCGGTGGCAAAAAAAATCTGCATATACATGTAATAAAGAACACAAATAAGAGGAAAACAAAAGAACAAAATTAGATCAATACATACAGCTCGATTTCTGTCGCCATCCCTCTTAGTAGATGTCTACCGCAATAGCAATCTCTTCAAAAAATAACTGAATAAGTTTTATATTTTGTCACTAGTCATGCAACTCAGTTCTATTCAC
The DNA here is from genome assembly GCF_026571515.1 of Ruditapes philippinarum. Lineage (NCBI taxonomy): Eukaryota > Metazoa > Mollusca > Bivalvia > Venerida > Veneridae > Ruditapes > Ruditapes philippinarum. The sequence continues at coordinate 242,582 of NW_026863506.1, forward strand.
TGGATGAAAATACGATTGAATGCACTGTTTGAAAGTGACAGAGGTTAATTGTTGTTTTCAATGCATCTCAATTTTTTAGACAATTATTACTGATTGTGTCATTATCTATAATTGATGAAATAGATCCTCACTTTTCTTTCACGTTATTATCAGCTTTATATACGCATTTAAAATAACGATATCTTGTCCAGATCTCTTTCAAATGGTCATGATATAAATAATGATAAATCCCCGCATACCGTAGAAAATCCGTTTAGGTACCTGAATATCACTTCCGATTTGTAAACGTGAAAACCGAGTCCAGACTCTTAATACACTGCTTATAGGAATTGAAAATCACCTGTACAAAAATAACTTACAAATAACTACATGTATAAAAATAAAATGTTCATCTTAAATCTTCATGTTAAACTCGCGAAATCCGATGTTTATTTATAGCTTAAACGTTTCAGAATTTGCTATGTTTAAATTGTTATGATGTAAGAATACGTAAGTAAATAGATAAAAGCAATGCCCTCTAATAATATCTTTAAATATGTACATGTATCCTTTTTTATTAAAGCGGTATTAAAGTTTCAACCTTACACGGAACTGATTACGTTGATAAATTAACCATAAACGTTTAACGATATGTCATGTATACAACGTAAACTAATTAGTATACAATGTATTTATATCCACAGTTTTGTATACATGATATGATGTTATCACTAATATAATAACACTTAATGAACGATTTAAACAGCTTCGAATTATATGTACATGTAACACTATTTGTACGGTGTTTAATATATGAATTACACCTAAATATAGTGCATATGGCAGTATCCTCAAAACGCGCAATTCATGCGAAACATGTAGTTTCACTTCGTCTCATTCAAAATCATCAATGATCATATCTTATATTTTTACCTTATGAACACCACCACCTTTTATGCTGTGTAGCAAATGTCTTATATCAAATATATGTAATACGAATTTTACCTTTTATTTACTTGTCAAACAAGATTGCCCTGGAGAACAGAAAAGTTTGTTTGTACACAATGCCAGATGGTGTTATGTCGACATTTCAGACCGCGAGGCAAATAAGGCCATGGTGTATATAACTAGAAGGCGTACTTCTTTTGAAAATATTACATAATCGCAATAAAACTATAAAAATTGACGGACTCTTTATTTACATGTTTTGTTCTTTCTCTATCTTTTTTGCGCAGCTAAAACATATTAAACGTGCCGAATACCGCATACGGTATTAACTACACAAAAAAAAATTAAATAGGACCATGTTCTGCAAAAATTATTTGGTGGTCTTTTGAAACCTTTTGTGCGTGTATTTAAGTGCATACATGGTTCATTGAATAGAAGTATAAGTATATGCATGCATGTTGTATGTTTATAAGATCTAATAAGCTTTCGATGGTTTTATTACTTTACTTTACTTTACTTTACTTTACTTTACTTTACTTTACTTTACTTTACTTTACTTTACTTTACTTTACTTTACTTTACTACTTTACTTTACTTTACTTTACTTACTTTTTATTTATTTATTTTTTTTTTATTTATTTTTTTATTTTTATTTATTTATTTTAAGCATCTAAAAGACTAACATAGATAATAACAACATTTTAAAACACATGACAAAAAAGGTTTTTATAAATTCAATTTGTTTTCAATGGTTTTATTTATTTATTTATTTAATTGTTTGTTTGTTTGTTTATTTATTTATTTGTTTGTTTATTACTTTATTTATTTATTTTTTTTCATTATTTATTTATTTATTTATGAATGTATTTATTTTTGTTCATTTTAAGCATCTTAAAGACTAACATAAATAATAACAACATTATAAAACACATGACAAGTATATATTTAATAATAACCCTTGAAGAATGCATACGCTATTTTCTTTATTTACTATGTTTTATTGTTCTTGTTTTTTTGTATGTTGGAGGTAAGTTTCAGAATTAAATACAGATATTAACATGTTTTTGTAATTTAACTTTATATCCATATAGCCATGTGTAACTAGGATATTAATTCCGGCTTTATGGCGAAATATCGCTTTTTTAATATGCCCCAAAATTTTTTGTTGGGGGAAAAAAAGGTAAAACCAAACCTTCCCGAAAAAATTTTTGGAAAAAAATTTATAAATAAAAAAAAATAACGGATTTTCAACCTCCCTTGGTTAAGATAACTCGATATATAATGAGTGTAAATGTCCTCTTCTATTCAGCATAATTTTTTTTTGTCAACGTTTCTGTAGAAAACGTGTTCAGGAAATTTATGAAAAATGTATACTTTGTTTTTTTTTTGCCAAATATGTCTGCCTTATGCCAAACATACTTGCAAGTATGGCTCGCTTACTTTTGAGACCACTTAGAATCTACTACGCCTTCTTATAACAAACTTATATGATTTCTTAATTATTTAATGATAAAGAGTAAATATGCGATTGTGAAAGTAACTTTTTCCGTTGTGTAAGTAAAGATCATACGCATACTGAGAATGCACGGGAACATCGTGCAGACGGATTAATTGAATCAGATTCTATGTATCACGTCAAGTCGGGGGATGATAATTGTTACGATAATGTAATAGACAGGAAAAAATGTATGCTAACACGTTTTGTCAATTTATGTTTTATTTGATCAAAGACTTGCACAAAATTGACAGGAAATTAACTGCATTATTGATAGAATATTTTGAAAGGAAGCATGAAATAAAGGCATCCTAACAATATACTGCATCATATCATATTGGTTTTAAAGCGGCACGCCCTGAGAGTTGTACGATTTTTTTGACGAAACTTCGTCTTATTATTATTATTATCATCATAATTATTATTATTATTATTCTGATGCATTTCCTTAGATATACAATGGTTACTGTGTTTAAAACTTTGACTTTCCTGTAACTACATTATATCTCCCTCGGCTTGATTATTTAAAATTCCTATTTTCATTTTGCGTCCAGAAGCTTTAATTTTCAAGGTTAAGTGAACTCTAGCTACAAAAGTTCTCGATGAATGGATATTATTGTACACGCAATTCAGTCATTTGTTGTTGATTTTTTTTTTTTAAATAGAAACATTACGGTATATTATTCAAATATACACAGACTCTATTCTAAACAAGCTCTAGTCTTTATCAAAGTATAATTAACGCATTGAATCTCAGTGTACATTGTATAGATAAATGAACAACTGGGGCATTTGTACATTTTAAATGTTTTTCTTCTTAAAAATATGTCTTCCCCACAATAATGTGAAGATTTATGTGTTGTTATTCTAGTTATTACCAGTTATATCAGGACCAAAGGTCTAAATTAAGCAAAAGTGTGTCATGAAAGCGAAGTTGAGTGTTTGGCTTATCACGAAGATATAAAGCGGTCAGATAAGGTCATCATCATGGCGTCACTGAGCCTAATATGCTCAGTTTTATACCTAATTGTCGTATTTTCTGTTCTTTCCGAGCAACACAGCTTGTCAAGAAGTTACAGTAAGTGCCATTTCATTGAAATTTTCTCAATAGGGTTAGGTTTTAGGTAAGAGTGACAATGTATATGCCATACAGCATCGTACAAATTGTGCTTGTGAAAGGGAGACCACGTTTGCCCATTTATGCATTACTACAGGCACAAGTCATGTTGGTACTTGAATACCGATCTTCCGCTAATTTATTCCTAGGTTTGGTGCATTGATTTAACAAAATGGTCGATCCTTAAAATTTGTGTCTTTTTAAAGCCAGGATAGTAACTTATGTTCCTTTTCTGTAGATTGAGCTTTAAGCTGAGGCTAACCGGAAGTTCCTGATATTTCAGCTCCACAATTTGAAAAAGGAAAACCAATTTCGACTATTCACACGAACGACGTTAGAGAAGCTTCCGGTATATGCGCAAGTCGTATTCATCCGAACATAATATACACTCACAACGATTCAGGTGACCATACTCACAGTATTTACGCTATTGACGTCACTTCCGGTCGAGAAGTTTCGAAAATCACAATAAATCATGCAGTCAACAAAGATTGGGAAGATATAGCATGTGGGCCATGTGACAGAAGCCATGGTGATTATTGTATCTACATAGCTGATACTGGAGGCAATGTTCATGACGCCGCAAATATCATCTACAGGATTAAAGAACCAGAAAAGCTTCATTCTCATATCACTGTAGATCTCGACTCCATGTTAAAGTTCAGGTAATTTGTTCAGTTAATCTCCAACCTTAATATGAGATATGAAATAGTTCGAAAAAGTAAGAATAATAAGTTCCATGCACTTTATCAGGTCATGGAAATGATATTGTATCGTATGATATCATAGTAAATTTAATGTAAACTATGAGAGCGACGATCAACAGGAGCACCTCCGCCACATTATTCTCCTCCGCCCGCGGTAACCACAATATTTAGTTAACCAGGAACGGTACACATGGGGCACGGGGAAGGAACTGGAACAGGGTTGCGTAAGCTTTTACGAAAATTGTACAGGATGACAGTTTATTCTATGAAGTCCTTATTTTTACTAATTTGTTGACGTAGTACTACCTTTATAGCTAATGCGGGTATACTATGCATCTATCGCAGATTTTACAATTGTTATAGACGAAATTCACCTTCGTCAAGATGTATATTTAAGCAATAATGCGATTTCATATTATGTAGGTGGAGCGAGCAGAATTGTGAGACAGTAATGGTCGACCCCAAAGCGGAAGTGTATATTGTGTCTAAGGTGGATGGTGGACATGGCAGAATGGTTAAATTACCATCAAGTGCCTGGGGTTCATCCCACACGGCGTCAGTGAGTGGTGGTATACATCTGAACGGCATTCACAGTAGCCGCAACGATCCCGTCGGTGGGGACATATCTCCCACGGGATATGAGGTAAAGATTATTTCAAATTTAAATAATATTTGACATTGCCTCAGTACAGTTTATAATACGTTTGTTTCTTTGTTTGTTTCAACTAAAAACATATTACCCTGTCAATTATTAGAATTTGCAATCAAACGCAAATTAGAGAAATGCATTTTCGCAACTTGTTTAAAACAGAGGCATAATAGATTGAAATCCCGTTTTTAATATTACAATATAGAAATATACTATGCCAATAGGTTTGTTTCGAACTTCTGAATTTTTATTTACTTGTTATTCATTCTCTACATTCTTTTATGTTTAGGTGTTGATAAAAACCATCTACGCCGTTAATTACTATTACGTCCCTGACGGCGATTATCTTAAACATATGACTGGTACCCCTTTTCAACTTCCGTTTGATCATGACTATGAGCGGCAAGGAGAAAGTATTGCCTGGGACCCGAATGTTCGTGGCTACTACACGCTTGGAGAGGGGGCCAATCGACCGCTTTACTTCTACAAAAGAGTACCTCATACTTCCCTTGTCGGATAATTAATGCACATTTATTAATAAAAAAACTTTATTCAATCTTAAAGGCCAATTTTGCCTTAGAAATGATTGATTTTATTCATTTGTAGCAAAGGTAAACATATTGTAAAAATGGATCTATAACAACTCTGAGATACTCTGAGACACTACGTTCCTGACGAAAACAACGTTCAATGGCAAATAACTTGTGATAAAGGTTGCAAAATGGTATTTTGACTTCAAAAATACTAATTCTACAGCTTAAGAACATGCAACACTCAAACGAAACAAAACATTGTTCAGCTATATGGCCAATGAGTAAATTTTTACAACTCTAAAGGGCACCAAACCTTGAAATGTTTTCGAAAAAAAAAATATGATATCAGTTTTAGGTTTAATGCGCCTTTAAATAAGAGCTCAATGATGTCTCACATAATCTAAGAATGTCTAGTCGGTTGCATGTACCTACTGTATGTGTAAAGCAACGTCAAAGCGAATAAGTCATTTGTGGTTAATTGTGCGAATAATATCTCCCAGTAAGTGTTTATTCGAATCCCAGACACATACATAATCGAAAATCACTTAAGAGTGGAAAACTCGGTTTTATCTCTAGATAATGGGTCATAAATCACGAGTATGGTGTTATTTGTACGACAAAATTGACACTTAACATGTTTGTACAGAGCCAATAATACTAAATTTATATGTTATTTATGTAGCACGCTTAAAATACGAGAAATAATAAAAGAAAAAGAATAATGATCGTTGACTGAACATTCTCAAATAGGAACCGAATACTCGTATCTACTGCACAGCAGTATAATGAATTAAGGCTGTGCGTCTGTGTATATAACTTGCTTACTTTTGTTTTGAAATCCGTTTATTTCTAAATACAACTTTAACAACTATAAAAGTAGGAAACTGGAGCTTATCATAAATAAGAATAACATCATTTCCCGTTAACTGAAGCGTTTTTACCTTTGCACATACACGTATATAAGATATTAAAGCAAGCAATATGTGCACAACTCTAAGTGCCCCAACTGTGCATTATTTCAGTCACGAACGGGTAAATGAGTAGACACCGACATTCCGTAAGCTAGTTTAATATTTGATACGAAAAGCGTAAAAATAGACTTTAAAGCTACATGCCTCTAGATAATCCAAAATATTTCAATAATATCAAACTTAAAAAAAATATAACTTAGACTTTAGGAATGTAAAAATGTTAAAGATTCAAGTAATAATTGACATGTTATATGTGGTTAATGACTGATTTTTTTCAATATTATGACTATATTTCTACTGCGTTACTAACGCAGTAAGGGCTTTTTTGCACATTTTTACCTCATTTTAGTAATTTACGTGAGTTGTAAGTGCAAGTAATTATGTGTAAATTGCTTCCTTTTGGTCACTACACATTATTATACGTTTTACTTATTTCAAAAATGTCCATGAAAAATAGCATAAATCTGGAGGCGTGCTTCTTTAAATGATATATAGAGGATATTTGTTTAGTTCAGTGTAAGATCGGAATATATATTTAACCGAGTGAGCACCAAAAGGAATATTTCACGAGTGGCGCAGCCACGAGTGAAATATGAACTTTTGGTGTTCACAAGGTGAAATATATTTCAATCTTACACTAAACTAAACAAATTTTCTTTTTATTACATGCACAGAAGCGTTTTAAAAAGACATTTAACCTAATACTAAATGAAAAGCGCGCCAAATAATAATACAACGTGACGTCATTTACGACGTCACGTCATTAAGTTGGTACCCAGTACTGTGCACGCTGGTATTTCACTGAAACAACGTAAGGGGCTTAAATTCAAAACAGTGAAATTATCAAAGTGGTAATTTCACTGTTTCAAACAGTGAAATTACCAGTTTTATATCACTGATATATTTCTATAAACCACCGAAAAGCATGTAATAAAAGTTGGCGGTTATTTAGCAATAAAGACTGTTTTTAAAGAAGTACTCTAAATTAAAATCTTAACATTGACCCATATTTCATAGATGTTTTTTTTTTGTTTTCTAGTTTTGCATCGGTATTCCATATCTCATCTCAAATTATTTTTGTCGTGGATATTGGCAGTTTTTATCAGAGTAAACAAAATCTGGATCAGTTGATTCTGTTTGTTTGTTTCATTTTACGCCTTTTCCAAACAGTATTTCAGTCATATAGGCGGGTAGTTTCCTAACCATCGTTCCTGGAGAGTTACACCAGTACTAGACTACCTTCCTCCGCGCTAAACTACCAAAGCATCTCCCGGGGATCGAACCCACGCCAGAGAGGTAATTGGATTAGTAGTCATCGACCACGGAGGCGGTTGTCAGTTGTTTCTGACTTTTCCAGTTGATTCTGACTTTTTCCTTATATATACGAGCTCCTTTATAACAAGAACGTGTTTGTTAAACACAAATGCCCCCGGCTCAGATTCTTGTCAGTAGCAATATTTCAAAAAATGTTTACCCATTCACTCAGTTATAGACAGAAAAATTGCCAAACAATTGTAAACACAAGTTATATAGCTTGACAAAGTCATGGCATTTTGTAATTGTGAAAAATATAAGTTGCCAAGTCATTGCTCTGACTTATTCATACTTGGTAGGATGATTGGTCACTTAAATATTCAACTTCATGCAAGTTATCTTCCTACCAAATATGAAATACATCTGTCATTAAATAAAGGCTGTATGGGCAAAAGTGAAAAAATCTATTTTGAGCACTTGTGACCTTGACCAAACTGACCCCTAACTCTATCCAAAAGAAGAATACCATGTAAGTTATCTTCCTACCAAATATGAAATACATCTGTCAATAAATAAAGGCTGTATGGGCAAAAGTGTAAAAATCTATTTTTAGCACTGGTGACCTTGACCCAACTGACCCCTTACTCCATCCAAAGGAAGAATACCATGCAAGTTATCTTCCTTCCAAATATGAAATACATCTGTCAATAAATAAAAGCTGTATTGGCAAAAGTGTAAAAATCTATTTTTAACACATGTGACCTTGACCCCACTGATCCCTTACCCCAATCAAAAAGGAATGAGTACCATGTAAGTTATCTTCCTACCAAATATAAAATATATCTGTCACTTAATAAAGGCTGTATGAGCAAATGTGTAAAAATCTTATTTTTAGCACTGGTGACCTTGACCCAACTGACCATTAACTCCATCAAAGTTTATGTTTCTATCAATTATAAATAACATCTGTCTATAGAATAAGGTCAATACACCTGTAAAAATGTAAAAATCTATTTTAAACATTGGTGACCTTGACATTGGTAACATTGACCTTGACCCAAATGACACCTTACTACACCCAAAGAAGGAGGACCTCCCTTGGCATGTTTGTATTAAACTAAGACATCAACTAAAAAATAAAGGCTGTATGGGCAAAAATGTTTATATTTATTTTTCAAACCAGTGACCTTGACCCTAGAGACCGCTTACTCCGCAAAAAATTAAAGGACCATCAAAGGTATCCACCTACTAAATATGAAAGATATCATTAAAGAAATTAAGCAATTAGGAGAAATTTAAGAAAAATCCAACTTGCCGAAATAGGTTAACCAGACAAGGCCCTATTTTCAAAGTGAAAAAAGTGAAATAACTGGGAAATATGGATGACACAGTTATATAACTTGGCAATATCATGTACTTTGTATTGATAAGTAAGTGTGGAAATTATAAAGCCATTAGTATATAGAACTTAAGATATTTCCAACTTGCCGTTTTAGGTTAACCATTATTCATTTTCTAAGTGCTGAAAAGGGCAATAACTTGGTAAATATGAAAGCCAGAGTTATGTAACTTGCCCAGATCATGTACTTTGTATTGATTAGTAAGTGTGTAACATTAGAAGCCATTGGTACAGGTAGAACTTAAGGAAAATCCAACTTGCCGTTCTAGGTTAACCTCGTACGGACAGAGGGACAGACGGGCGGTTCAATTACTATATGCCCGGGGGCATAAAAACTGCTTATATTTCATTTCTTCAATTCTAACCAAATAAAGTTCATTCTAAGCAACTGTTCCCTACTCTTACGTCTTACCCAATCATTATTTGTTGTAGGATGTAAAGAATTTCTTAACTTTCTGGAAATGTGTCAAAGTTTGTAAAAAGCAAACTACTTTTTATAATGCTAAATTTTAGCTGTTTTCATTTCTTCATAATTACATGTATATAATTCTAAATTAAACAAGATATGTTTGTAAAACATGTATGCCCCCTGTCGGCAGCCAATTAGTCATGTGATCAGGTTATTATGCTTGACTTCTGACCCAGTGAACAAAAAATCTAATAAGGGTTATCTAGTATCTACTGGTCATGACTAGCTCACAAGGTAATAATTATTGTTGACCCTATAGTTTTGTGTCAGCAATTTAAGTTATTACAAATCTTACCAAATAATATATGCATAAATTTTTCTGAATCATGTAGGCCTCATTAATGACAGCCAAGTTGTTGACCCCCCCTTGAACCCCAAAATCAATAGGTCATCTACTGGCAGTGACCAATCATCCTACCAAGTATGAAGTTTCTAGGCCTAAGCGTTCTTTAGTTATTGATTGGAAACCGTTTTTACCTACAAGGTCAATGTGACCTTGACCTTTGACCCCTTGACCCCAAAAATCAATAGGAGTCATCTGCTGGTCATGACCAATCATCATACCAAGTTTGAAGTTCCTAGGCCTAAAGCATTCTCTAGTTATTGGATTACCGTTTTTACCTACAAGGTCAATGTGACCTTGAACTTTGACCCCCTTGACCAAACATCAATAGGGGTCATCTGCTGGTCATGACCAATCAAAATACCAAGTTTGAAGTTCCTAGGCCTAAGCGTTCTTTAGTTATTGATCAGAAACTGTTTTTAACTACAAGGTCAATGTGACCTTGACCTTTGAACCCTTGACCCAAAACTCAATAGGGGTCATCTGCTGGTCACGACCAATCATCATACAAAGTTTGAAGTTCCTAGGCTAAAGCGTTTTTAGTTAATTAATCGGAAACCGTTTTTACCTACAAGGTCAATGTGACCTTGACCTTTGACCCCTTGACCCCAAATCAATAGGGGTCATCTGCTGGTCATGACCAATCACCATACCAAGTTTGAAGTTCCTAGGCCTAAGGGTTCTTAAGTTATTGATCGGAAACCATTTTTTACCTACAAGGTCAATGTGACCTTGACCTTTGACCCCTTGACCCCAAAATCAATAAGGGTCATCTACTGATCATGACCAATCACCATACCAAGTTTGAAGTTCCTAGGCCTAAGGGTTCTTTAGTTATTGATCGGAAACTGTTTTTGCTTACAAGGTCAATGTGACCTTGACCTTTGACCCCTTGACCCCAAAATCAACAGGGCTCATCTACTGATCATGACCAATCACCATACCAAGTTTGAAGTTCCTAGGCCTAAGGGTTCTTTAGTTATTGATCGGAAACCGTTTTTGCTTACAAGGTCAATGTGACCTTGACCTTTGACCTCTTGACCCTAAAATCAATAGGGGTCATCTACTGATCATGACCAATCACCATACCAAGTTTGAAGTTCCTAAGCCTAAGGGTTCTTTAGTTATCACTCCGAAACCATTTGGTCTACGGACCGACGCACCGACGGACCGACAAGTGCAAAGCAATATACCCCCTCTTCTTCGAAGTGGGGGCATAAATATGGGTTTAGGCTAAAAAAAAATATTTCGATCGATATAAGTTAACAATGTGGCCTTGAAAACTGGCAAGAAATGTATTTTATTTTCAATCCATAATGTTTTGTATATTTATCATTTAATTCACTTGGAAGCAACTGATGTAAGAATGTGTCTAAGAAATTTTTTACTAAAGAATCTTGCTTCATTGTTTACGTAGTCAATTGATTATTGCTGCTTTTTTAGTCATTTCCGGCGACAGTCTCATGGCGGAGACGATAAAATAGGAAGCGTTTCCGGATAGTGCTTATTCCGGATACTATTTCAAGCACACGAACGACACGAAATCAAAACTCACGTGAATAACCTGAATGCATTTATTCAAAATTAAACAGATTCTCACATATAAAGCATGAAAATAACTCGAAAAAAATCATTAGAAAATGCATCGTTTCCTGACAGTATTTATTCCAGAGTCAATTAAAAGTAAACAAGCTCTTGAATGACATGAAAGCATGCATTCAGAAATAGAAAAAAAATTCTCCGACAAAGAGACATGTAAATATCCTCCACACAAAAAGAATGGGAATCCCAAAGACTTTCATTAAAACACAGAGCTAATAATCAAACGCATATCTAAAATATTTCATCAAATATATGCCCTAATAAAGGAGAAACCCACTAGGGCATACACTCATGTAACATTTTTTCTAATATGTTAGCTTGGTCTATTTCATCTCATGACAAATGCATAATTTCAATGACAAATACTTTGAACATTCTAATTGCTAAAGTGTCTGCAGACTAGTTACCGACTTATTACATATGCTTTGTGCAAATTGGTACTTGCTGTAAGAAATCTCAAGGTTAGAAAACCAAAAACATACTTTACGCTGCGTTACCTACCTACCTACTTGCTTTTGGTATGAAGTGGCACTCAAAAGGGGATTTTCGATTTCATTCTAAGCTATGTGATTGCGTGGAGTGTGACATCCACGTACACAAGAAACACGTGAATACCAGGAAGTTTTCTCGAGCAAAGGGCATTGCTTGACCAATCAAGTTGTTATTACACGTATGGGCAATATAAGAAACTTTCGCCCACTACACTCAAAACGGCATATTTGGTAATAACCTAAAATACTTTCTACTGTTTTAAGTAGATTGTAAATTTACTAAATATGTATAACAGTGATGCATATATTAATATTTTATATTTGATAGTGTTTTTAAAATTTAAGTGGTAGCCCGACAAGTCTTGAATGAGTTTTTAACATAAAGATATCCATAATGAGAGATAAAACATTTGACAAACAAGTTCACACATAAAATTTTAAATAATTTTAAAGATATTATCTTTTTGTGGCAGATATAATCTTGCACCAGAAGGTCAAAGTATATGAAATCTGACAGAATTCCTGTTTTTGGGATGACGTCAAAGAGAAAATTGTTGAGCCAGTACGAAAGACTGGTAGGGACATTTCAACTTTATGAACTCCCGAAATCATAGTGAGAATTCACAATTATAGTAAAGCTTCGTGAATTAAAGTTTTCAACGTATGGAATTTACGATTTTAACTTCATGAATTAACGATTTCAACTTCACGAATTCACAAATTCAACTTCATGAATTCAACCCCATGAATTGATGTTTTGAACTTCAACAATTTAACATCACAAATTCAAGATTTGATATTTAAACTCAGTATACAGAAACATATAAAATATATTTCAGATTAAATAGAATATGAAGCTGCCATGTTTTTAGTACTCTTTTCTTTTTGTGCAACACTCCCTCGTATATCTTAATCCATTACTATGCATGTACTTTAACTCTATACCAAATTTATCTTTGCCTGGTAAAATATTTCTAGTCAAAGGTAATGACATTGGAAATGACACCTGCCGGATTGCGTAAAAACGAGTTCTAACCCTATATCAAATAAAGCAATATATTCTTATGTTGATTCTTTATATAATATTGATATCACCCGATGAAAAATCTTGTTATATTGTCTAGAGCGTCGTTACTACGGAAACTGAGCTGAATTAGTTTCCCCAATATATCACTTCTAAATAAAGACACAACATTTTAATGCCAGAATCTGTTGTTTTTGTTGTGTTTTTTAAAATTATTTTTCATTAAGAAGTGGACAAGAAATTTGTCTTGATCGTACTAACGAAATAATCAATAAGTAAATGTTATATAAAAAGAGCACGTGATAATAACTTTGAATGATACTATGCTGCTACAATAATACAAATCAAAATAAACTTATTTCAACAAAACACACTTGATGCACCTTGAATGCTATTAAAACTATATACATGTAAACCCAAGTATCATATTAAACGCAATACAAAATTTGTCAATCAATTTACCGAAAAAACATCAACAGAAACAAACACACAACAGAAATGCTTGTTCCCCAAAATGTTTTACTCTTTAAACGATCAGCCTTGATACTTTATTTTTTCTATTAATATTTTGGTCAAATGGTACATTTGTAACGTTATTTAGGTTCTTTCCTTACTTTCTATAAATTATTAAATCTTATGTGAGCCACGAGATAATAAGGGAATATTTGCAACATGTCACTGCTGCGCTTTCGTAGAAAGGTCAGTAAATAGCTCGTTTAAGGAGATAAAAAAGATAATGGCGTCTAGACACGTAATGTTACCACAATCGTTGATGATGAACTCAATCCTGATATAATTATAGATAAGAACGAAGCAAGTGGCATTTTCTTTATGTCACAGACGGGAATCGTATAATCATGTTGCATCTATTAGTTGTATTTTTGGCTATACAATCAACAGTTTTATGCAATTCTGTTTTCAGGCGATATGGTTTGTCTCTTTCTTTTCTTGTAATTATTCATTACTTTGCTGGGTTTTAAGTCTGACAAAATAAATGTCATATGCCGGCGACTTTCCATTGATTGCAACACGTTTTAAGTCGGAAATTGAGGACCGCTCAAGCCAGTGCTAGGGGCGTGAGGGATGTTGCACTTTTACATTATCACTCATTTATAGACTCAATCAAACAGAGTCTGCATTTTTACTGTAATTGTGTCTTTTTAATGCTTCCGAGGGATCACTTTTTTTTCCAGACTTTTTCCAACTTTACAAGTGGAGGAAGACATTTGATGCCCGTTCATGAATTATTTAAGGCGCCTAACAAGAACCATAGACCATCGTTATCTATCTTCATGACACGAACGATATCCAAAGTTATTGACGTGATGTGAACTCGCATTGGTAATGGGTTAATAATTCGAGGTCAGTGACCTTAAGAACTCGGCCATGGGGACACAAACTTCATTATCATTTACATTACTACTGTTACGCAGATTTTTCATTAATTTAAACATGATATTTACTCTTCATAATTAAATCTGTTTCATCCATTTGTTTTGGAATGTCTTTATGATGAAGAAAATTTACCGTTTGTTCTTTGGAATACCAGCGTATAATTTTGAAGATGAAAATACTGCCAAATTTAGTGTTTAGGGGGAGGGTGCGTGAGAAATGTTACACATTTCAGAACTCTTAAGACAGATAGTTAACTCACCCATTTGCTATTGTTTCTTGTGCTCTCAAGATACTTCCCCCTTTCCCCTTTTCCGTTTTTCTCGATTGTCTCCTCTTAGAAAAATGTATCCCATATTCGCTAATTAAAAAATATTTTTTTGCAGTTCCACATTTTGACAATGGAAGGGCTGTAACACATATTACAAGTAGTTCCATTAACGAGGCTTCCGGTATCTGCGCAAGCAGGGTACATAAAAATGTCATTTACACGCATAATGACTCTGGTGATACCCACAGAATATTTGCCTTTAGGTGAGCTAAATGATGAAGGAATAAACATGTATAATATCGCTCTCGCACATAAACATCAATGTAATAACTTAATTCACAGTTATGCCAAATTAGATTAAAGATTTTTGTTTAACTGGTAGCAAAAGATTCAAATCCAAGCAATTCTTATTCTGTAGATGTCATATTTTGTAGCATTAACATAGTGTTTAAATACAAACAATATTCTATCGAAGCTTGTCTTTACGAAAATTTAATTCACGAAGAATCCTTTCATGAAATTTAATACTTTTAGTTTAATATAAATTCAGTGCGGAGAACGGACATCGTCTCGGAACTATTACGATTGACGGTGCACACTCACGTGATTGGGAAGACATCGCCTGTGGACCATGCGCTGGAGGTTCTGGACATTGTATATATATTGCCGACACCGGCGGAAATGCTGGTGGTGACGAGAATACAATTTACCGGATCAGAGAACCCTCGCATTTAGGCGACCAGCATGTGTCGTTAGATTCTACATTGAAATTCAGGTGACTTCTTTGTTGTTGGCCTTGTTGATGAATAAATATAATGAATGTATTAGATAAATAACATTCATTAAGGAAGAGCTACGTTCATGAAATTTAACGAGTCTCTGGCAACATCTTTCGAAACCCACATTTATCACCTGTTATTCTAAATACCCGACGATTGTTCTAAATTTCATATGAAAACATATAAACGTCAGAAATAGTCTCAGCCTTTGGCAGCGCAACCATTTGTGTACGTGTCATTAAATAATCCACGATATGTTTGCAAAATAAGTCTAATGGAAAAGTTGATAAAACATTGCCGCTTCACTCATTTCAAATAACGCTTGGTGTAACAATTAAATCAACTCTTGGACGTTTTTGTCTTTTTAAATCAATATTGTGCCGCCTTACAAGTAAGATTTTTACACGAAAAAAAAAAACTGTTATATTTCTGTAGTTGGGACCAACATGACTGTGAAACTGTTATGGTTGACAATCATGGAGAAGTGTATGTTGTGTCGAAAGTAAGCGCCGGTCATCATCCAAAGTTTGTACATCTACCTAGCTACGCATGGGGAACTGGTCGACGCGACTACGTCAGTAACGGTGTTTATATGACAATTACGTCACGTTCATATAACCCTGTAGGTGGTGATATATCTCCAAGTGGTCACGAGGTAAAGTACAATGTTTCATAGCGTAACATGTTTGGCTGTTGAATGATACTCGTGCTCATTTAAAAGAGCATGAGTATAATTGCTTTGTTACGTGAAAGTCAAAGACCCGAGCTTCCAAAGAAATAATTAATCAACGAATTAACAACACTAAGTGATGTTACAATTTTTATAAAAATATATGTATAAGTAATATACCGGTTCAAGTTAATAATATGAGGTTGTTATACAATTGAAAAGAGTGGGAGTGACGAAATTCAGGTATATATTAAAAAAAAATCTGAATACGCCAACCCAACATATAAGATTAAATTTTTCTATTTTCTGTGGCTACATATCGGAGTAAGTATTTAAACATACGTTGGAGAACATATTTAAAAACAAACTTGTCTTTTTCTCAGGTTCTGATAAAAGCATACGGCCACGTATATTATTGGTACGTCCCTAACGGCGATTACTCGGAGCAGCTAAAGAAACCACCCGTAGAGATTCCACATCACTGGGAGCAACAAGGGGAGTCTGTGTGTTTTGAGCCTAATGGCTCCGGTTACTACACTTTGAGTGAAGGCCATAATCAACCACTCTATTACTTTCATCGTCAAGGACAGGCACCGATCACCGGGTGAAACAAACGTTGTTGATCATAATATTTACCTCAATGTAATGTGTTTTATTCATTTTATTTTGTAAATAAAATGATGAATGATCATAAATAAACCATAAAGTTGTGCTTTAATTATGCAAATATTATCATACATTTAGAAACATTTTCCCCTTGTTCTCTTTTTTAAATGTATTGTTTCAAAAGGTCTAAGCCATATTAATTTTGTTTTGTTTTAGATATTGAGTGTACTCTCTGTCGTGCAAACATGTCGACACTAATTTTTTCAGTTACAAGCATACCTGATTAAAGTACAGGAACTTTAATCATGTCTACGCACACATAAGGATAAATTCAATCCATATTCACTATTCAAATAGCAACAACATAGAACATGTTGAAAATATCAATACAGAAACGAGATGGGTCAGCTGATCGTAAGAATCTCTAGACGCCTTTTATCACAAAGCCGATCAGCTCTTTCCATTCTGAAAAAAAAGATAGTTTGCGAGACCTTGCATATATTGTGACGTCGCAGTAGTTGCATAATATAAATATAGCATACAGACGCACTAAATGTTAACATTACACCATAAGCATGTCTATGAAAAAGTGATATTTTTTAACTGTAAACAGATCTTATTTTATATATGTGATAATCAGTAGCATACTAATTTTGCAATAAACAGGTTAAACTTTTTATTGCATTTTGATCAACTATAATGAAGTTATTACCAATTGAACTTGAAAGTTGGATTTTCCGACTTCACAAGATGCACGACATCTAGCAAGAAAGTCCACATGTAACAAAGAACTGTAAAAGGGTATAGATCATAATTTGGGGATGGATCTCTATGAACACAAAAATCAACAGCGTTGTCGTCAATGGCAATCTGCGATGTACTCGTACTTTGAGAACAAAATGCTTTAATTAGTAATATCATTCTATATATTTATATGAATGCTTTCAATGTTTTGATTAAAGCTCAAATGTAAATGTGAAGCGTATTTGAAAAAACACTCGAGTCTGCTTCCTGGTACTAAACAGCTAAAACGATACATGGTCGTGACACCAGAAGGGGTCTCTCAATTAAGAGGAAATGTCGTTACTACTAGGTCAATGTTCCCAACCGTCAATGCTTTTATGTACAATGACATGAACCAAACTATTCCTAGGTGAGATCAGAAACTAATTTGTCAAAACCAGTATCTTAATTGCTAACAAATGAGGACAAATGTTGACAAATAAGAAAAAAGAATCCTCTCAGTAATATCTATTAAACAACATTATTGTCACTCAATTGACATTGTTACACACCTTTATTGTTAAAATATTTATGGAGAGGTTTCTACCAACGAGATAATTGTATTTTAAAAGACATAGTTTTGTATAGGTTCATTGAGAATTAGTACATTAGCATTTGTTCAATGATTTGTAGGTGGTGAAATGAGAATTGTAGAGGCGGGCGGCTTGTCATAATTACGACTTTAGTTCTCCTCTTGAACCTTTGTGTGTTACCATGATCAATTAAAGCAGAAACACTTGCAACACTATTATACCACATCTACTCATCTATGAGTGACATTGAAGAAGAGAAAAGTATCTTGTGTTACTTTTTTCAGGCGTATCAGCTAATCACCTGAACAAGACATGGTTTGTTGTTACAACATTTGACCAAGAAATATCTTGATTATCCCCATACTCTCCTATTAAATTATTTAATTATTATATCTGATTGTCCTCGACATGAACAAAATTCTGGTAATTCTTTTCGGGAAACAATAATCATCTTCCATCATATAAATCAAAGAGCAGGTGACCATGTCAGACAGAATTACTATATACATTGACATAAAGCAAACACCAAAAACAACAAAAATTAAATGAGTAACAAGGTGAGAAGTTTATACAGATTTGCTTGACATTTTACATATTGTTTTTCTATGTAAGTTTTGTGAAGCCGGCGTAGTGAAATTCAATTCGAAATCATTTAAAACAGTGTTGCATTTCCTAATTAGTGTGTTTATTTTCTTCTTAATATTTATTTGTTTAAAATTAGTAACGCTATTAAGATCGTATAAAATTTCAAGTAGGCAATTTCTACTCTCTGTATTGCATGGTTAGAAATCAATTTAAACTGTGACTGCAAACTGCTAGTAACCAAGGAACTGTTAGACATGTTCGCCTAAGAGAAATATTATCCTATTCTTCTTAAATGACATCATATTGAGTACAAACTCCATCATTCACTTAGATTGTTTCAGCATAAATGTAAAATGAGAGTCCATTAGTAACCAATTTATCAAATATAGTATTATAGTATATAGTATTATTACATCTGTGAGAAATCTAATAAGGTAATAGAACATAAAGCATATAAATAACGTTAATGTCATTCAATGGACAATGTATTTCACCTTAAAGAATAAAATATTTATGAAATAATTGCTGATCTATTCACTTGAAGACATGTTAATGTGTGTGTGTGTTTTATCATCCATTATTATCACTTCTGAGTTTATGAAATAGACATTGAAAATATGTATGTATGGTATAATCGGTATCTAAGATACTGGTGCGTCTTTTTGAAAATATAAATCATTGAGCAGGTGAAAATGTCAGACAACATAGACAGATACAATGAAATATTTGTAAATTAAGGTATAAACAAAGCAAATACGGAAACAGAGACAAGTTGACTCAGCAGTAAACCGTACAGATGTGTCTGATCTAATGAAATTTACTTTTGATTATTTTTGACTAGCTAGAGTATAATACAAGAACAGTATAATAAATACAAATAAAATATATAAAGGTTAGCAACTCTGTGGGAAATTTTGTAAGCTCTCTGTTTCAATAGGTTTCCATAGGTACAATTTGGAAGAGTTCTAAAAATATGATAAAACAATCGTCCAATTATATTTTTCTCGGCAAACCAGTCAAATTAAAACCAACAAAAACAATATTGCGTTCAGTATTTAAAGAGATCTTTACGAAGGAGATATGTAGAAATAACTATTTTCCAAAAAAGTTTCTTATGTGCTTTTCCTCTATATTCTAAAGAGATATGTGATAACTAGTTATTTCCTTTTCATCTGGGACAGTTTGATGGTATTTAGCGGCCCGTTCATTGATTAAATGTCAAAAGTGAGACATTAATTCATCTTACTCCGTTTGTTATGATCTTTCAAATAATCTTCCCACTTTTAAATTACATACCAATATCCAGATATATGAAACGCCTTAACTTCATAGAAAATGATGAATGATTATACATATTCGTAAATACACGAATTCATTCCTCTTATAATAGCCGAATCCTACGTTGTCTCAGATTAAAATACGAAAAATACGTCTAAATGTTATCTTCTGATAATAAACCCAATGTTTTCAACTTAATGTCCGACACAATATGCAACCATTTGGAGAATCCAAGTAAATATGTGTATGACGATGTACACTATATACCTGTACTAGAGAGACAAAATTAGAGAAAAAAATCAATACGATATAATAAAGTTTTTGTTAATGTTGTAGTCATGAAATCGCTTAGATATTTCAAAAGGATCAGTAAAGCATCTCACTTCCATCTTAATCAATAATTATCATATGTCTGTGTAGTGGTATGTTATTTATGTATTACGGCTTATAATCAAAGCGAACCTATTGTTAATGCTATCAAAATGTATATGCATAACTTAATATAGAATAATATACACATATTGATCAATTACTCTTCTTTCTTATTAAGAAAATCAAAAGTTCTTATTACCATCATAACAATACAATGAAGTCATTGTGGTTGTAACTGGGAAAATATTCAAATGTATTACTTTGGAATAAATTCATTACATTGTAATGATAAAATAAACTTTCAATTTAAAAGAAAAAAGGGGAAAAAAACATTTCAATATTTGATATATAATAACTATACATCATATGCACAACGTTTATCATGCGTCTATGCAGGAAATATTTTGATGGACATTGGCCGTAAAATTATGGAACAATTTCTGCTAAACAAAATGAAGCTGTGTGGCTCATGATTTTACCATCCCATTAAAATGAGGGAAATTTTATGTTAATTGAAAATTTTGTTGAACTGTTTAGTTCTGCCAATAAGGTAATTTATACCGTAGATGAAATCAATGTTTTTTCGACACAATATAGCTGATAAGAAACTGTAACTTACATTTCGCAGTCAGATGTCAATGGTGTATACTCCTCAGCTGTAGCTAATTCCATGATATATCCTATATGTCTGTATTATCTGTTTAATGTTATAATATCGAAATTATGATAAATTTGTTCTTTTGTTGTTGTTGTTCTTTTATTCTAGTTTGTTTATTGGTTCATTTAACATACATTATTACTTTATTTTATTTAGGAAAACATTTACTGTATCATTTTTTCTTTTATATTATCACCACATCAATATGTTTCTTTATGAAAATTCCACAAACACTATTAAAACGTCTGGTTTCTTCAGAACTGCTTTTTTAGTCCTGTTCTTTGACACAGTTAATTCTTCTTTCTTTAATAAATGTAAAAAGGAACTTTCATTCAATAAATATATATAATCAAAACAAAAACATATTCTTGAAAACATAATTTCTTTTTTATTTACTTAATATGCCCTTAATGCATTGCTTAGAGATTTAAATTAACCATATTCCAATAAACGTTATACTATATATTTAACTTCCATACTCTCAAAAGAGTTATCAAGAATATAATTATGGAATCCAATAATCTCACGACTGCCTGGAGGCTAGAAACATCAGAAGGTATTTAACTGTTGTAGTAATTCTCAATATCAAGAAACTATATATTTTCCTTTTGAATTATATTATCAACAAGAAAGAAATATAATGAACTTATATCGGAAATTATAACTTTCATACTTTGATTTCCGTTATAAATAAGTTGTAAAATATTTTATATGAATTACAATCGCTTTATGAATTCGCTACCAAGAATCAAATTTCGTCAAAATCAGAATCCCAGTCGCAAGTCATTGCCTTTCTTTTCTGTCGTATCAATGCAACAAAATCTACGTTACTAGTTATAACTCTTTAATATCGTGTAGTTTAAAAGACGATTTTCATGACTGGCACCGCTAAAAGAGTTGATAAGAAATATATATATAAAACATCCAGTATTTATTAATTGTGACTTTGATATAAATTATTGAAAAGACAAAACAGGAATTTTTATTTGTCGTTTCCTACGTAAGAAAGACATTTACAAATGATAAGGGAAGGCAAAAATGAAAAGTCGTCCGAAAATAATCAGTCTATAATGTTGTTTACTGAAGAATACAAATATTTAAACACTTTTCGTTGAGAATTTTATTACGAGTATTTGGTTTGTTCACTTAGGTTATGGTAACATAATAAAAAAAACTTAGCGTATCCAGTTTCCTTTCATCTTATGATAGAACAATCAATGTCCTACATAGACCCTTTATACCACCTTTTTTAAAAGATATTTTAAAATTTACTAAGGGTACACATCCTATGTATGAGGCATTTATTAAAACAAAGATAATACCTACTTGTATATCAAAATGGTGTGAAAAGCTCAATGTAACATTAAGTGAAGAAGATTGGAGTTACATTTTTTCTTTACCTTTAAGAATATCAAATGATTCAGGCCTTCAATGGTTTCAGTACATAATTAATCATAGAATAATAGCAACTAATTCATTACTTTTTAAAATGAAATTAAAAGATAACGAACTCTGTAGTTTTTGTAAAAATGAGAAGGAAACATTAAAACACATGTTTTGGTTTTGTCCGATAATAAACAATTTAATATTTTCTGTTTTTGAAAAGTACGGCATTTTTTTGATCTTTGCTCAACTGTTGTAATTTTATCCTTGGTTTGAAAGATAGTAATTCAACTGCAATAAATACGATTTTCCTTTTTCTGAAAAGATATATTTACAACTGTAGAGTAAAAGAACAAGTACCAAATACTACAAGAGCACATCAGTATATTAAATACCAATTTATAATTTTGAGAGAGAAAGCAATTTACCACAATGATTTAGATACCTTCAATAAGACCTGGATTCTTCTTTGTCAAAAGATAGAGCTATAGTTAACCTTTCATATGTTTGTAAAGCTGAAAACGATAGCCAGAAGTATAAATAATCAAAAATATATTACTTGCAAAACCTGTTTTTCTTTCACTTTTTTTTCTTCTTTTTTTTTCATATAAAAAACAAATATATAATTTAGTTCCTTGTTAACTGAATAATATATAACATATGATTATATGTAACATTGGTAAAAATGGTTGTAATTGTATATTGGTCATAACGCCTGCAATACATTATATGTTTCTTACTGTTATATTATTTCATATGTTGTATATGTTTTTATATACACAAATATAATGCACGGTATAGAGCAGGATGTTCTCGACCTGCATAATATACCTATTGACGAGGAAAATAAATTATGTAAAACAAAAAACATAATAAAAAACACAATGACAAATGTTACAAGTGAGTATTTGTTAGTTTTGTTCGAATCAGTAATTATCTAATTTCATAAATATTTCTTTATGTATGTACAATTGCATGTATATGTTACTTTAAAATTTATTATTATTATAGTGTATCATCAATATAGTGTTGCATAACATTAAATGGGCCACATCATCTTTTAACTTCTATCCATCAATCAAGAATGTTTAATATGATATTTTTAAATACCTCCCTAGTCAGGTTTTCTTTTTAAGTGTTTTATAATAAATTTACACCATGGCACTATATTTTTTTCACTTTAATTCTGGTATGAATTGGCCCCAAACTAAGGTAAATGATATAACAAATATTAATTTTATGAAATGAATTGTATACTTCGTAAAATTATGTTCAGTCCGTTCACAGTGTACTGTAGAAACTATCAATTCTTTAGATTTGATAAGCATGTAATTGGATTCAGTAGTATCAGAGAAAATGTAATCACTTATATTCGTTAAACACTTCAGTCGTCTAAATTTTATCTGAAGTAAAAACAAAACGCTTACATTTATTTTAGAGTGTGCATTAACATATCCCATATATTATACCAACGACCATTTCTTAGGTACGACGTTGATATTAGTATTATCGACCCTATTCTGCATATGGATCGACAATAAACGAAGCTTTTTCTATAGTTTCAAAAGGAATCTTCTCATAAGTAATCAAAATTTTGTTAGGAGTGTATGCCCTATACTTCATATTCAAATCTTAAACTTCACACAACCAACGTTAAAGCGAATCTCAATCTTCCATTGTTTGGAACTGAAAATAACTTAATACAATATATTGAAGCTATTACTTAGTGCATACCGGTTGGAAGTTGATGCTTTTGAAGATTTTTTTATCAAATTATAATCTCTATACACTCATGTATACCAGCCAAGTTATTACGTACACACACAATTATTATATCTATTAATGACTTTGTAAAAGAACAAAGAAATGCATTGTGTTTCTTTCTTAAGGCGTATCAGCTTATCGCCTGAACAATACTTGGTTTGTTGTTACACCGTTTGTAGTAATGTGTTGGTTACCCCATACTATCCTATCAAATTATATAGATAATATTTCTGATTGTCCTCGACATGAACATATTTCTTGCATTTCTACTGCGGAAACAATTACTGTCATTTATCATATAAATCGAGGAGCAGGTGATGATGTCAGACAAAATAATTATATACATTATTTTTTGTGAGTCCGGCGCAGGAAATTCGTGATTTTTTAAAAAAAAACATCTTGTATTTCTAATTCTTTGTGTTATTTATGGTTAAAAATAACAATGTTATTAAGATCGTTTAGAATTTCAAATAAGCAATTCCTACTCTCTACATTGCATGGTTATATATCAATTTAAACGGTGACTGCAAACTAGCCAAAGCACTGTTTGACATGTTCGCCTAAGAAAAAAATAATCCTCCCTAAATGTCATCATATTGAATACAAATACCATTATTCACTTAGATTGTTTCAGCGTCATAATCATGATAATATTTTAAATGAGACACCATTAGATACAAATTTATCCAAAAAAAGGATTATAATGGGTTACAATTGTGAGAAATCTAGCAAACAAATACAAAATTAGACCATATAAATATCATGGACAATTAATTTTATATTAAAATATAAAATATTTATGACATATTTACTGTTGTATTTCTTTGAAGACACGCCAATTAGTTTGATTGATTAGAATACGTTCAAACTGCCTCTATGCATCAATATTTGACAAGAATCTAAGCAAAATAGTTAAGAGTCTATATATTTAGACATCGAAGTATTTCCGGTATTGCGGTGCTAACAAATCTAATGATAAAGAGAGATAAACCATGTTCCAATAACAAGTGTCGATAAAGGAGTATAGGAATAAAATCTATTTGTTTCATTATCTTTTTACACAAAATAATGTCATATGACATAATTTGCAACACATAACTCATCAAAAGGGTAATGATCTTTAAATATATAAATATTATGTATAGCAATTAATTACGAAAATATACAATTTTATAAATAAAAGAAAATGTATCTTAAATTTCAAATGTTAAAATTGATGCGTCTTTTGAAAATATAAATCATTGAGCAGGTGACAATGTCAGACAACATAGACAGATACGTACAATAAAATAGTTGTTATATATGTTTAAAGAAAGACAAAAAACGGAAACAGAGACCAATTGACCCTGCAGGTGCGTCTGGTCATATGGAATTTAGTTATATATTTTTTGACTAGCTACAGTATAAAACAAGAACAGTATAACGAATAAAATGAAATATAAGAAGGTATGCAACTGGGTTGGTTTTTTGTTTCTCCTGTTTCAAAAGAAACAATTGACAAAATGAAAAAGCTTAATAAAATGTGTTTATGCAATATGTTTCTAGAAAAATTAAAAAAAGTAATTTATGGAAGCTCTGTTTCAATAAGTGCGATAATCATTTCAAGCAGTATTTCAATGGAAGATTCCATATGACTTAACTGTTCTGGTTTTATTGATAACCAACAGATAAAGATAAAAATCAACTTTAATTGGACGAGTTCTGGAAAGTATTATTTTTCTCGGCAAAACGGTCATTATTAAAACAAGAAAACATGAAATGATATTTACTAAAGAGATATGTACCCAGCAAACACAAGACGTCATACTGACGTCAGATTTAAGTCAGGTTCTGACGTCGGATGACGGTCGGAAAAACGGTTGGATTTGAAAGTTTTTTTGATGTAATAATCTGACGTCAGGTAGACGTCAGAATCTTACCATTATTTAACCTTTTTCTGACCAAAATCTGACCATTATCTAACCATTGTCCGACCTCAATCTGACCATTTTCCGACCTCAATCTGACCATTTTCCGACCTAAATCTAACCAGTTTCTAACCATTTTCCGACCTCAATCTGACCATTTTCCGACCTAAATATTAACCCTTTTCTGTCCTAAATCTGATCATTTTCTGACCTTCATCTTATCATTCCCCTAATCTTTTTTGTTTCACCACGTCATAAATATTTTCTGGCTAATCCTGATTTGATCGAATTTAATGTAACTCATTCTATTAAGTAACTTTCCCTCAAATGAAATGTATAACAGAAAACTAAAAGAAAAAATATGTTTCATGCTTTTTAATTTAAAATAAAAGTTGTAATTTTAAGCTGATACATACAATTTTAATAAATTCTGCAAGGTTAAATAATTTTCATAAATTAAACAAAATAAAACATAAAATAAGTTAATTACAAAACAAAAAGTATTACAAAAACAATGACATAAATGAAACTAAGAAAACATGTACAAATATTAAAGAACAAAACAATGTATGCACATTTCTATCAAAGTTTGCCTTATCAAATAAAATAATGAAAATATTATAATTTTAAGAAAAGTTAAAAGATTCTGATAATAATGTTTCAAGCAATTTATGACAGATTTTCAGTACTTTAACTATATTTCTACAGCATTTCTAAAACAGTTAGTGCCATTTTGCATATTTTGACCTCCTTTGATAATTATCAGTAATGTATAAATTGCTGCCTTTTAGTTACTTCACAAAGTTATACTTTTAGATATCCATGAGAATTAGCACGAATTTTGAGGTGTGATGCTTTAAGATATGACCTTCTTTTAGCACCCCTCGTCTGTCCGGAGGATATGTAGCGTTTGTAGCGCCCAATAGCGCGTGTGACATCATTTTCACTGAAAAAAAAAGAAATTAATGAAACATGTAAAAATAACAAGCAAAAATGTTTTCATGGTTATCTTAACTTAATGAACAATTTTGCCAACATAAATACTGAACATTTAAAAAGCCGCTTTTAAACTCCAGTTTAGTATGGATTAAAGTATGTAATAGAATTTACAAAAATCTTACTTTCATATGTTTCTTTTTACATATTCACGTGTTTCCGTCCCTCCGACCTTTGAGAGCATGTCCAACTACCTGAAAAGAAAATTATATTCTAACTTATGTATATATTCTACGTTTGAAATAGAACAGTTACGCAAGTCTTTAATATTTCATAGTTTTAAATTAAAGATTTAATGCCGAAATGTCTGGAACCAAAACGTCTCGGGTTATTTGGGACCGGAACGTTTTGGGTTATTTGGGACCGAAACGTCTTGGTCCGAAATGCTCGAAATCGTACAAATTCATTCTCAATTCTCAGATTTTAACTGACAAAAACATCACAGTTAAAGAAAAATATGAAAACTAAGCATTCTCTTTGGTAGTACTGAAAGGCATATCATAAACTCTTCACAAGCAGAGTTAAAACATGTCAATTTTAAAAAGATTTATTATTAGACATTATCGCGAATTTGTGTGACATTTTACTTCAGCTGTTCAAATAATGATACTTAAATTTAAGAGTGCTTGCGATCATGCAATTATTTATCAAATACAAAGTAGAAATAAATCTAAATAAATGGAACTGACCTTTTTGTTCAAGAAAATCAATAATATTCACTTTTCAATGCATCCCGATTCCTGACCGACAGCCAAAACGTAACGCCTACGAATTTGAATTTCCATCCACGTGACTTTAGATTCGAATTATAGATTAATTATGTTTACTTTCCCTTTTCTGTCACTATGATTAAATGTTAAAGCACTATTAAAAACTCGTAATTTTGATACATATAATGTACCACAAATGATAATATTACAACGTTAAATGATTGGAACTTGTAAACTGATCTGTGGCTATAAATAGATTTCATAACAATAACACATGTAACTTGCCTATATACAGCGCCACCTATATGTTTTATTAGGTTTCAGCGCCGCGATCTTGGTCTGTATTTATATAAAAACACGTCATTTGTAATCCAAAAGCATTGAAAAAAAGTTTAAATGATTACAACAGCGAGTAAGGATTTTTTTACCTACCGTCAGGACACCGACCAGTACCTGACGTTAGTACGACGTCAAAAAGAAACGTCTATTAGACATCGGTATTTTAACGTCAGATTTACGTCGTATTTTGGTCGCCGACGTCGTGACCAAAATCTAACATTAATCCGACGTTATTTTAACGTCATGTGTTTGCTGGGGTAGTTACAACTATTTTCGAAAAAAGGTGTCGTTTGTACTTTTCCTCAATTTTCGTAGAGATGTGTGATGACTTATTATTTCATTTTCGTCCTTGACAGTTTGATGGTATTTAGCGGCCCGTCAATTGACTAAATGTCAAAAGTAATATATTAATTCATCTTACTCGTTAGAATATCCCCCCACATTTAAATTACATAATGATAACTGTAACTATATAATACGCCTAAATTTCATAGAAAATGTTGAGTGATTTTACATATTTGTAAATAGAAGAATTCATTCCTTTTTCAATACTCGAACCATACATTGTCTTAGATTAAATAAGTATGAACGCACAATATGTCTCAATGTGATATCCTGATAGTTTCAAATTGACACAATGTTTTCACCATAAAGTTCGACACAATATGCAACCTTATGGACTATCCGAGTAAATAAGCGTATGGCGATGTTTTCACCATAAAGTTCGACACAATATGCAACCTTATGGACTATTCAAGTAAATAAGCGTATGGCGATGAACAATGTATCCATGTACTTAATGAATATTCAACGACCGATAAAGAGGTACGAAATTTCAAAACAATACGATATAGCTTTTTTCAATTTGTCATCAAATCGCTTAATTATTCCAAAGGGATCAGCAAAGCGTTTCGCATGCATCATAAGCAAATATTATGAAATGTATGTGTAGAAGTATGCAATTAATTCATTATTGTTTATAAACACAGCGAACATGGTATTAATGTTATATAAATATGTACCACTTACTTTTGAATACTATACTACTCTTTATACTTTACTAATCATACATGATTTTTAAAATAGTTGTTGACATTATAGCAATACGATAACAGTTTGGGTTATTATTGAGCATTTATTAAAACGTCTTGTTATCAAATAGCTTAGTATCGCGTCATTACAACAACAACAACAACAACATGATCCAGGCAAATATTTGCTGATTCCAATGATACATAGCTTTTCATTGTATCTCGTTTGCATTTCCTGGTATACGTGCAGAAATATTTCTTTTGGGGGAAATATTGTAATGAAAATAATTATGCTATAAGATCTACATCGGAGAAATTGGAACATGGTGGCTAATGATTACAATTTTTTGATTTATTAAAAGAATTTTCTATTAAATTGAACAATGAGATGAACTGTTTAGGTCTGACAATAAGGTACATTATAATGAGCGGCTCACATGAACTGATGTTCAAATTATTTTCCTGATCAAATATTTACATTTCTGTGTTAATTTTATTTTGATGATGCTAATTGTAATGACACATACACGTATTTGTTTGTACATCTTTTCATACTATGCTTCTCAAAAATTTTATGTTTATGTGCATGTTTCTTTCATTTTAATGTGCTATAAGTTTGTATATACAATTGAAGTAAAAGTTTCATATGAATTCTACTGTAGCTAAATCAGCGTTTTGATTAGACACAGAATACTGGTTAGGAAACTGTAACTTACATTTCGCAGTCAGATGTCAATGGTGTGTATTCCTCATTCGTAGCTAATTCCATGATAGATCCAAGATTTCTATATTATCTGTTATTATGCTTGTATCCAAATGATACAAATGTGTGCTTTTTAAATCCAGTACTCTGATATTACATATCTATTTAATTTTATTTTGGATATGTTTGCTACATCAGTTTATTTTAATATTTACAGATATAAAATGTATAATAATTTCACAAACAACTGATCACTGTTTCCTCAAAACTGTTTCTTTTGATAACAGTTAAGATTTTCTTTTATTATTGGTTAGCGTCGTAATTCATTACGTAAAATTTAAATAAACAATATTCCAATAAACTTAATAATTTATTTTCAACTTCCGAGTATGCAAAGACTTACCGAGAACATTATTATGGAATAATCTCACGACTGCCCGGAGGTTAGAAACGTCAGAGGTATTTAACTGCTGTAACAAAGAAGCTATTCATTGTCCTTTAGAAGCATATCTTTAACAAAGAAACATTTAAACAACTATTATCGGAAATTATAGCACTCATACTTTGTTTTCTCTTATAAAATGGAACTGAGTTGCAAAATATCATATGACATATGAAATAATATGTCTTGTAGAATTTGTTACCAAGAAACACATTTCCAGGTGGAAGTCATTTCCTTTCTTTCCTGTCTTATCAATACGGTGAAAATGAATAAAACCTAACAAAATAAACGTTACATGATGATATTAAATATTGGGCAATTTAAAGAAAGAACATATAAAAACAATTACCATATTCGGGAATGACAACGCGATACCACCGTAAGAGTTTCTGAGAAATAAAAAACAGAATCATCAAGCATTTATTGATTGTCGCCTTAGTTGGTAGGTAAACTTCTTTCGTCCATTGCTGAAGTTACGAATCATTATTTTAAACATCACTGTGTTCACTAGTAAATGAACGAGTATGATCTTTCTTAATTGTTATACGATACAACATACAAGACATTGTATAAAGCGTTTCCAAACATTTATTATACTGTCTGTTGGGTGTGAAGGAACGGTGGTATTGACGAGAAATAATAAAACATCAATTTTAAATGATACATAAATCGGTTTTAAACAATTGAGAGAAAATTAAATTATACAATGCAGTATTCTGTTATTGTCAGGTTGTGTGAATTTACTATGACAAGATTGATTTGTGTTGGATAAAAGTTTTAAATAAATGCTATCTGAAATCCGTTTTAAGATTGAATGAATAGTATTTATGAAAAATACACCATAGTCATAATATGTTCAGTGTAAATTTAAGCACCAACAGACAAGTAATCATTATACCGGTCACTTAATACCCACAAAGTGTCCGTTAGAAAGAACACAAAATGTAATCAAATAAACTAAATTTAAGTTGATTATCATACTAAAGTGTAATTGAAGTTAATTGGAAAACTAATCACATCTTATGTTTACCCTTTAAAATACGCCATGGCTTTGCAAAAACTATGAATATGCCCACACTCCGTTGTGCTGGCAATCTACTCACTCTAGGTCAAAAATATACTAAGTACTAAGCCAAAGTCAAAACAAAAAATAACTGCATGAATCCACAAGCAAATCCCCAAGTGAACAACAACACATGCTAATCAACATTTCTGTAAACTTTCAGGACTCCAGGTCAAATACATTTTGAGCAACGCACGAACAAGTTGAACATTGCAAATTTATACTAAGTCAAAAGCAAAAACTAAACAAAAACTGAAAAGATGCACACGCAAAACCCCAAGTGTACAGCTTTCTATGTTGATCAAGCATTTTAAGGGGTACCCATGACACAACACTTTGGAAAGGATTTCAAGAAGTCAATTACTCTACAAACTCCGAATAAGAATGTATGGAAATCCCTAGGTATACAACTACACATGCGGACAAACATTTCGGTAAACGTTTATGACTATAGGTCAAATACTTTTTGAGCTAAGCACGAACAAGTTGAAAATTGCAAATTTATACTATGTCGTGGGCTATAACTCTACAAATACTGAATACATCTACAAGCAAAATTTTAAACCAAGATGCACATCATTTCTGGAAAGTTTTATGACTCATGGTCAAATACATTATTGGCTACACAAAAGTGTAAATTTTTACTTAGTCAAAGGCAATAACTCTACAAATAATGTATATATCCACAATCAAAACCAACTACACATGCTGACCAATATTCAGTCTCTTTCTTAAGGCGTATCCGCTAATCGCTTAAACAAGACTTGATTTGTAACACCGTTTGAAGTAATCTGTGATTACCCCATCCATACTATCTTATTAAATTATTTACGATTATGTCTAATTGTCCTCGACATGAACATATTTCTACTGCGGAAACAATTACTGTCATTGGTCATAGAACGCAAAGAACAGGTGACGATGTCAGACAGAATTATTATAATTATACTAAAAGATCATATAGTTTGAAATAAAGGTTAAAACACGTAAACAACAAAAATAAACTGAAAAACAAGCTGGGAAAGTTAACATATGTGACTGACGATTTAAAAATATTTTTTTTTGTTGAGCCGGTGCAGGAAATTTGTAATCATTAAATACCATTCTTGTCTTTATAACTCATTATTTATGGCTAAAATAGCAATGTTATTAAGATCGTATAAAATATCAAATAAGCAATTTCTACTCTCTATATTGCATGGCTAGAGATCAATTAGAAATGTGACTACAAACTTCAACAATATACTGTATCACATGTTCGCCAAAGATAAATATAATATTCCTTAAATGTCATTATATTGAGTACAAATACCACAGTACATTGTAAATGAGAGACTTTAAGAAACCTATCGAATATACGATTTGAATGGGTAATATTTTAGAGTAATGTACTAGAAATTGAGAACATAAACAACATTATAGTCCCTTAAGCCCATCTCACACAGGACACACGGCTTACACGGTTGACCACCCGTGTAAACCGTACATACAACCGAACTAACCGTAGCGTTATCCGAGTTACACTCGGGCCATTCGAGTGTATCCGTGTAAGCCGTGTATGATTTTTAAAACTTTTAAAAAACTGGTACGGATGCCATGTCCGTGTATGACCGTATAAGCGACCGTACACGACCGTAAGAGACCGTGTGAGACCGTATGAGACCGTATATACAGCCGTATGTGAAGTTCACTCCACGAGTGAGCCAAACCGTATCAAGGTTGTATATAAATCGTATGGAATCGTTCGAGACCGTCCCCAAGTCCTACATCCAACACCCGATTAACACCCGAATGTCACAAGATCACGGTACGATTCAAACGAGTGCACACACGGTTTCATACGATCGCCATACGACCAATACGGTTCATATACGAAACATACATGGCCGACACGGTGAAGTACGGGTATACAGGGTCTCACAAGGCCTCGTACGGTCTAACACGGCCTCTACGTCAGCAAGAACTGTACAAAAAACACAACTACCTGCTGCCACCCTACCAAGAGTGCTTGCTGCATCACACTAGAATGTATCCAAAGAAGAAGTTTTGGACGCATTTCACTTTTTATTCATTTATTGATGTTAATATTAGTCCACCGAGCTGGCATTGGAGTCTGAATCCCTGGGAGACACGGTTATTGCCGGTTGGTCCTCTAGCTTATCAGGGTCAATAAGTTGGAGTGGTATGTCATATCCAATGAAAAGCGACGTTACAAACGTGCAGTATTATTATGATCTATATATAAGTGTTCTTCGTTGAAATTTCGAAAATTAATGAAGCCAAGTCATCAAAATGGGTTAATTAATATCAAAACATACACAAATGTGTGATATTTCGAGCCTAACTCGAACAAAAATCGGCGGGTCCCTATGTAAACCCTGTGAAAGTCGAGTAAATCGAGTAAAAGTCGTGTTTAATCGTACCAGACCGTACTAGACCGTACTTTGAACCGTACAACAGTCGTATGTATTCGTATCCAAATCGTGTTCAAACCTTGCTTGACCGAGTATATTCGTGCTCAATTCGTACATACTCGTGCTATATTCGAGTCTAATTCGTGCCAACTAGACCGTAAGCACGGTTGGAGCTCAAAACTCGTACCAGTCAACCCGTGTATAACCGAGTAAACCGTATGGGAATCGTGTGCCCAACCGTGTTTTGTGTGAGACGGGCTTTAGTGGATAATGTTTTTACCTTGAAAATAAAATATATATTAAATAATAACTGGTGTATTTCCTTGAAGTGGTCAATTAAATTGGTTTATTAAAACATGTTAAAAGCTCTTTTATGCTTGGGATCTAATCAAAACAGTTTAAAATCTATATGGTTAGACATCGAAGACTGCTACATTGCTGAGTTTATGCATTGAATGATAAACCATGTTCCAATAACAAGTCTCGTTAAAGGAGTATATTTATAAAGTCTGTTATGTCTACTTGCATTTGTCTTATACAAATAATAATGCAATACGAGAAAATTTGCATCAAAATCACAACAAAAGGTTAATGATCTTCAAATATGTTTGTATAGCAAATTTATAACAAGAATAGACAATAATATAAATAATAATAAAAATAGTATAATCTTTAATTTCTAAAAAATAAGAGCTGCCTCTTTTGTAAATATAAATCCTACAGCAGGTGACAATGTAAGAGAACATAGACAGATACAATAAATAATTTGTATATGCGAGGGGTGTCCCAGAATTACGTGGACTTTTGCTGTAACTAAAAAACTACTGAAAATAAAAACAAACAAAATTACCATGAACAAAATGCAACTTTATTGCACTAGTACAAAAAATTTCAAAGTTGTCCGGCAACTGGATCAGTGCCTGTGGGCAGGGTAATGAGACAAGGCGTAGCGGGTGCGGGGCAGTCCATTCCGACGTAACGACGTTATTCCGGTGGCGTCGCTAGTTGTTAATAAATGCGTGGGGTCGAATGTCAGTTTTTCTCAACAAAGTCGCCGCCTAACTCAATACACCTATGGCGTCGATATATCCACTGGTCGTACACTGCCCTGTACCACTCCTGGGCGAAATCAGCCACCACTTTCTGCGTTGCGAACGAGAGTTCCTGGAAGAAATCGAACTTCCGTCCCTTAAGTGCCGACTTCACAGTTGGAAAAACCCGGAAGTCCATCGGCGCCATATCCGGCGAGTAGGGTGCGTGCTCAAGAATCTGAAAATCCAGAAGACTGATCTCAAGCCTGGTGGATGCTGCGTTATGGCTTGGCGCGTTATCCTGGTGCAGCAACACCTGATCCAAGGGAAGGTTCGACCGCTTCCAACGCAAGGAACGCACAATATCTCGCCGTAACACCTGACAAATAGACAATTTATCTACTAAGTAAGCGATATTGTACATATACTTAATCCGAAAATAATAATAATAATAATAATAACACGTCCCGCACAGTGTAACGCCTGTCCCGATCTATGACGTCCTTGACTTCCTTAATTGACGCCGCAGTCAACATTGACTTTCTCCCACGACACTTGTCGTCTTCAATGTCCTCCCGGCCGTCTCGAAAACGCTTATGCCATTTGAAAACGAGTGATCGACAAACAGGAGGTCTCACTTTTGCAGTCTCCAACATTTCCTGCGTCTTTGTTGGCGTCTTCTCAAGATTAACACAAAACTTGATGATAGTCCGATTTTCCGCGTAATCCGTGGACCGCTTCCAACGCAAGGAACGCACAATATCTCGCCGTAACACCTGACAAATAGACAATTTATCTACTAAGTAAGCGATATTGTACATATACTTAATCCGAAAATAATAATAATAATAATAATAACACGTCCCGCACAGTGTAACGCCTGTCCCGATCTATGACGTCCTTGACATCCTTAATTGACGTCGCAGTCAACATTGACTTTCTCCCACGACCCTTGTCGTCTTCAATGTCCTCCCGGCCGTCTCGAAAACGCTTATGCCACTTGAAAACGAGTGATCGACAAACAGGAGGTCTCACTTTTGCAGTCTCCAACATTTCCTGCGTCTTTGTTGGCGTCTTCTCAAGATTAACACAAAACTTGATGATAGTCCGATTTTCCGCGTAATCCGTGGACGTCATTTTTTGTTAAATATCCAAGAGCAACGGTTGTCAGTTGTCCTCTGGTAAACAATAACGGAAACAGCTATGACGTCAAAATTTCAAACGAACGTTCATATGACGTCACTGCATATGCTTACGACGTCGCGCCATTTTTTTACGTATAAATACGCAAGATATACGAAAGTAAAGACAACTTATTAATACAAAATATTGGAATGCCCCGCCCTGCGCATACTGCGTTACTATAGCGACGTAAAATATAGAGAAGCAATGTTAGAAATTTAAAAATAATAGACATATTCATTATTTGACAAGCTCTCTTTCAATGGGTACATTTATTTGTAAACGTTTTACAATAAACAAGCTGTGTTTACAACTGCGTCACATTGAAGTTTTCATGATAACCGCCGTATGAACACATCTGCGGATGTTTCAAAATTCTAAATTGTACCAGTTCATGTTAAATGTTATATTCTGCATAAGCCGTTGCTAGGGGGTGTGGACGGTAGTTTGGGCAGTACCGTCCATGAACAGGATCAATCAAACCGAGCCTGCAACATTTTCAATTTTTCCGTTTTGGCCTTCTTTAGGAATTCTTATTTTCTCTATTTTGTCGCCATATCAGCGTTGTTTGTGCCGTGTCCAGGCTGTAAAAAGTCGCCCCGTACATTCATTCAGAGATGTTATATTTCCGATCCTTAATGATCGTTCAGCATGTCATTATTGTTGTGCCTGAGTTAATTTAGTTCTTTCTATTCGGCTATTTTCTTGTTGGGTGGTTCCAGTATTCCTCACTTGAATACTGTTTAATCATCCTTAGGATAAGTGGCCTGCTTTTTAAATTTGTCTTTTGACGTCTTATATGTGATATGCATGCTTCATAACTTCTGATCCCCATTCAAAATTCAATTCTATTTAGTTCCGCTGATTGTTTTTCTCGTTAAGGGCACACGCATTAGTTTACTTGGGGACCATACGCCGCTTTTCATGAAATGACACTACTGTGTCACATTGAAAGTTCCATGATATATTACTGTTGTAGTAATTCTCAATGTCAAGAAACTATATGTTTTCCTTTGGAATCATATCATTAACAAAGAAAGAAATATAAAGAACTATTATCGGACATTATAACATTCATACTTTCATTTCTGTTATTAATATGGAATCGATATCAATATCTAGTTGAACAATATCATATATGAATTAAAATCGTTTGATAAATTTGTTGCCAAGAATCACATTTAAGTCAAAATCAGAATCCCAGACGGAAGTCATTTCTCTTCTTTTCTGTCATATTAATGCAATATTATAATACTGCACGTTTGTAACGTCGCTTTTCACTGGATAATCGTGACGTTTATATCGTTTTATATACACGGCTGTTGTCGATTCAAAGAGAAATCTGACTTTTTACTCTAAAAACTGATGCTTGCTGTATTATAAATTCGTTATTAATGTTGCTGAAAGGTTATAAGGCCGTATATAAACGCCTGTTTGCAATATAACCCTCGCCTAGCTCGGGTTATATTTACAAATAGCCGTTTATATAGGGCCATATAACCTGTCAACTATCTTTATAACTAATAATATAAACGTTACTTGTTATGATATTGAATATTGTGTAATTTAAAAGACAGAGACACACGATTGACACTGCTAAAAGAGTTTATAAGAAATATATATAAAAAAATCCAGTATTTATTGATTGTCAGTTTACTCAATAGACAAAACAGAAGTTTTTAATTGTCGTTTCCTAACGTAAGAAAGATGACATTTGCAAATGATAAGGGAAGGCAATAAATGATAATAAAAAGTCGTCCAAAAATAATCAGTCTATAATGTTGTATACTGATGAAATTAAATATTTAAGCACTTTTCGTTGAGTTTACACAATAAAAACACAATAAAAATGTAACAAGTGAGATTTTTGTCCGAATCAGAAATGATTTAATTTGACAAATATTTCTTAATACATGTACAATTACATGTATAAGTTACTTTAACATTTATCAATAAAGTGCATTATTTATATATAGTGTTTCATAACATGAAATAAGCCAGATCATCTTCTAACATCTATCCATCAAACAGGAAAGTTTAATATGATATATCTTGAAATATCTACCTAGTCCGGTTTATTATATTCAAATCTAGATACACCTACAAGCAACTAACGTTAAGGCGAATCTTAATCTTCCATTCATAAGAAAATGAAAATAACTTCTATCACTTATTGCATACTGGTTAGAAGTTGATGCTCTTGAAGTTTTTCTTATAAAATTTTAATCTCAACACATTCCTGTAAACCAGTCAAGTTATTACACACATAATTATCATATTTATTAATGACTTTGTAAAAACAAAGTAATGTCTTGTGTTTCTTTCTGAAGGCGTATCGCCTGAACAAGACTTGGTTTGTTTTTCAACCGTTTGTAGTAATCTCTTGATTACCCCATACTGTACTATCTTACTAAATTATATAGATATTATGTCTAATTGTCCTCGACATGCTCGACATAAGCATAGTTCTTGCGGTTCTACTTGGGAAACAATTACTGTCACTGATCTTTTAAAGAAAAAAGCAGGTGCTTCTGTCAGACAGAATTATTATATATACATTATATAGTTTCAAATGACATTATAAAGTTTCAAATGAACGTTCGAACACATAAACAACACAAACAAGTTGGGAAAGTTTACAGATGTGTCTCACATTTAATATATTGTTTTCCTTGTGAGGCCGGCGATGGAAATTTGTAATTATCAAAAACTTATTGTATGTCTTATTATGCGTGTTTTTTATGGTAAAAAGCAACGTTAATAAGATCGTATAGAATTTCAAATAAACAATTTCTACTCTTCTTATATTGTATGGTTAGAGATCAATTAGAACTGTGAACATAGATAAATATTATCAAGCTTAATTGTCATCATATTTGGTACAAATTTAACCATTAATAATTGTTTTAGCATCATAAACTAGAGACAATGTTAAATGAGACACCATTAGAAAACCTTTTATCAAATATACGATTCTAATGGGTAACAATTGTATGTAATGTACTGGACAAAATGAAATTGAGCACATAAACAACATTGTTGTCACTTAGAGGATATATTAACCTTAAAGAATGAAATATGTACGAAATAATAACTATTGTATTTCTTTGAAGATAGTCAATTAGTTTGATTTATTAAAACATATTAACTGTTACAGTACTTTCATCAAAAATATTTGATTGGGATCTAATCAAAATAGTTTACAATATCTTTGCTTAGCCAACAAAGACTTTGCGACATTGCTTAGTTTACATATTTAATGATAAACCATGTTCCAATAAAGGAGTTTGTAATTAAAATCTGTTATGTTTAATTTCATTGTCCTTATACAAAAATAATGCAATACGAGATAATTTGCATCAAAAGCACGACAAAAGGATAACGATCTTCAAACATGTTTGTATAGCAAATTAATTACAAGAATAGACAATATTATAAATAATAATTTGAAATCTTAAAAAAACTGATGCGTCTTTTGAAAATATAAATCATTGGGCAGGTGATAAAGTCAGACAACATAAACAAGTACAATGAATTATTTGTTATATACGTATAAACAAAGACAAAAAACGGAAACAGACAAATTGGCTGAGTGGTAAACCCTGCAGGTGTATCTGGTTTTATGAAATTAACTTTTGATTAAATTATGTCTAGCAACTGTAAATCACAAGAACAGTTTAATAAATACAATGTACACATGCAGCATATGCACATTAGCAACTCGGCGAAAAATGATGATTTAATAGGCTCTGTTTCAATAGGTACGTCCATTAGTAAAAGTTGGAAAGAGTTAACAAGGTGTGTTTCTATAGAATACTACTCCACTTTCTTACAACCAACGAGATGAAAAATCAATTTTGATTGGAAGAATTCTGTAAAATACTTTATTAAAAAGAATATGAAAATTGTTCTATTTTAATGAATATGTTTACTGTTAGATCGAAATTCATTTAAAAGCAGCACTATATACGTAGTAAATGTCATATTGTTCATTCACAACCAACAAGAAAAATCAACATTGACTGGAGAAAAAATCTATAAAATATGTGTTAAACATTTTTTCGTCGGTATCCCGGAGAACAACACTAACGGTAACGAATCACCGGAAGTTACAGAGAGATTACTACGCCAACATCTCCGAGATGCATTTAATATTTCGCAAGAATTGACCGATTCGATCCGATTCGAGCGAGTGCACCGCTCTCCTGGTGCTCCGGTGGCTGGTAAAGTTAGAAATGTTGTGGCCAAATTCACTTACTTTAAGGACAGGGAAATGGTACGTAAACGATGGAAAGAGCTCGAAGGAACATTATTTCGTGTCTTTGAACAATTTCCACAGGATGTTATTCAAAAAAGGCGTAAACTTGTCCCGAAGATGAAAGAGCCGAGGCGACAAGGTAAAAGGGCATACTTAGCTTACGACACCCTCTACATCAACGGCGAACAGGTGCGCGAATAGGGTCACGAAGGCGGTGAGGTTTCTATCCTGTCGTGGAATGTTCATGACCTTACTGATTGTAAAAAAAGTAATGTTGATTTTGTAAATATCTTAAGCACTCATGATATTTGTTTTTTGTATGAAACTTGGACAAAAGCATCTAGCAATATTACTCTTACTGGTTATAATTCTTATAATTTTTACAGAAAATTTCAGCATAGAAATGCACGTCGGGCCAGCGGCGGAATAATTATTTATATTAAGAACCATTTAGAAAACGGTATTCAAATTGTTAGAAATCACCATGACTCTATAATTTGGTTAAAGTTGGATCATGTCTTTTTTAATATTGACCAAGATGTATTTCTATGTGCATCATATATATGGGGCGTGGATTCGCCTGTTTATAATACTCTTAATATTGATCTTTTTGAAATACTTGAAAATGACATATCATACTTTTCTTTGCTAGGGAAAGTTTATATTTCAGGAGACCTAAATAGCAGGGTTGGAAATAAATGTGATTTCATTGTACACGATAATATTAATACTTTGTATGATGACACAGATTATTGTCCTGATCAAACTTCTGTTAGGGCCTCAATAGATCATGTACACAATAGTCATGGTATCAAATTGCTTGATTTATGTAAGTCTACTGGTCTACGTATTA
Organism: Ruditapes philippinarum; assembly: GCF_026571515.1. Taxonomy (NCBI): domain Eukaryota; kingdom Metazoa; phylum Mollusca; class Bivalvia; order Venerida; family Veneridae; genus Ruditapes; species Ruditapes philippinarum. Next base: position 283,566 of record NW_026863506.1, read on the forward strand.
TAAATGGTAGAATAGGTGATAGCTGTAAACATACATTTTATTCCCATAACGGGTGTTCCGTTATTGATTACGTTTTAACTAGTGACCGATATTTTTCATCGATCACAAATTTTACAGTATGTGATTTCAATGAGTGGAGTGACCATTAAAATTTTCACTATGTTGTGATAACTTGTCATCAATGCACGAGAAATATACGGAGGTTAAATATAAGTGGGACAATACGCTTCGTGATCAATTTCGTTCGGGTATTATTGCCAATTTACCTGTTTTCAACAGTATTATACATAACATTGATTGTTCAAGTAGAACGTCAGTGAATAATTTGGTAGATAATTTTACTGATACTTTACGCAGTGTAGCTGATCCGTTATTTTCTCGTGCATATACTTTTAATAATAAATCAGCTTTTGTTGTAGATAATTGTTTAAAAAATGCCGACTGGTTTGATAATGAGTGTGTGTCTGCACGTGATTTATATATGGATGCGTTAAATTGTTTTAATTTAAACAAGTCTGATGTAAATAGAGCTAATTTATGCAAGTCTAAATTGTTATATAACTGGTTTGATAATGAGTGTGTGTCTGCACGTGATTTATATATGGATGCGTTAAATTGTTTTAATTTAAACAAGTCTGATGTAAATAGAGCTAATTTATGCAAGTCTAAATTGTTATATAAAAAATACTTCTGATTGCAATAATAGCGAAGCAGAACAATTTTGTTCTAGTCATGATTTTACTGAAGAAAACTTTGCATTTCCGGAATTAGACTGCCCTATAACTGTTGATGAAATATTAAATGCAATCAAATACCTTAAACGTAACAAATCTGTTGGTTGTGACTGTATTTTAAACGAGTACTTTATTGAATGTAGTGATATTTTAGCTAGTCATTTATGTGATATGTTCAATAGTATTTTGCATTCAGGATTTTTTCCTGAGAAATGGACTCAGGGTATTATAATACCACTACATAAAAAGGGTCCGATAAATGATGTTAATAACTATAGATTTTCAGATTTTTTCAGATTTTATTTTCAATATATGCAAAAGTCCCACAATAGCGGGAAACATAAGCAAATTGTGACATACATAAATGCATACATACATACATAGAATCACATAACATAATGTAGTAGAAAACGGCTATTGAGATTTCCAAGAACAGAGCCTAACACATTCATATTTATTTAAGCTATAAAATTGAGCTGGGTATATATATGTAAGTGAAAAGAATAATTATTACAAAATTCAATCATCAAAGACACACAAAAAGAAAAAAGGTCATAACTTATCTTTCGCATATAGTAATTTAAGACATGATTTAAAATTGTCTAGTAAAACACATCAAGTTCTAATGAAATGTTGCATTATTTTCATACAAAAAATACTAAGATTCTTTAGTTTATTTGTATTTTCCGATGTGACCAGGCTTACAAATTTAAACATACTTGGCCTATTTATGTAAAAATTATCTATGTATATTTTTCTATCATTTTCAAATTCTGGACATACAAAAAGATAATGAAATTCATCGCCAATATCGTTACATATATTACATTTACGGTCTTGAATAGGTATATTCTGCCATCGTCCTATTTCAATTGGAAGGCGATGATTTCTTGTCAAAAATAGTAATAATTTATTAGCTAAATTGCTTGGTAGTTTATCTATGTAACAGCTTCTAGAAAAATCCTTTTTGATATATTTGTAAACGTTTGTATCAGAAGTGTTATTTAGTTCAGAACGCCAATTTTGCGAGTAAATATCTTTTAACTTTTGAAATGTTGTTTTTATCAACCACTTACTATTGCTAAAACTTTCTATGTACCAAATCCCAGAAAAACCAGTTTCACATAAATATTGTTTTACATTTTCTATCCACAGTGATTTAACTTTATTTTCTATATGTAATTTACGTAAGAAAATATATACCTTTGAAGATAATTTTGTTGGTTCATCACTATTGATATTTTCAATAAGTCTTGCCCAAAATGTAATTACTCTGTGTTTGATATGCACACTGAGTGGTAGGACACCTGTTTCACCATATATCATATAAGACGGGGTTGACTTTTTAAATTTAAATATATATTTGAGAAATTTCAGCTGAATTCTCTCTAAAACATTAACATTTCCATATCCCCAAATTTCGCTTCCGTACAGTAAAATAGGCTTGATAGTTTTTTCAAATAATTCAATTTGTAGGTCAAATGGTAAAGCCAAAGTTTTAATTTTCCTCAGTAATGCAAATAGTGCTTTATTAGCTTGTTCAGCTATTTGTATTTTATATTTATAAAACGAACCACTTTTATTGAAATATATCCCTAAATATTTATATTCATTTACAATTTCCAAGACATGTTGCCCAATTTTAAAAACATTATTTATTTTTGGACGCCCTTTACTAAATATCATAACTTTGGTTTTATTTACATTAATATTTAATTTCCACGTTTCACAATATAATTTAAACTGATCTAAAGCCTTTTGAAGATCAATTTCATTTTCACTGAAGATCACTGTATCGTCGGCATAAAGCAAAATAAAAAGTTTAAGATAGACATGTACACCTTCAATAATTGTATCTCTTGAAACTCCGTTAATATCGTTGCTTTGTAAAAAGTATTCCAAGTCATTCAAAAATATAGAAAATAAAAATGGCGATAAATTTTCCCCTTGTCGTACCCCAATTAAACAATCGAAAAAGGGGGTGCTTCCTTCATTTGTGCTTACTCGAGACTTAATATTTTCATACAAAGTTTTTATAACGTTAAAGCATTTTCCATTAATATTTTCTTGTCTTAATTTTTGCCATAGTCCTATTCTCCATACAGAGTCAAATGCTTGCTTAAAGTCTACAAAACAACAAAAAAGTTTTCGTCTGCTTGATTGGACAATATCGATTAAGGACTTTAGAATGAATATATTATCAACTGTCGAATGTTTCTTACGAAAACCAGCTTGTGTCTCATGTATAAGATTTGAGTCATTTGCAAATTTATTTAACCTATTATTTATTATGCTTGTAAAAAGTTTTCCGAGACAACTCAAAAGAGATATGGGACGATAATTTTCTGGTAATTTTGGATTTCCTTTGTTTTTGTATATGGGTTTGATAGTTCCTATTGTCCAGCTTTCTGGAATTACTCCTTTGTCAAAAACAATATTGAATAATTTCTTATATATACTTAACATTAAGTTAATTGAATTTTTTATTTGTTCATTAACAATTTCATCTACACCTGGTGATTTATTTGTTTTTAGATTTTTAACATTATCTAATATTTCCTTTTCTGTAATTGGGCCATTTATGTCCTCATTTTCAGTAAAAATGTTTCTTATACCGTTATATTGATACTCTTCATTTGAGTTTACATCTTCATTCAATGTTTTAAAATACTCGTAAAAACTATCTAATGAAGCCATGTTTTCTTGTTTAGTGTTTTTTCCATTAATATTTTGCCTGTATTGTTTTGGATCAGCGTATTTTAACATACGTAATTTTTCAATTTTTCTCTCATTAAAATCATTATTCGCTTTGCGTAAAGTGTTTTTATATTGTTTACTAATTGACCTTAATAATTCTTTGAAATAGGGGGTTTTATATTTGTTGTAAGCTTTTCTAGTTTTGTGATATTTATCACGCATGTTTTTACATGAATTGTCAAACCATGGGAAATAATTTTTTATATTAACATTTTTGTTTTGATTTTTCTGAGTTATCTCTCCAAATGACTGTTTAGAACAATTAGTAAACAGAGTGGAAATGTCAGAAACTATTTCATCTAAGTCGTTCTGTACAACTATGTTTTTTTCTAATACTTTATCAAGCATTAATTCAATTTCAGAGATTTTAGATAGGTCAAGATTTTCGGAGAATGTATGGGCATTCTTGTTATCCCATAATTTAGTTTTAAGAGTTAATGGTTCAAACATTATTTCATCAGGAATACAAAAATTGTTTTTAGGCCTGATGCTTATCACTGCTTCTAAGCCGGAATGAACATCAGAGTATAAGCTACAGAAATCATGTACTTTAAAATTTAAAACATTCTCAAAAACAAATGATGATGATATAAAATAATCAACAGTACTCGAATTCTTACATGTTAATTTTGGATTATAACAATCATCCCCAACTCTACCATTCCATATAAACATATTGTTATTTTTACATAGTTCAATCAACTGATTGCCATAATGATTTACAGTATTATCTATACATATTCTATTTACAGGTACATCAAATAGCTCAAAAGTTTTCATTATTTCATTTTCTTCGCTTTCAACATATTGTAAATCGTACATGTTAGAAATAAATAAGTCAATAGGCGTAAAATCTTTTAAACTACCGCATCGTGCATTATAACCACCAAACAACAAAAAATGTTTACTGTTTATAAAATATCTAAAGATTTCATTTTGTATATCAAAAAAAGGTTCACTGTGAGAATATTTCGAACTAACTGGCGGTATATATACAATTCCGCATTTAAGATCTTCTACGTGAGAACTACAATTTGAACCGTATAGAGGAGTAACACTTGTTAGTTGTTTTTCAAAATTGTTTACCACAGTTATAAATAAACGCATTGAAACATTTTGTAACAGTAATAGCGGTATTTCGGATGCACAGTTCGGATTCCGCAAAGGTTTTTCAACAGTTGATGCCATTTATATTCTTTTGTCTATTGTTCAAAAATATATTAATGAAAATAAAAGATTATATGTTATTTTTGTAGATTTGATGAAGTGTTTTGATAGTATTTATAGAAATGCGTTGTGGTTAAAATTGTATAAATCAGGTGTTAGAGGAAAAATACTTAGAGTTGTTAGGGATATGTATGAAAATGTCAAATCATGTGTTAAGTCATGTACATCATATTCGGATTACTTTCATTATTCTGTAGGCTTACGTCAAGGGGAGGTAATGTCCCCGATACTATTTTCTTTGTTTGTAGAAGATTTAGAGTTATATTTACAAAATGATATTGAATGTGGGTTGTGTATAGAAGATATTGTACTTATATTACTTTTGTTTGCAGATGATATGGCTATTTTAGGTAAATCTCCAGAAGAAATTCAAACACATTTAGATAATTTATTTTCATATTGTAATGCTTGGGGTTTGAAAGTTTATACGTCCAAAACAAAAATTATGGTTTTTCGAAAAAGGGGCCGTTTGCGCCAAAATGAGTCATGGACCTATGATAGCCAAAATATCGAGGTAGTAGACAATTTTAATTATTTAGGTACCGTTATAAATTATACGGGTAGTTTCACACTGAATCAAGAACATTTGGCTGGTAAAGGACTTAAAGCTATGAATACTTTATTATTTAAATGTAAAATATATGACTTAAAACCTAGAATTTATTGCCAATTGTTTGATGCTTTTGTTGGTTCAATTTTAGGTTACGCTTCTGAAATATGGGGTTTTACAAAGTCTAAAGAATTAGAACGAATCCATTTGAAGTTTTGTAAACGAATATTAAACGTTAGGTTAAATTCTAGTAATGCAGCTGTATATGGAGAGTTGGGAAGATATCCGTTGTACATAAACCGTACATAAACCGTTATGTTAGGGTACTAAAATACTTTTTAAAATTAGCTCGAGTGAAAACATAATTATAAGATCTGTTTATAAAATGAGCGCTAACGACTGTAATAACGGTTATACAAATTGGGTTTCTCATGTTAAGAGGATGTTAGATAATTACGGATTCTCACATGTATTTGAGAACCCTAGTTCTGTAAATGTTAACGCATTTATTTATGAATTTAAATGTAGATTGATAGATACTTTTAAGCAAGAATGGTATGGAAATATTAATACAAACTCTGTCTTGAATATGTATAGAATATTTAAAACTACACTTGAATATGAAATATACTTAGATTTATTACCAAGGAAATTACGCACTTATTTGGTTAAACTTAGAACTTCTTTACATCCATTGAGAATACAAACAGGGAGATATACACGTAATAATTTACCAAGAAACGAAAGATATTGCTTATGTTGTAACACAAGAGATATTGAAGATGAATTCCACTTTATTTGTAAGTAAGTAAGTAAATTGTTTATTATAGTGACATTGTGCATTTATCATTTCACATACATTATAAGAATACATACAAAAACACCCGGCCCATTGGACCTATAAGTCACCTTATTATATATATACAAATATACAAACTGTGAACAGTACATATCTTTTAAAATGGAACATTTAAATGAGATTAAAGTTGCTGCTCGATCTGTAAATCACAGTATCAGATTTCAGAAAATGGACAGTCAATATATTATCATGTTGTCACTATTGGCTCGTTAAAAGTCAATTACCTATTATACAGAAAATTTCTCCTTAACACATATGCTTTAACAAGAAATTTTATTATTTTGTTCTGGTGATTTTTAATGAGAAATACTAATTTTTCCGTGTTTGTCATGTTGTTATATACATCATTTATAATAATGTCATTAAATGTCATTGATCTTATATCATTATATACCGGGCACACAATTAAGAAATGAGTTTCATCTTCAATTAATCCTGATTGACACAAAGTACATTGTCTTTGATTTGGCGCTTCTCCTACATATCTTCCGGTTTCTACACGCAAGGGCAGAATACCACACCGAAATTGTGCATAGATTGAGCGTTCATTTCTTTTAAGATTTAGTGACAAATAGCTTTCACTTGAAAATTGAGTCTTAAATGTTTTGTAAGTCCGTAATTTAGGGACCTTTTCATAGTCGATTGTCCATATATTTGCATAATACTCGAAAATTTTCAATTTAATATAATCCATATTCACTGTTAATTTATTGTCAAAGTGGTTGGATAAGTCTAACTTAGACATAATGGTTTTCACTTCACTGCACCAGTTACTTGTTGCGCTTGATTTATCGTAATCCATATTAAACACTCGTTTAGTAATCCTATCATCACTTAATTTAACCAGTCTATTCCAATATCGGACAATACAAATCCATCTTCTATAGGCGCACGGTATCCAACCTGTTTCTCCCAACAATGCTAATTTAGGTGTAAATCTGTGAACGCCTAAGAAGTAACGAATCGCACGATGTTGTACATTTTCCGCCGCTTGAAAATGTTTGAAACCCCAAACGGAAGATCAGTAATCCAAAATAGGAACAACACATGAGTAATATAATTTTTCAAATGTTTTAAATCCACAATGTTTTAGCCCATGTACTTTTGAAATAAGGCTGCCAAGAGCCCGTTCTGCGCTTTTTGAAAGTGTTTCACAATTGTAGTTAAAGTCGTGTTTTTCATGGAAAATAACACCAAGGTATTTATATTTGTCGACTGTTTCAAGATAATTAGCTCCGATTTTGAATTGATAATCACTGCGGTTCGTTCGTCCTTTCCGGAAGTGTATTATCTTGGATTTTTTGCAGTTAATCAAGACTCTCCAACGCTTGCACCAGTCGTGCATATGTAATTGCTATTCTCAAATAAGAAAGAAATATATCAAACGTTTTTATTTTGTCAATCCATCTGTTTTTAAATTTCATGATTTGCTTACTTCTTCAAATAAAAACGATATTGTTAATTTGTGCAAATATATAAAAGAGGCATTTGTTATTCGAAATTCATTGATAAATAATATGACCTGATGCGCTGTAGTATACTTATTACCTTACTGTCTTTGTTATACATGTATGTAGTATATGTAAATATATGTTAAAGTGCATTTGATTAAACTTTTGTAATATGTTCAGGATATGTGACATGTTTAACATTGATGTTTATGTATTAAGATGATATACCTATGTATAAGTCTAATAAAATGTCTGTTCTGTTCTGTTCTGTTCTGTTAAACAGCTTTTCAATTGTATGTTTCTTGACAAAACAGGCAATTACTCAAAATAAGAAAACAGTATTATATTATTTGTGTTAAATCCTGAAAATGCTTGTTACTTAAGAGATATGTAGCAATGAATAGTTTCCATAAATTCTGTGTTTGTACTTTTGTTCTGTATTCTAAAGTCTTTAGAGTTATGTGTTAACTAATTATTTCATTTTTTTCGTCCCGGACAGTTAGATGGTATTTAGAGACCAGTCAATTGATGAAACGTCAAAAGTGATACATTAATTCATCTTACACCGTTTCTTGTGATCTTTAGAATATTCCACCCACATTTAAGTTACATATCAATAACCGTAGATACATAAAACGCCTGAACTTCATAGAGAATATTGTTTGATAATACATATTAGTAAATTCAAGAATGCATTCCTTATAACGAGGTCCTACATTGTTAAAGTTTGGAAGTATGAACCGAATATATGCCTAAATGTTATCTTCCGACATTTTCAATCGGGCGCAATGTCTCAAACTGAAAGGCCAAAGCTAACACAATACGCAACCTTTTGGATAATCCGAGTAAAAAGTTTTTTTGTTTTGTTTTCTAATACTTTTCAATTATAGTTATCGTATTTATCTAAGGTTAAATTTGCTCAATATATTTTTATTTATTTTATCATCTATGTGAATGTTTCCACCTTGTCTTGGACACATCTCAAATCGTAATCAAAACCAAATTACGCTATATTGTTTAGTATATTAATTTTAATTCTTTTTAAACAGAGAATTTGTCGTATTGTTATACCAAACACAAATATACACGCCGTAAATATCTATTCACATTGGAAGTAGAGGAAAATTGTGACATAAATATATTATATTTTTTATTCACAGACATGGCTTCAGATGAACTATTATTCTCAACACGATTATAAAAACCAATAATGCATGATTACATAGACGTCCCAAAGGTCCGATTCTGCGGTTTCTCAAACTTAAGAAACTATTCACCACAAAAACTATCATTCGTAAATTAAATATCTGTAACCTTCATGAGTTTTTCTTTCAAAAATATTTATAATCTTTCGGATCATCACTATTCACTTTCTTATATATTTTAATTGAATCACCTTTCTAATGCATTCTACTGTTACCCACTTTAGTTATACCGTATTATATTTTATAAATTATCTTTTAGTTCATGCTTATCTTTTATGATAATACATTAAGCATCAAATGAATTCACATAATAACATATTTTTTTATGTTGGTTGGTTGGTTTAAACATACTTATTTAAGCTCGATTGCGAAACAAGTTCTTGCAACTTTTATTATTAATTTTCGACCCCGCTTCCTGGAACAAACCAGCACTGGTGGCACATGGTCGTGACCCGATTAGGGCTTTTCAATGTAATATTCAAACCACCACAAAAAGATCTTTAAGATATTGTCTAAATGTCAACCTCTTACCTGTTGAGAGCGGCCATAGAATACTCCGCAGACATCTTAGCAGACGAAAATTTCCCCAGTTTGCATTTTGAAATTGAAGTTAGATTTTCATAGTCGTTCGATATATTCCTGTATTTAATGAATATTCAACAACTATAAATTAGGTAAGAAAACTACAAAACAACATTTTTAATGATGTAGTCGCGTCAAATCTCTCAGTTATTTCAGTTGATCGACAAGCTTCTCGCATGCAGCTTAAGCAATTATCAAATGTCTGCGCAAAAGTATGCAATTAATTTATAATTGTTTATAACCAAAGAGAACATGTTGTTAATGTAAAGTAAAGTGTACCACTTATCATCGAATGGTATGCACCGGTTTATATCAATTACTTTTTATTCTTTAATCATACATAATATTGAAAAACAAAAGTTATTACCATTAAAGCAATACAATATTAGTTATTCTTGTTATTCCTGGGCAATTATTCGAACGTTCTTTATTGTGAAAATATATTTCTAACATATTCTTTATCTTTTGAGAGCGTTTGGAATATAAATCATTATATTGTACATTGTAATTTTTAAGAGCTTAAGACGTATTGACGAATTATCTTATAACATAATTATTATACATAATTAAAAGGGAATACATTGTGCAATCGTTGGCGGTTTGAATATGTATTCTTGTTTGATTGATATTTTTATACCGAATATAAGTGCATTTCCGCTTTTCACAATAATCTCAGTTCCGATGTTTAATTTTATTTTGATTGAAATGAATGCCGCAGTACTAAAGAAATGGATTCAGTCGTTAACAACAAATTCCGTTAGTATAAACTATCTATATTATGTTGCAAATGTAAATTGAGTGTATTTCCCTTTATACAATAGCTTAACACTTACAAAGTCTAAAAACCTATATTATATTGTTATTATAACCATTTGCGCTCTTATTTCTTTCGTTAGCAATTTAAGAAATCATTTTTCAATTAAATATACATGTCAATATATTTAACCTCCAAACTATGATATACTTATTAACAGACTTATGATGGAATTCGGTAATATTACGATTGCCTAGAGACGAGGCACCCCTGATATCTCTAAATACTGAAGTAGTTCCTCAAACTAAGAATTAAATCAACATTCATTTTTCACTCTGAAGCATATCATCAACCAAGATGGAAATTCAAATAATAAGATCGTGAATCATAACATTCCTGCATGCGATCTCTTATACATGTAAATAATCGATCGACATTAAAAGGGTTGTACAACATCAGATATTGAATAACCTGCTTGCCAAGGAATTAATTTATATATAGGCCGTGTCACGACAAAACCAACATAGTGCGTGGATCTAGACCAGCCTGCGCATCCGTGCAGTCTGATCAGGATCCATGCCGTTCGCTATCAGTTTCTCTACTTGTAATAGAGTTGGTAAGCGAACAGCATGGATCCTGATCAGACTGCGCGGATGCGCAGACTGGTCTGGATCCATGCTGGTCGCAATCGCATTATGTTGGTTTTGTCATGACGTGAATCATATATATACAAAATCCCAATTTGAAGTCACCACATTTCGTTTCTGTCATATATATGCAATGAATATGAATAATACTAGAAATAAACGAAACACATTGCTATTGCAACTTTCTCGAAAACTGCCAAATGGAACACATATTCAAAAGAGCCTTTCAATAAACGAAAACAATGTTTTGTAATACACATATCCGTATGGATTTAGAATGCAAGCATTACACTCCTTTCATTCCTATTGCAGTTGGTACCTATAATATTATGTGACTACATACATATAAAACCATAGTAAAAACAATCACAGTTCATGATGTCCCTTACATGTGTTACATTATTCATATCTTTTCTTAAGCCTAACCTTACTTCATTAGTTAAGCTTCGATATCTGAAAACAGAAATAAATTCATCTTCAAAAATCGAATCGCCTTTTCAAAATAAAGAAAGAATTTATTTATATTCAAGTAATGAAATCATGAGAACATGCAGTAGCCAATTTATGTGAATAGATTCTAAATTAATAATGGTTATTGCCATAGTTCGTTGCTGAGGTTATAAAATGGCTTTTTAATAACATTGTAATAATTTGTATATGTATGTGGGATTTTTTTGTAAATTCGTGCAAGACATGAAATACAGGTCATTGCATCTAGCTTGTACAAATATTGTTTTAATGTCTGGTGATGCTAAAAAGTCGATGTTATAAAACAAAACAAAACATTGTGCAACATTCAAAAGTCTTAAATTATACCTACATTATCTAAAAAAGGAGAATAAATAAATACAGAATACAATGCAACACGAGATCAGAATGTATTACTTTCTAGGACAATGTTGACTTTTTTGTTTAGAAAATTAAACATCTTCTTTACGAATAAAATGCAATTTAATATCCGTAATAAGATTGCATGGATAATGATCAAGGGAGTAATACTCCAGTTATCAAACATGTCAAGTGTAAATTTGATTAACTTGTAATGCGATTGCAATTTGAGAAGATATAACACACTATTTACTCTCTTTTTCTCTGATGTAAGAAAGATGGCGTTTTCAAACAGGATGTAGAAATTAATTGAAATGTCACTTAAGGAATAATCATCCAAAAAAAATTTTCCAGAATTTTATGAGGTATATTGAACGAATTGCACATTTAACCATTCCATTTTGCTGAATGATGGAAAGAAAGTTATCTAATCAACTGTTTAAAAAATCTATATGGTTAGTCATCGAGTACTATGCGACATAGCGGAGATTACACGTTTAATGATAAACCATGCTCAAATAACAAATGTCGTTAAAGGATTATATGAATAAATAAATGAAATCTGTTTAGTTTACAAAATACGATATAATTTTCATCAAAACCACATCAAAAGGGTATTTTTTTAAAAATAGATTCGTATGACAAATTGATTACAAAAATAGACAATGTCATAAATAATAATATTTGTATAAACTTAAATTTCTAAGATAAAAGTGCTGCGTTTTTTGAAAATATATATCAATGAGCATGTGACAATGTAAGACAACATAAAAAGATACAATGAATAATTTGTTATAAACGTATACCCAACGAAAAAACGGACACAGCGACCAACAGACTGAGTGGGAAACTATGCCGGTGTATCTGGTCTTATGAAATGTAGATTTGATTTCATTTTGTCTAGCAACTGTAGGGCACAAGAACAGTTTAATGTACACATAAAGCATATGAACATTAGCAACCGGGCGGGAAATGAAAATTTAACAAGCCCCGTTTCAATAGGTACGTTCATCTGTAAAAGTTGGCAATAATTTAAAGCTTATTTCTATGCTTTATATACTTATCTATTTTTATTTAAAACAAACTAGATTAAAAATCTACTTTGATAAGAGAAATTCTATAAAATATCTTATTAAGTAGAAATTGAAAATAAGTTTTGCAAGCTCTGTTTCAATGGGTATGTTCATAGGTTGATCCGAAATCATTTAATGGTATTTTATGTATGTCATATTTTCAGTAAATTGACGGTACTATAAATATTGTTAAAGCGTTATATTGTGTTTTCTCAAACGCATAACTCAAATAACTGTATATGCGTAAATCCTGAAATGATTAATTTCCACATTTGGATTTTACTTTGCTCTGTAATCTTAGCCTTGATGTGTACTAATTACTGCATTTTCGTCCCGGACAATTTGATGGTATTTAGAGGCCCGTCAATTGATTACATGTCAAAAATGATACATTAATTCATCTTACTCGGTTTAGTATGATCTTTAAAATATCCCACCCCCCTACAATCAAGTTACATATCAATAACCGTAGATACATAAAACGCCTGAACATCATAGAGAATATTGTACGATAATACATTTTCGTAATTACAAGAATGTATTCCTTATAACGGAGTCCTACTTTGTTTAAGTTTGGAAGTATGAACGGAAAATATGCCTAAATGTTATCTTCCGACATTTTCAATCGGGCGCAATGTCTCACACTGAAAGGCCAAAGCTGATACAATACGCAACCTTTTGAATAATCCGAGTAAAAAGTTTTTTGTTTTTTTCTAATACTTTTCAATTATAGTTATCGTATTTATCTAAGGTTAAATTTGCTCAATATATTTTTTTTTATTTTATCATCTATGTGAATGTTTCCACCTTGTCTTGGACACATCTCAAATCGTAATCAAAACCAAATTACGCTATATTGTTTAGTATATTAGTTTTATTTCTTTTTAAACAGAGAATTTGTCGTATTGTTATACCAAACACAAATATACACGCCGTAAATATCTATTCACATTGGAAGTAGAGGAAAATTGTGACATAAATATATGATATTTTTTATTCACAGACATGGCTCCAGGATGAACTATTATTCACAACACGATTATAAAAACCAAATATGCATGATTACATAGACGTCCCAAAGGTCCGATTCTGCGGTTTCTCAAACTTAAGAAACTATTCACCACAAAAACGATCAAACGTAAATCCTTTATGAGTTTTTTTCCTTTCAGAAAGAATTTGTAATTTTTCAGATTTTCGCTATATAATTCACGTTCTCATACCTTTTAATTGAATCACTTTTGTAAATTATTTCACTGTGACTCAATTTACTGAATATACCATACTATACACTTATTGACTAGTTAACAGTTGAATATCACATCAAATTTAATTGCGCACTAGTTATTGTTTTATTAAATGACCAGCCAAAGATTTAAGAAAATACAGAAAGTAAAAAAGTTATCAATGTACTTGTCGTTGCGGTGTAACTTTTACCTTTTATTGTGGTTTAAATAGATTTTTTTTATCGAGAAATATGCCAAAATGCAACAATTTTAAACAGTCTATGCTGTATGGTCATTGAATACCCAGTCATTACTGAATGTGCGTAAATCATAATTCACTCAGTGAATATAATTTAAACCCGCAATGAATTGTCTTTGATGTAATGGTTAATGAATATGAGCCTGATTTTGTTTTTAGTTTGGGAAAAATCCAAAAATCCAAATTCAGCCAGTGAATAGAATATGATACTACAGCAAGTGAATATGATTTTATAATTTGTTATGTTTGTATCATTGGAATTGCAGCTATTTTAGATAATATAATAACATTTTATAGTATATGCTTTAGTTAATGCTTTTCTTTTATGATAATACATTAAGTATCAGACAAATTGACATAATTACATAGCTTTTCAATGCGATATGCAAACCACCGCAAAAAAGATATTGTCTTAATGCTAACCCCTAACCTGTTGAGAGTGGTCTTAGGAGACTTTGCATACACCTTAGTAGCGGAAAATTTTCCCAGCATACATTTTGAAATAGGAGTTTGAATTTCGATATATTTGTGTATTTTATAAATGTTCAACGACTGTAAAAGAGGTTAGAAAACTAAAAAAAAACAACATTTTAATGTTGTAGTTTGTAGTCGTCTAATCTCTTATATATTTTAGCTGGATCGACAAAGCGTCTCGCATGCAGCTTAAACAATTATAAAATGTCTGTGAAGAAGTATGCAATTAATTTATTATTGTTTATAACTAAAGAGAACATGTTGTTAATGTTATGTAAAGAGTACCACTTTGTATCGACTACCTTTACACACGTTTATACCGGTATCAATAACTCTTTATCTTTTATTAATCATGATAAACAAAAGTCATTGCCATTATAGCAATACAATAATAGTTATTCTTCTTGGGTAATTATTCAAACGTCAGTTAATGTTACAATTATTGCAATGTATTTTAACATATTCTTTATCTATTTCAATAAAAAAAATTTTTACATTGTAATGCTTAAGGCGTATTATCGAATTATCTTCTATACAATGTACATAATTATAAGAGAATAAATTGTTCATGTTTGAATAAGTATTATTGTTTGATTAATATTCGAACATTTCTGCCATTTGCAATAAGCTCAGTTACGATGTTTCATTTTATTTTCAAATTGATTAAAATAGAATGCGTACAAAAGAAATGAATTTAATGGCTCACAGTATTAATGGTATGCATCATTGAACAGGTTGTATGATTGGGAATTCGTGCCAGTTAGCAACATTATACTCTAACTGTAACAAGCGTATATGACATAAACTAGCTAAAAATTAAACTTGCATTTCGCAGTTTGATGTCAAAGGTGTGTACTCCTTAGGTATACCTATTTCAAAGTTGGGGTCTTAACTTTCTATATTATCTGTTTAATATCCTTTGACAAGTAATTAAAATGTTGTTGTTTTTATTGCCCATTATTTAATTGCCCTATGTAATACGTATATCATTACCTTATTTTATTTTGAATAATTTCTATTACATGTACATGACTTTGTGTTATACTACACATATAAATATTACTTATTTCTTTTTATCATCATGTTGAAAATACAAAATGAATGTATTTCCCTATATACAATAGCTACCCCTCTTTTGATTCATTCGAGTTCATTTACCCTTTTCCATTCCTTCCTTTTATACGAGGACTCTCTTGCACAAACGTATATTTGTTGTTATTATAATCATGTACGCCGTTTATTCTTTCGTTAGCAATGTAAAGTAATAATACTCCAAACTGTAACAATATCTTTATCTTACAAACTATGAATATACTTTTCAATAGAATAATGATTAATCTTACGATATCCTGGAAACTAGACACCTGATATCCCTTAATACTGAAGTAGTGTTATGGGAAAAAACAACAAAAAGAACTTCTTTTTTCTTTTGAAAACATATCATCTACATGTACACAGAACGGAATATGAAGAATTATATTGTGAAATAAATCGTATTTCATTCTTTCTTTCTCATATACATGTCAATAATCGACTGACATTAAAGGGGTTGTACAATATCAGATATTGAATAAATTGCTTGCCAATAATTCAATTTGTTATATAAAATCCCAATTTAAGTCACCACATTTAGTTGTTGTCATATTTATGCAAAGAAAATTAATAATACGAAAAAAAAAAATAAACGTAAGATGTTCCTATTGCAACTTTCGGGGAAACTGCAAGAGAGAACACATATTTACAAGAGCCTTGAAAAGAATCGAAAAGGATGCTTTGAAATACAAATATCCGTACAGATTTAGAATAGCAAGATATCCCTTTCACCCCTTACATTCCTATTGCTGTTGGGTGTACATATATTGTCATACAACTACAAACATATTAAACAATCATTAAAAGCAATCAATCTTCATGATGTCAAATAAATTCGGGTCAACAGTGAATTTAATGATAAGATATTAAAAGATAAAGTTATATCGTCGTTTCTTTCTACTAACATAATTCAATATCAATTACATGTGTTGCATTATTCATCTCATAAGCTCTCTTTATAAATTACTTAGTTCATTAGTTTATCTTCGATCTCCATCAACTTAGAAATAATTTTCCTCTCGTTTAGGGCACACGCATTTTCATGTGCCGCTTTTCACGGATTGGCACTAAGGTGCCACATTTAGAATACCATAATAACCGCCATATGCACAGATCTGCTTATGTTTTTAAATTCAAAATTTGACCATTTTTGTATTTAAATGTTGAATTATGCTTAAACCTGTGCTAAGGGGCATGGACGGTAACTTGCACACTTCCCAGTACCGTCCATAAACAGGCTCAATTACTCATAGTCTACAACATTTTCAATTTTGCAGTTTTGGTTTTTTAAGGGATTCTGTTTTGCTCTATTTTATCTACAAAATACATTGCCTTTCAAGATTAAGAAAGATTTTATTATATACTAGAAATAAAATCTATTTTTGACTTGTAATGATGAATGAAATATTTAGCCATGCATGAATTCAGTTCATCTTTCTGTCTAAAACAGGACATTTCATTATCTATAAAAGTAATAGCACAAGAAAAATGATCAGAATCTGCAGTTTATTACCTACATATTTTAAGAGATGCATTGTGATCTTGTTAACAACAGTGAATTCGTATATGGCGATGCTGGTATTACAGGGAAGTATGTAATAACGTATTAAATATAACGTAGTAGTCTTTAGATATTTCTAAAGTAGACTTTGATGTTACTTGTCTTGCTTAATTAATGTGTAATATTACAGGTATCATCATTGTTTTGCCTATAAAATCTGTATCAGTTTTTATGTAACTCTTAATGTGGAAAGTGTAGTTATTGGAATTGTTACCGAAAAAAAGATAGAATAACTACAATTAGAGAGATGAAATTGTGTTTTTAGCTACAAGTGTTCTAAACAGCTACATCGCCAACAGAGTTACTAGGAAATATATCACATGTATTCATTGGTTGTCATTGTACATACTGTAGCCATATTATATGAATAGTCCTATATTCTAAATTAATAATTGTAAATGTCATTGTTCGTTGCTTAGGTTACAAAATTTCTTTTTAATAAAATTGTAATTAGTTGTATATGCACGTGGGATTTCTTTGTCAATTATTGTAAGACTAGCTTACACAAAAATTGTCTTATATCAGGTGATCATCATGGTAAACAATCGATGTTATAAATAAAAATGTGCGATATTCAATCAAGTTATACTTAAATTATCTTTAAACAATGGAGAATAAATAAAAGCGGCATGGGGGCCAGAATGTATAACTTTCTAGGACAATATTGACTTTTGTTTAGAACATTAAATCTTCTTTACAAATAAGATGCTATTTAATTTCCGTAATAAGAATACATGGATAATGATCACGAGAGTAATACTCCAGTTATCAAACAATTCAAGTGTAAATTTGATTAATTTGTAATGCGATTGCAAAGTGAGAAGATAGATGAGAAGATATAACAGAGAATTTACCCTGTTGTTTTCTGGTGTTAGAAAGATGGCACTTTCAAACAGGATGTAAGAAATTAATTGAAATGCCACTTAACAAATAATAGTCCAAAACAACCAGCATTTAATATAGTATGCTGAACGATTTACACATTTAACCAATCCATTTTGCTGAGTGATTTCAATAATTTCAAACATTCAGTTTGATTACTTAAATAATGAAAATGTAAAATATCGATTATTTGATTCGTATCTTAAACGTTTGACTTAACAAATATTTATAGTAACCATTTATATATATATATTTTATACTTCACAACAGCAGGTCACAAGTGTCATGTAGCAGTCGCAAAGATGTTGTCCCGTACTTCACTTGAAACTGAGATTGCTACCGAGTGGGTCACTCCTTTTCCAGATTTTGTCATAATACATAATCTTCTAAACAAAACGTATTAGTATATATTTAAGTTATTACGATAATAAAACGTTTTCTTTTGAAATTTTTTACATCTTTGTTAATAAAGATTCGTTTAACATATTCATATTTTGCTGCCATATGTATTAAGCTTTAAAATGAAGTTTGTACAATATGAGATATATTTATCGCAAAATTCTCAATGGACTCGAGAAATAAAATAACAGATACGATATCTTTACATCCTTTCTTATATCAAGAATGATCTATCCGTTAAATATGATATCTATTAAAATATCTCCCAAGTCAACTTTTTATTGCTGTTTGATTTCAAATTTACAACATGACATTCTGAAATGGTAAGCTTTGCTATGACCTCATATTTTTGCGCTATCGATTTGTCATTGTCAGTCGCCTTTCATTATGTGGCTCATGATATACTTTTTTGTGATATTATGAAAATTTCTGTTTATTGAATAGTTGTATAGTATTTAAGCTATAATCTGCCTTTTGACTACACATACTGCAGCTGATAACAGAATTTAACTTTCATTTTATATTTATACTCAGGTATACAGATGTTGATTGTACAATCCCATATTTTGATTCTAACAGACAACACATATCATTTTTCATTGCATTCTAAATAATGTAACCTTTTATATTTCCTCTTTCTAAATTAAATATAAACTAAATAATCGAACTATAAGAGTACGATAATAAAATATATATTGATCTTATCTATCAACTACAGTTCTTTAATTTGATTTAAAGTAACCATATTTCATGAAATTATTACTATATCTTTAACCTTCAGATTATTAATAGACTTAAAATAAAATTATGGAATCCAATTATCACACGATTGACAAGATACTGGAAAACTCCAGGTATCTAACTGTTGTGTCTCAGTATCAAGAAACTATTAAATATATATTGTTGTTTTAAGACGTATCATATAAAGACAAAAAAAAGATCTATTTAAAAACAACATAAATCCAAATCAGAAGTAATTACAGTTCTGTCCTGACAAAATTTTACAGTGAAGACGAATAATTAACTAACGTTACATGCTGCTGTCGCAACTACATGATGTTTGACAACAGAACATGCATTACATATTGAACAGATAATCAGCTTTTCAACAGTTAAAACATGTTAAAAAAATTACGTTCATATCAATAATGCATACAGTCAAACTAAGTCTAAACCTATGCATGTTTCAAAGCAGAAAAAGTACACGTTATTTTTGTATCGCTAAACCAGTAATGAAGATAATAAGAAACACCAGTATATCACCTTTATGTTTTAGAGCATACATCGTGATTTTGTAAACAGTCAAGACACTGTTAATATTACAGTGAAACATTTAATCTAGAATGTAACATAACAGTTATGTCTTTAGATTACAATATAATTTTCAAATGTTTCATATCTTACATTATGAGAGCTTTTGTTATAATCATTCCTAAAATCTTTATTTATAAAATTCAAAATCAGCGCGACTTTAAAGTTTCCCTGAATGTAGGGAATATTTATTTATGACCAATCATTGAATTTATATGCTTTGGAATTTCAGCGACGAATGTAACAGAAGACAACAATTTGAGAGAAGATATCGTGCTTTAAGCTATAGGGTCTTTACGACTCACATCGTTAATGAGGCACAAATCCTCATTCATTTATTGATTGTTACTTTAGTTGCAATCTTAGTTAATAGTTCTAAATAAGTACGCTTTTGTTATGGTCCGTTTCCGAGGTCACAAAATATCTTTGTATAACATGACGATCACATGTATAAAGACAAAGTAGGAGTTTTGTTGTTTATTCTTAAAATAGTAATTTCATAGAGCTGTGACACAGATTGTATGCTGCTTCAGGACGAAACTGTTTTTTTTTTATTTACATAAAATCTTTATAACAATTAAAAAATGCTATTTGGTATATGTAAAAAAAATGCATGGATAGGATTCTCGAGGATAAAACTTATAATTATCGAACACTTCAAACTGTAAATTTAATTACGTTGCAATACAATAACTTATAATATGATGGATAATTTCCTCTCTCGTTTTCAAATGTTAGATATTAGGAGCCCACAAATGAAAGATAATGTTTTAACACGATTGAAATGTTATTAAGTTATGCTTGTAAAGAAAGAAATTGCAAAGCATTTATTTTCTCCTCTCAGACTTAACACGTATAAAATATCTTCAGATGTTTCTTTATTCACATTTTTTATCATTAAATTTTGATGTTAAATGTTGAATTCTGATTATGCCCGAGTCAACTATTTATTTGTATAATATAACTGGTTTTTCTGTTGCAGGTTCGAAGGGCAAGTCTTTTTTAATGTTGTGTTATGTCTTCTCATTTGTGCATTATAAATTTGTCATTTTTACTTGGATATATATAAGACTGAATCAGAGCGATTTTAATATTTTTGTTTTGTAAAAGTATTTTGAATTTGTAACCCAATTTTCTGTTTTTTGTCAACACATTTTTTTTTCTTTTGCAAAAATTTATTGTAGTCTAAAATACAAAAACGTGTTATAAAATCTACATCCTATTTTGTTCAATATATAAATTTCAGATATTTTTTAACATATATTTTTGTAATGTTTTAATATCTAAGATATCCTTAACGTTCACACTGTTTATATATATTCATTATTGGAAAACAATAAGAAATATTCTTTTTATTCACCAATATGATTATAAGATGAATTATTATTCACAGCACGATAAAAAAACAACATTATTTACATAATTACATAGACGTCCCAAAGGTCTGATTCTGAGGTTTCCAAATGGTAAGAAACTATATTCATTTCCGTCTAACGAACACAAAAACGATCAAGCACAAATGAATTATATTTTGCATTCACACATTATATTTATTGACAAACTGTTTTATATTTTATGATCACTTCTATTGTATGCACTTTTGGACACCATTCTCCATTATTATTTGTATCATAGTTTGGGGACCTTTCTGTTGAAAATGTGTCAGAGTTAAATCGTATACATATACTTGCACAGTGCGTTAACTGGAGTGCAGGTATTAGTTACCCGCACTCAAGAGCATGCCCATTGATTGGGACATTTTTACTGGGCTTTACATGTTTACACATTGTGACAGCAAAGATATAGCTAGTTCCATGATTGATATTCACTTTTTTTTCTACTTGTTGGTTTTTGTTATAACAAGTGACACTTGGTATCTTAATGTTGTCAGTTTATTAACAAGAGGCGCATATTTGTAAACAATCCTGTATTCTGAATGCTATATTCTACAAATACCTTCACTTCTTTTTTTATTTTGCTTAGTTATTTTCTTTTAAAATATACGTAAAGTAAAGTTTATTTAAATTGAAAATACAATTTAAATGCTCTGGTTTTATGAGTTATTAAAAAAGCAAAATTTAAATTAAATTACTTGCCAGGAGACTTATTTTATTATTGTAGTTCAGTTCACTTAATATTTTACTTTTAATTATTGTATTGAAGTAAATATTCGCCGTTAAAATATAATTATTTAAATGCAAAAACTGAATGCCAACTTAATTTATATAAATGATTCACTGCTCACTTATTCTTTCCTTAGAATAAAAAGAAACCATATTCAAATTAACTTTCTGTTATAATAAAGCCCAAGCTATAAATAGAGTTCTTAGCTTTGCCAAGATATCCCATAGGTTATTATACTGTAGTTTTTTTGTTTTTTGTTTTTCAACATAAAAAAGCTAATCATCACCCATTGAAACTTATATTCGACAAAGAAGTGATTCTGGTACTAGTATTTGGGAGATTGTAACAAAATAGCTGTCATTTTTTGTAAGAATATCACGACAATAAATGTATTGTAAAACATCATATACTGAAAACAAAACTTACCAAGAACTACATTTTATTCAAATATAGAGGCTTTGTCGGAAGTTATTATATTCCTTTCCTGTCATATTTATACATCGAAAATAAAGCATGAAATGTTAATTCAATTTCCAAATAATATGTTTAACATGATAAAATCTAATATTATCAGCCAATAACTAATACAAACTAAATCAATACGTGATTCTAGTCAAAATACGTAAATGCTATATCGTTAATACAGAGAATTAATATACAAATACAAAGCAGAGAATCAAAATACAAGTAGTATACATTTTTTTTTAGAAAATTCATTTTGATATTGTAAGCAGACAAAACACAAACAGTTAATATCGCCATGTTTTTTATGACATATTGAGACTTTATTATCATATTGAACGGAACATAAAAATCTATTAAAAGTCTTAAAATAATATGATTACTCTTTCCAATGGTTATTGCTTTCTGTCTTACTATATAGCTTTTCCTAATTTGCATTATTATAGTTTCTCTCTGTGTAAGTAGTTTGCTGTCTTCTGTGGGGATAGTTATTTGCCTATAAACTTTTAGTTTTGAAGTATGGAATACAATAAAACAAGTTAAATGGTGCCTTTAGTCAGATATTATCTTTGACTCGATTAAAGAATAATTAAAAAAAACTTTAAGCTCAAGCATATATTGATTTTCACCGTAGTAACCAAGTTCAATGATTGCTTCTATATCGTTATGCTGTCTCCTGCTAAAATCACGTAATATCCTAAAATAATGTTATTAACGTGGAATGTGTTTCCTTGTTAATTCTCGTATATCAAAAATGACATGTTACTACATCAAGCTTTTACAGCAATTGCACACGCGGATAGTGAATGTAATTATCGATGACATATAGCATGTGCATCAGGCCTAAATGATACTAAAATAAGTATAACAATTGAGTGAAAATCAAATCAGTCATAAAATGAAATACGTTTTGATGGTCGGGATGATTAGTGTTTTCATTAAATCTTCTTTAAACAGCAAATTGTTATTTGATATCTGTAATAAGATTGAATAGACTGGAATCTCGAGAATAATACTTCAATTATAAAACTATTCAAGTGTAAATTTAATTAACTGGCGAAACTGTAGCTTTATTAATAACAAGGAGATGTGTTTGCCCTGCTATTTTTCGATTTCTTACAAGTGAGAAAGAACGTTACTGTAGAGTTGTCATTTAAATGTCAAATAATCGCCTTAAAACAATAAGCATATACAGTTTTGTGATAAAAATATTGAAGCATTTAATCCATTTTAGTTAAATATTTTATTTAAAAAAATAAATTGAAGGTAAGTAATTTGAGAATTTAAAGAATTAGGAATTTCTGTTAAATAACACAATGATCAAAAGATGTTCAACTAGCAAGACAAAATGTTAAAAAATTCTCAACAACATTGAAGTGTAATAAAATTTCATTAATTTAGAGTTTTATGCCTTATACAGTTTATATACAACCAAAGATATAATCAAATTAATATAAACCCTATTGTGAGAATATTTAGTCGTTCAGAAAATAATAAAATTTAAAAACCTTTAAAAGGAGAAAAAGACATGTTGTGCAAATAAAACTGACAATTATTGTTAAATTATTGTTTTTTTTTCTGTGTTTTTTTTTCTACAAATTTTATACATAATGAGATTGTACTTTATTCATTTTTATACTAACTGCTTTACGTTTGTGCAATAGAAGCTCAACAGTGTATTAGAAAACAAAATGGATTTTGGAAATAAAAATAGACCTTTTCAAGGATTAAGTTTCTCATCTAGACGTTTGAAGTGAACGTTTCCAGTCATCTATTACCACCAACTTATAAATTCAGCACTACGTTCTATCTCTATAAAAATATCTCTTATTTCTAATTTATTAGTTATTTATAACATATTCACTTTTGTGGCAATCCCGAATGGCAAGCTTTTTATGATCTCACATTTGTACTTTATGCATGCATCATTTTTATTCGATATAAATTAGTCTGAGCCTAGTATAAGTAAGACCGTTACTACGTCATAAATTTATCAAGCTATTATCTATGAAGCCTTTTTAATACATTTTGGCAACAGTTGACATTGCTCTGGGTTTGTTTTTATGCAAAGCAATATATGCAATGTTTACTTCCCGAGCAAAAATAAAAAAGGAAATACCAACAAAGGGGTAGGCAGCAATGTTCATGAAACACAGTCCCAATGCAAGACCATCATAAAGGCAAACATAAGAGAAATTAAAAATAATCAACATTTTTGTTATAAGAATAAAAAGCATAGAAATACTTTTTTATACTTTGTTGTATGATACATGAAATTTTAGACTTATTTTGGAATGAAACTCAATACTATAAAGTTTTATTTTTAAAGATCTCTCTTCA
The DNA here is from genome assembly GCF_026571515.1 of Ruditapes philippinarum. Classification (NCBI taxonomy): domain Eukaryota; kingdom Metazoa; phylum Mollusca; class Bivalvia; order Venerida; family Veneridae; genus Ruditapes; species Ruditapes philippinarum. The sequence continues at coordinate 308,360 of NW_026863506.1, forward strand.
CTTTTGCTGCAAAAAAATCCAAACAGTTTTCTGCCTTATTGTAACATTTACTAGTAGAATGTTAACCACGAAGTACTAAACAGTTAACCACGAGAAATAAATTGTCATTCAGTAAATTATTCGGCGTAACATAAAAAAATATCTTATTTTGTTCAAACATTTTCATGACTATTTGAATGTAGTTTTATAATTATGCATCTAATAAAATGATTAAACTTACATCTCGCAGTCAGACGTTAAAGGTGTATATTCCTCTGTCATAACCAAGTCCATGATAGTTGTTTCTTTTCTTGTACTACTTTTGAATTTGGAAAGAATCACAAAAGTCTTAACTGTCCACTGTGAAATATTCAACAAAGGTAATATTTACCTCTCATGTTTCAAGTGTATCCAACACTATCGTTTTACAGTCATGAAATTCTTGTTGAATGTTTTACCAAAAGCATTTACCTTTGCCATGTCCTTCACAAATTGTACTTTTTAAATTGTGCTATGGTTATATCCATTTGCATTTAAATTTAGGAGATATTATATTTGTATTAAGAAAACAATACTATAATTTTAAACTTCCAATAGCTACGATCGTAATATTCTTTTCAGAAAATTAAATTCCAATAAACCTTACAATATGTCTTTAACTTCTAGCGCGAAGCTATTAATAGCCGTATCCACTGTATAACTATAGAATCCAATATTCTTATGATTGCCTAGAAATCCCCCGAGATCTTTACAATAGTTTCACAATGTAAAGAAACTATCCATTTTCTCCCTTCAAGCATATAATCGACAAAGAATTAATTATTGTATATTAGACTTTTTATAAAAAAATTCTCGTTTTTTTTCTCGACTTAAAATGAAGTGATACGGTAGTGAGTTTCAACGACAAAATTAATATCACACAATAATTTTTTGTCCCATTGTTAAAGAAGGAAGGTCACTCGTCCGTCGTTCACTATATTAGAAGTATGAGCTGAAATTTGAATATAATATAGGAAAACTGAATCCTAGCAAAACGGACAACAATGAAATTGTTGCAGACTCGGTTTTATTGACTCATGAACGTTTGAGCGATCTATCGCCCATGTCACATAGCACTGGTTTATGCAGAATTCAACATTTAAACAGAATACATTTAGAAACATTCGCAGATTTGTTTTCACATTACTATATCAACATTTAACCTTCAATGCGACACGCCTTGTCTTTACATGAAAAGCAATGCGAGGTTCCTAAGTAAAAGAATGCGAGTGTTCTAAACGAGAAAAGATTGGGCGGATCTAAACAAAATGGATTTTTCAAAGGAAACCATGTACAGGGGTGGTGTTTCCTGTACGTAACAGGCAAGCTGCATAAAGACCAACTTAAAAACAACATGCAACATATCTTAAAGGTGATTTAACAGTATTTAAGTAAGAATACTAACACCACCCATTGAGAATGAGGTCACATAGAAAAAACTTAAATCACCAAGAACATGTGCAAATAATTAAATGAAACAAAATTAAATGACGTGCCGAATGATCTTCAAGGATTTAAAAAAAAACATATTTGATAACATGTTCGGGCGACTTTTTACGGACTCAAAACGACGCAAATACTATTTGATGTGACAATAAAAATAGAGAAAAACAGAATTCCTTAAGTAACGCATTCTAATGATCGATGATAGCAAGTTACAAAAGTATCAGTGCCATTTTCTCGAATGATTGTTTCGTTAACTACCGGAATATCAATTTTGTTCCAATCGTCACAATTAAATACTATTCGGTCTGTTGGTATTACATGTAGGATGACAACTTGAAATTAGCCACAGTTACCGAACACTTGCCTTTACATTTTCATTATTAACCGTCCAGTTACCTCTCTGGCGTTGGTTCGATCCCCGCGAGATGCTTTGGTAGTTTAGCACAGAGGAAGGTAGTCTAGTACTTGTGTAACTCTCCAGGAACGATGGTTAGGAAACTACCCGCCTATATGACTCAAATACTGTTGAAAAAACGCGTAAAATGAAACAAGCAAACAAATTATTAACCGTAACATTTCAAAGTAGGCTATGTGGTGTTTCTGTAATTAGTAGCTTTCTTATGATCTTCATACTACAGCATTATTACTTGCATCTCCTGTCAAATTATATAAAGATATTTGGATTTTCTGAATAAAAATTTTGTAAACATTCGCTATCAGGACACATATAGAAAATAAATGAAAAAATATAATCTTTACACATCAGTATGTATTCTTTCTTTCTTTCTTTTTTCTTGATTCTTACTATTTTGTCTTTCTTATTTTTATATTTCTGTATTCCTTCCTGTCCAAGAAATATAAAGATTATGTTTTACCATACACCATGCAGTATGATTTGATGTATACAGCTATTGATAGAACAGGAATCGCTGCAATTGGTTTATTTATGCATATAAATCAAACACAAGTGTGATTCTAATTAATATTTATATAACAAAACAAATAATTAATAAGCAGAGAAATCAAATCAATCAAATATCATGACTAAAATAATCACAAACAGCCGTTTTCTATTTGTTTTAAGTATATCCTTAATTACCATGTACAAGTACAATCACCAGGAAACAAGTACGCCATATTGGTAAATTTAGCATCTATTAATAATAAGAAAACACAGTATATGCACTACTTTTTGTGCCCATGTATTTGTTAAATAGATGTGTATTATATCGAAATAAAACATCTTTAAGAAATTACAATAACACAATTAAATGCAGTGGGAGGTCTTAATAAATGAAAGGTGATAGTGAAACGTTCAATCAATTAATATAAAACATAAGTAAGAATAAATGTGTTCACCTCTTGTTAAATTTACATGCTTAGATGCACTCCTCGTTGACATGAACTTACACGAGTAAGGTATTTAAATGCAAATAAAATTCTTAATTGGTTGACACCCTGATTTTGGTTTCACTTACAAGCAGAAACATAGTTTACACAAACAAAAGAATCACAAGCTGCATTTTATAACATATTGGCCCACCCTCGTATAGTTAATGAGGAGCTATTTGGAATTTTTGACGTGGTCCAACCATGATATGAAAAGCAAAATCGAAAACAAAGAAGTTTAATTTAATGTATTGATCCATTATTAACAAACTGAATCTTTGTATCAATACAATTTTATCAAATGGTTTTCGTTTGGTAATATCATCAAATTTTGTAACGTGAATGCAAAAGTGTCTACGAATACTTGTCTGTACAAACTCGTTATAATAATTCATTCTCATTAAGAGAAACAAATAACTTGCTTCTTTAAAGAGCATTTAGACCTATCAAAACATACACTAGCCGTTTGATACAATATAAGGCTGAACATTTCCAGAAAAAAAGATGTCTAAAAGAAAGTAAACAGGCCTAGATATAAACAAATAATAAGTTATTTTCCATTTTAAGGCTCATGCATCAGACATTCGTAGGTGCTTTTTTCAAATATGAATGACAAAATCATGTCATTACTTGGAACTATCGTATATTGCATGTCTATGACATGTATCATTTAACAGACATTTTATTTGTATTAGTTTCCGTAGTTGTAGCGTGACAACGTACTGAGACGCTACCATTTTATGCATTATCTATGTATGGCTTTAGAAAAATAATTAAATAATCTGCTGAAGCCTTTCCAAGAATTTAGCACTTGGTATTTGGATCATTCGGAGCAAAGAAAATAATGTGTAATGGTGTACGTAAAAACTCGCCTCTTTGAAAATGACCTTTTACCTAAGTCCTCAGGATTTTAAAAGGTCGGAAAAACTTTGATCCTCAAAGTCTGTATAAGGTTTAGGCTAAATTGTTAATTAATGTAATGCGCAACATGCAATTAATCATGTTAGTTTCATTGTTTATGTGTGTGTTTTAGAGTTTAATGATGGAAACATTCATTACATTTTAATTCGGTAAAGAGAACTATTGTCCCTATGCATGTGCAAATAATTAGCTTACATCTAAGATGTTCTTAAAATCAAAGTGATGCATAGAATAAACAAAGCAATTTATTTTTCTTAGGTTCTTTTAGGAATTTCAATATCAACACACTTAAAAAAGATTATTCTATCTTGCACGTATAAAGAATGTATTTATTTATAAGAATATAGATATATCCTGTTTTTAATTTTTATAACATAAAATGATTATTGTCTTCTTATCTTAATTTTTGAACGACTTATCGTTGATTTGAAAGTTCTTAAGTATTACATCTCTTTTAAAAAAAGACTTTTACAAAACAATTAGAAATGCATTTGATAATTTATTCAATTAGTTTGCGTTTTGCTTTTAATAATATTTCAACGAATATCCATCAGTTACTAATTTTGTACGATAAAGTAGGCATTAAAATTGCAGATTTTGATGAGCCAGTCATTACTTAACAATTGTATTAATATTACAAAATATCTTTATTTACAAAATGAAATATTCATTTTCAGAAAACAAAGCACATTTTGCATTTAAATGCTTCTACGAGGGGTGTCAATGAACTAACATATCTTTTCGCAAGATATCATAAAATGTGTAAAAGAAAATAAAAGCATCTGTTATTGATTATCAAAGAATTTATATGAGCACTTTATTTAAACTTTTCACTACCCCTCATGTACAGCCGCGTACTTCACTTCAGTGTTATTATATTTTTCTGGTCCTTTGGGGTCATTGATTCCAGCAATTTTAAGTGTTGAAAATTGACTTTCACTCAAGCCGGTGCTAAAAGATGTTGCATTTCTCATAAAATAGATAAATACAGAATCCCTAAAAAAAAGCCCAACACGGCAAAATTGAAAATGTTGCAGGCTCGGTTTGATTGAGCCTGTTCATGGACGGTACTGGAAAGTGCAAGTTACCGTCCACGCCCCCTAGCACCGGCTTAAACCTTAAGTACAGACTCAATGAAACTGAGTTTACAATTTGCACGTTAGGTTTGCTGAGGGTACACTTTGTTTCAGAAATTCATGTAATATCTAAATTGGTTTGTGTTCTCTTTTGGAAATACATATGATTTTTAACTGATGTTATTCAACAATTAAATATTGACTTTCTTACAACAGCCCATCAGAATCATTTATCAAATTATCAAAGAACCATTTTCATTCTGTAGTGTTTGAATGTTAAAGTAAATTGAATAAGTTGTAGAATTAAAACAATGTTAAAACCTCTCCTGTAGTCATAATTACCTCTTTAAAACTCTAATAGTTTTCAAGTAGGAAAATAATTGACAGACGATTTTCATTTATATATGTAGCTTTGCCACGTCAGTGAATAAATAAAAGTGAGCATGTTTTACATTATATAAATGGTATTGCTGCTAATGTTGGATAGTTATCAGAATGTCTGAATGTCTGTTTCCACTTGTAAATGTTCAAAAGCTATGTTTTGCTAAGAATGACAAAGTTAATCGTCCACTTATTTTTGTTCAGATAGTTCATTCAAATCATTAATTTCTTTATAATTTTTTCTCATTTGTTCTTGTGAAACTGGAAGCTTAAACTATAGTTTGTTGGAAGGTACTTTTCTAGAATGATATCTCTTAGCTTCGTATAATAATAAAAAGGTTATCCTATAAATCGTCATCTAAAATCTTGATCTTAATATAGCACTGCTGTATCTGTATTTAATGTCAGTTCGACATGATATTTTGGGCCTTTTTATTCTCAGAAATATATGTTAGTGATGTATTGTGTTCGCATACGCACTGCTATCTGGAAAAATAGAAACACACCAATGAGAGCCCCTTAGAGTGAGTTCACTGTCTTTTTTTGAATAATATTCTCATATAAAGACATATATCTGCTGAATAAACAAACCTGCAACTGATTGTGTTACATATAGGTTTTTAATATAGTTATAGCAAATATAAAAATTAACAATTTTGAATAGTTTTGTAGATATATTTTGATATATTGATATAATTTCTAAATATTCTCCAAATCTTAAATGCATATCGTGTGTATATTCAATAATCAGACATATTTATTTTAACCTGAAATAAGAAAAAAAATGACCAAATTAATTTGAGTCTCTTGTTTTATTCCTTTTATTATTATTATTATTATTAATAATAATTATTATTCCTTTTATAAGATTCCTACACAATGAAATACTACCAGAAGATATACCTTGAATACAAGAGTACTTTCGGATAAGTATAACTGAAAGAATGTAATTTCTTAAGGAGTGAAGATTTTTTTCCTTACGACGCAAAATTTCACTTTCAACAACAGAATAATGTAGCTTATTATTCAATAATGTGAATAAGCTATCCAGCCAGCTTACGTATACTCATTTGCGCGTTCGTGCCTGAAATCATGCACGGAAAGGTACCTGAGGTATTCAGTCGCCAGCAAATGTTGGAAAGTCGCTACATAACATATAGTGTGCTGGTGCGACGTAAATACCACTCAAAACCTAAACCTTCTAATGTTTTGTAATTCAATAGTTATGTATTGAATTAAAAAAGTCACATAAGAGAAACACATTTACAATCGATAATGTCATAGTATATTCTGTAAAGTACCACTAGTGTCCGATCAGGTTCTTTTATTTATATTTAAGACCATGTCATTCGCTGTATAAATCTTTCCTCCTCGGTTATGTTATACTTTCACATTATACATTCCATGCGGCTATGAATTTAGGCTTTGTATTTGCATGGTAGATGCAGTTATGAATATCAATTTTGTTTTGCATAATTTTCCGTTATGATTCAATTTTGCGTGACTCATATAATTAATCTAAGAAATATTGGAATATGGTCTATTGAATTAATATTATGAATACAGTTTTTATTAACTTGATTTAAAGCAAACAAATATCAGCATGAAAAAGTCATGTCTTGCACAATCAATTGTGTTTGATATCAGAATAAACTATATATAATTCACTCCATATCGATATCTTCAAGAGATGGCTAGCATTCAAATGACGGTCCGGACACAAATTCAGGTAATCATCAGAATGAATATGTTACATTGCAACTAATAATCCAAAGAAAGAGAAACTTTTTTCTCAAACTCATTGTTGAATCTGTTAAATAAGAAGTATCCACGTTAAAATGCCTATTAATACTAACAACTAATACCGAGCATAATTCCTTGCTTCGTATTCAAATCTGCTTAATTATATGTATGTTCGCGATTTAAGTCTAACAAAACTGGCATTCAATACGTTTTTGTTTGTTAGACTATATCAATTCATTGATTACTGCAAAGCAAAAAAAAGCTAAATGCCATTTTTAAAAGATGTTTTTCGTTTATTATCTTAAAATGATCAATATAATAAAAAATAAAAGTAATGCAGTTGACCTGATTGATGCATAGCTTTACGCGAGTTTAATTTTTTGAGGCTTGTTTGTCTGTCAAAATAGGTAAAGAAATTACTGACAATAAAGTTGATATATAGAATAATCAATTCTCCTGACCAAATGATAACATATCTTAAATTATACATATGCGCCAGTTAAGAACAGTTAAACATATTGTGGCGGCTTTTGATCATGACGTATATTGTAAAAAAAGGCATGAGTGTTTTACAACAATCTCGCATCGAAAGATTATACATTTACCACAATATGCAATACTTTTTTCAATGAATACAAATGTTAATCAGTTCAAAAGCTATGCAATTCAATCTAAATGTCATATACACTGTAAGTTTCCAGTTTAAATTTTTATTTTTATGTAGTATACATAATAAAAGCAATACACATTTGAACAAGTCGCCATATCCGTCATTTTCAATTTCTTGGATATCTTTACTTCCATTAATATCTTGATGTAATTTATTACCAAAATTCCAGTTTTTCTCCAACAAATTAACAAAAGTGTAAAATTCACGCAAGATTCATTTTTGTATGCTCTGCACCAATGTAAGGTTATAATTAAATTATTATAGCAAATAATATCAGAGTTCATGAATTCTGTTATACGTGTACATGTAGCAAGGGAAGAAAATGTTGTTATGCAACCTTAAATAAAATTAAAACATAAATGACAGATAGCCAATAACATTCCGTGTGTGTTTACTTGTTGTTTTGAAAAAGAAAATAAACATTTAAAATGTTATAAAAAACTTTGTACACATACGGAATATGCTTGATGCATTTAATTCTACTTGTAAATTATAAAATAGAACAAAATACGTACGAATGACAATTAAATCCAAAAGGCCTATAAACTGTTGAGGCAACACCATCCGTAGTCAAATGTGTGTATTCCATAGCATTACAGTTAGCTGACAATTTTGTGTAAAGCGCAATCATAATAAATCATAACAGGCAATAAAAATGTGTATGTAATATAATTTCCAACAAACCACGTAATGTACTTATTCACTTTTAATTTACTTTTCCTGAAATTTAAAAAACACAGATATTTTAAGCACAACACTTGCTACAATACAGGTAATACTACGTATTGTAAAACTCTTAAGCACGTATTCTGTGTATAGAAACAACGTAAAGATATTTGTTGCGGGAAAATATCAGTTTCTCGACAAACCATTGAGTAAACATTATTTGTATTCAATTTTCACCGAATACATTCACAGATGCTTAAAGTTTTTAAAAGTAACTGAGGTGGTATTAACAACATTTATACTAAATAAAACAAGTGCAAAAAGCCTCACTTTTATATAATCGAATAAACAAAGGCACACTTTCAGTGAAAAAGGTAAAATATCGCTGAGGTACATTAAATAATAGATTTGGCTTTCATTTCTAATAGCTTTACTGTGCAGAAACATGTCCCTTAACAATTATCTAAATCGCTGAGGCACAGTTCTTTTTTTAATTCAAATAACAAAAGAGTGAATGTAAAAATAAGTGTCATGCATTATGTAGGTTTTCACTTTTAATTTGCAATGAATCAATGTAATTTTCAATTATTAAGAGATTAAACGTCTGATATATTTTAAACTATTCATTTTATTGGATCTGATATGGTCACAGTTTTCAGCATTCACTAATAATCTATAAAGACTACCACTTGCGTAAGTAATTATGGGTTCAAAGCTATTAAAGAAGAGAATGATTATGTCTCGTAACAAGTTACGTCTATATAAACGTTAATTATTGTAAGAACAACGATATGTTTTTATTTAACTATGTTATTAAAAAGATAATAGTATTTGAACTTCATCATCCAATTAGAGATTTGGTCAAAATGTAATATATGACAACCTTTGTGCCATGTGTGCTAAATTTTTTGTTTTGAGCTTACTTCCTTCACAAAGTACAAATTGAAAGGCTTGGATTTTCTTTTAAAAATTTTGGTTAACTATTTTAACTTCACGGATGAAACAGGTTATCGATACAGATATTGTTTGTTCCGATTAAATCCGAAAAAAACTGTACAGTCACATTAAGCAGATGCAACTACGTATAAAGAAACAATCAATACCTTAGATATTTTTATTTTTTCTGCAGTCATAGACAAGGAAAATAACAGCTATTATTTCTCAGAGAGAGGATAGCGAACGTTTAAATTGCAAACCCACTTGTAAACTCTAGTCGAGGTGCCATTGTTTCTGAACATTAATGAGTTTAATTTCAAATTAAAAAAAAAAAACTTCATATATCAAGCTTAAATAGTAGATCCTCACTATTTGTTATAGTAGCGTATTATGGATGTGTTCAATAAAATATGTTCTCTTTTACTCCAGATTTGTATTTCGTAAATTTTAATTGAAAACAAGAAATAAAAAAGCAGGCGTTTATAAAACAATGCAATATATATGCTTTACTTTTGAAAATATCGCATTTGATACTTTTCCAATCTTGTTTCTGAAAACTAAAATTATCGATAGTTTCAATTCACATATAAAGTTTTTCCTAATCCAACTGATTTTTGAAGTTTGAACATAATAAAAAACTATATAATTTGAAATGGCATGCCTGTGTTATGTTTCACTTGCATTATACTGTTATTCATAAAACATATGTGGCTTTGTAAGTGCTTGTGATACCTGTACTAACAGTCTAACTTTTTAATGCATTTTCCAATTTTTTGCATTATGAAGTTTAATGATGTGAAAAATAACACTGATGCATAATAAGTATTTTTTTCACAATAAATTGCTTGCTGCTGAATATAAGTTAACGAAGCCTGTAATTAACAACAAAAAATAAAGCGTTAATGAGTGTGTACAATTTTAGGAATAGACGATGTAGAAGTTCAAGTGTATGTGTTTCGCTTTAAAACCTCAGTCAAATGTCTTTGCTTTACGTAGCAATAAATGGACGTTTTAAGTCTGACCTATATTCATATACAAAACCCAGATACGCCACTCATGAGAATACTGTTTCTAAACCTCACTCGGTGAAATAAAATTTCATCTTACACACAAACAAACAAATATCCTCTATTTAATTAATTTGATAAATTGCGTGGATATATCAGCGGGAGAAATTCAAATTACATGAACACAACCTATTTTATATCAACTGATCTTGTAGGACTATAAAATCAAATATGGTTCGACGACTAAATTCTAAATAACTATTAGCATATTCTAGTGGCATATTGAAGTTCGTTGTCTCTTGAAAACGGTGTTTGATTCAGACCTTATAGTTCTGACTCCATTGCTCTATAATTATCAGATTATTAGAGGCGTTTACCTTACGAGCTTGTATATGACGAAATATTAATGAATATTAATGAATTTTTATAATTATAAAATGATCGATATATTTCCTTAATTATATATTTATTTTATTCAAATGGCATTATTATATGATCTGGACATAGCTGCAATCTAATTGGTCCAAACAGTAGTCAACAGAACTACAGAACTTTTATAAAATCATATTCACGGGCTGAATTGGATTTTCCCAGTCTAAAAATAGATTGAGACTCATATTCAATGACCATACACCGTAGACTGTTAATTACGCGTGTTAATTAAAGAATAAGTGTTGCGTTTTTCTTTATGTCATATTTTTCGACTAAAATATCATTACATTACTATAATTCTTAAAGGCTACACCGCAATGATGAGTATAAACTTGAATTACTTTTGTATGCGCAGCGTTCGAGTTGTCGTTGCACGCCTAACACGTGCGTCTTTTTTACCGTGCTTCAAAGAGGCAAAAGTTGTACATGTATATAAGGCTGTACTTTTTGTATTTTTTTTTTTAAATTCCTAGCCTATTCATATACTAATACAATTATTGACTAGTGAGCCATTGAATATGATGTGATATTCACCGGCAGAAAGTCCTATTCACCTCGGCTATCGCCTCTGGCAATATGTCATCTGCCGGTGATTTCAATGGCTCACGAGTCAATTATTGTTTAATATTGGCCACAAATAACAATTCATAAAGAACAAAGCGACAATGAAAATATGATTATAATTATGCAGTCGAGACTGCCTTAGCGACCCCCTGATTTCAATGACTCCCTGTCTTATCCGACCTTGTTTCAGTCCTTCCAAGACACCTTAAATTATTAATTATTATATGCTTACATTAGCGTCTTAGGCGTCAATCTTTTTTGAAAAGCAAACATTTTGAACATTGTTCCACTAATTCTGATAATATGATTACATTATCATTTATTTATTCGAAACAAATATTTCACATGATGCCCTCTTTGACTGATATATTTGTAACAAGTTAATGTTTTGCTTCTTTAGAATTCAACTGACTGTATAGAAGTTTTGCTTGTATTATCATACATTACATAATTATGGTAGAGTTAAAGCTACAACATTTAGCTGAAGTATTATCGTGATTGAATAAAATACGACTGTAGCAAACAATTTATTGATACATTTTAGATTCAATATAGAAAGGAATAATCCTAAATGTACAAAACTGGTTTATTTAGCTCACTACTATGGTGCATTTAAGGAATATACTACAATGTAAAATTCATATTTCTATGAGTCTTATAAAAGCATAATAATAATTGTACAAATTCAAAACATATGTGATTTTCTTTCAGTTATAAATTCTATATTTCTGGTTATCCCAGTTTACGATGTCTTAATTAAATTTCATTGTTATCCATATTACTATGCGTTATAGGTTTTGGAGCTTATTAGTACATTGCTGTCTTGTTACTGCATTATGTTAAGTATTTTGTTTTTTACAATCAATATGAAAAAGTAATCAATACTTTTGTATTTTCAAAATTCAATTAGTGAAACATTTTTATGTGCTTCACAGGGTTAATACTATGCTTGTAAACATTATCTTCACTCTATCTTTCCTATTTCTTAATAAATTGAAAAGGAACGCCAGTTTTATTTCGGAAATTGAAATATTTGTGTTACATGTTATAATTTCATATGCGCCAAGTATAAGAGATATCAGAGTTTACCATGCAAAATATCAACAAAACATTACTACTTGAAATTGTACTAAGGACTTTAATTCACACATATTTGATTATCATGTAATCGTTAAAAGTGTAATTGATTGGTAGTTTGAAACAACAAATAATTATTCAAATTACTTTAAAACTAATACTTCAAAACTAAAGGAAAGAAAACAATAACTTACTCGTAAATCTTTTTTAAAGGCATATAAACTGTTTTGGAAACACAACTCGTTGTCAACTGTGTATATTCAATTGTATCACAGTCTGCTGATAATTGTGTGTACAACGCATTCATAATTATATATTATAATCATTAATAATTACAAAATGATATATAACATTCGTTAAACCACTTTCTGTTTCCAGTCCTATTCATCAATAAGCAGTTGTTCTGATAATATCTAATTACTTATTTGTAAAACTAATTTCAAAAGCAACAAGAATTTGTAACAGAGTTACAAACGCCCCCGCCTCGGGAAGTTTTATATGAAGCATAAAATTGTGGTATGGATCTCCAAAATTATGATCAATGCTAGATCTGCAAATGCAGCAATAAATTTTTTAAAAGAAATAAAATGAAACACGGAATTTAATAATCTATCATGTTAAGCTTTGACCTCTAAGAGTGACCTTGACATTGGAGGTAGGGGTGCAGGTGTTGTGCATGACATATCATCTTATTATTGTAACTATTTGTCTCAAGTATTTTCAAAATCCCTTGAACTATGAAGAAGTTATAGATCAGACACAAAATATACCCTATAACAGACATGTTAATCTTTGACCTTTAAGTGTGACCTTGGAGGTAGGAACCCATGTTTTGCGCCTGACATATCGTCTTATTATTGTGATTATTTGTGCAAAGTATTTTTAAAATACCTTGATCTATGAAAAAGTTATGGACTGGACACAATATAAACCATATAACAGACTATGTAAATCTTTTATCTCTAAGTGTGACCTTGACCTTAGAGGTAGGGCTGCAAGTGTTGTACTTGACATATCATCTTATTATTGTGACTATTTGTGCCAAGTTATTTCAAAATCCCTTGAACTATGAAGAAGTTCTAGATCGAACACAAAATATACCCTATAACAGACTATGTTAATTTTTGACCTCTACGTGTGACCTTGACCTTGGAGGTAGGGATGCAGGTGTTGCGCAATTATAGTGACTATTTGTGCCAAGTATTTTCAAAATCCTTTGATCTTTGAAAAGGTTATCGACCGGACACAAAATATACCCTGTAACAGACTATGTTAATATTTGAATTCTAAGTGTGACCTTGACCTTGGAGGTAGGTGACCGGTTGTGCGCATGACACATTGTCATATTATTGTGAACAAGTGTGGCAAGTTTTTACAAAATACCTTCAAAGATAAAAAAAGTTAAGGACCGGACACGACATATACCCTCAAATAGGAAATGTTGACCTTGAATGAGCAAGTACGACCTTGACCCTGGAAGTAGGGGTCTGGATGTTGCGCATGACACATCCTATTATTATAACAAATATTTGTGCCAAGTTATTTCAAATTCCTTTGATAAATAAGAAAGTTATGGAATGGACACGAAAGTGTGACGGACGGAAGGACGGACGTTCTAACAGGCGAGTAATTATGTGGCTACTCTATTATTCTCTCTATTGTTCTTTTTAGCCACACAAAAGAAAATAGCCACATAAAAGCATTACGGAATGAATGACATCAAAGAGAAAGAACAGTTACCTATTGTCCCTCTAGCCACATAATTACTGTCCTGTGAGTGCGGACTGACAGACGGACGGACAGACGGACGGAGCCTATTTCTATATCCCCATTTTTTCTTCGAAAAGGCGGGGTACAATAACTGTACACTTTTCTGTCTTATGAAACGATGTAAAAATGGTTTGTAGAAAAGCTCTTAATTAGTCTGTCTGGACAAATCTTTGCATAAACATTACGTGTATTATTTCTTCATACTAGAATACTTCTACAGATGCTTTTTCCGTTTACAAAACATATGTTGTTATAAACGCCAATACGGAGAAAGCCTCACATTTGTCTAATCAAATAAACAAAAATGTAAAAGTGTATGCTCATTAAGTGAATTTTGTAAAACATCGCCGAGGTACTGTTTGAATGTTTTAAGGAATGCATATTGCAGATATTGACTGTAAACTAGCAAGCATTTGTCTAAGTTACAAAGTATTATTTTCTTGAATTAAAAAAAAAACACGTTGTTTTTGCGGTTCTAACCACAAATGAAGTACATATACAAAACGATTTGATTTCTATTTTTTACATACACTTGACATATCTTGAAATCGAAATAGGTGCTGTATTATTAAGACATATACTTATGCAAAATGTGCAGGTATATAAAACAAACTTGACGTACATGTATGTAATAGCTAAGAATATTTCCGAACAATATATTTTTCATGGGGATATAAATTTTATATGAACGGTTTTCAATAAGCATTAGTTATCTGGAAAGAGTTTTGTTTGCAGTTTAATGTACACTATTATTACACAAATGGAAGCTACTATTTTATAATCAGACATTTTCAATAGTATTGCAAAACCAAAGACATAATGCGACTTTGCATTATACATGTACTGAATATTGTAATTATCAAACGATCTTGCTGGTATGCTTTTATTAAATTCAAATGCTCTTTCTAAACTCAATTTTGGACTCGTTAACTGAGTTTAAATTGTATCATCCAATGGTAAATCAAATCATTTTTAGAGAGATTACAACAATTGCAATTAAATATGCTTGATGACTTGTGATGTGTCCCTTTTCTTTTAAAAGTACAAAATTAAGCTAGAATCTGCCGTTGTAAAGTGTTTGATAATTTTGCTTAATTGTTTGATAATTTTGCGTATTTTTCCAAAAATGTATAGATGAGAAAATAAGTGTGCTATTGTGCAGTATCTTAAGATGGATCATGAAACATATTTATTTTATTTTCTAGTTTATGTATGATAAGAGAGTCTTTAGCTTTCAGCCTTGATATCTTATTAATTATATGACATGTTCTCAAGTTAATGACAATTTAACATGATATTGCATGAGGCCTTTTCCTTCTCAGAAATATCATAGTATGCTCTTTTGAGATAATTTATAGTAAAGTGTCACACTATTATATTTAATAGATCTGATACACACATCAACATGACAATGGTCGTTACAATATGCTTTATATGTGTTTATCCATAATTCATCAAAAATGAATACTTAAAGCTTCATTTAAATGACTGTCTCCCAATTTTTGTTTGCAATTTAAAGATAAAGTGTCAACCAATTCGTTAATATGATCAACCATAAAAAGGTCACATAAAAAAGTAGTCAAAAAAAGTTAATATTTTGAAATTACTTTTGACAATGATGTGTAACAAAATAAGAAGAAGTAAACGCCTCAGTAAGATACTTCACATGTCAGTATGTAAGCATTTTTAATGTACACGATTTTCTTTTATTCCTTTCGCTTACTATCGTTTTCAAACATGCATTATCTTTGTTTATACCTATAAATATCAGTTTGCTGTCTTCTGCGATCTATAGTTCATTTCACGACAGACTTCATTTTTTTTAATGTAGAACATGATGAAAATTGAAATCGTGCCTTAAGTCAGACAATTTTCACAACTCGTAAAAGGAATTAATAAGATACTTAAAACTCAGAAATTTATTGATTGTCACCTTCGTAGCCAAGTTAAATGTATGTTTCTATATAAACATGACTTTGCAATAGTCTCTGTTGAGAATTAAACATTGTGGTTGCTCTAGCATTAACGAAGGAGGAGAAATTTTCATTTTAATTCTCGTTAAATAAGTTTGCTGTTATCCCGAGCTTTTATTTAATTTTCTGAACGCGAATATTGAGATGATATCAATGCAATTTTCGATGAAATTAAACAAATGAAGGAAAGTCAAATCAGTCATATAATATCAAAAGTTGTGCTTGTCACAATATTATACGTTATGCTAGTCAGGGTGTAAATGTATTTCCGGGAGGAGATTGTTTTGTGTCTTTATTTATAAAATCTTCTTTACAAATACATTGCTATTTGATATCCGTAATAAGATTGCATGGACAGGAATCTCGGGAATAATACTTCAATTATCAAACTGTTCAAGTGTAAATTTAATTAACGTGCAATACGATTGATTTATACAATGTAAGAGGACAAGTAGATGTTTTTGCTCTTTCGAGTTATAATGTTAGATCGTTGGCGCTTACAAGTCAACGAGAATGAAACACATGAAATTGAAAAATGACTTAACAAATCTCGCCTTACATATTATGTTGAAAGATCCTGTATGTTGTAATTAACGATGTAACAACAATTACGTGAAATTTTATATATGTATATAACTATTCTAAAACAATTTCCAAACATCCAAATACTAGTATATGTTAAAAATGTACAGCATATGTTTATACGCATATGTAATCATTGAAATTTATGCATTCATTTCTTCATCGTTATAGTTTTATTCCTTATTAAACCAAAGTCGACTTAAGATAGAATTAAATTAATTTAAACTAATCAATAAAAACCATATTAGATGTATTTTAGTCGTACAGAAATTAATAAAACATACAATCCTTCAAATAAAAACAAGAGAAGACATTAAGTGCAAATATCACACCGAATTAATCTTATGTTATAGTATCAGTATGTTTTTTTTTCTTTCTCATGTTTTTATACTTAGTTTCTTACGTCTATACTTACTTTATTGATAACCTTACCAACTGCTTTACGTTCGTGCAATATATACTAGTATTGCCAAAAAAAATTGATTTCGGAAATTAAACAGAACTTATGAAGGATTATACTTCTCCTCTTGATTGAAGTGCATCTTTTAACATACATTTATAATTCTACTACGTCCTATCGTTATGAAATACCTCCCTTGTCGCCCATTAATAAGTATTTTATAACATATTTACTACTGTGGCAATCTCGAACGGCAACCTTTTTATGACATCTCATTTGTGCTTTATGAATGCATCATTTGTATTCGATATAAATTTGTCTGAGTCTAGTATACGTGAAATGAAGTTGTTACGTGAAATGAAATTGTTAGTATGTTAGTTAAAATAATTAAATTAGTTAAATGTATTAACTATGTTGCCTTGTTAATACTTTGTCAAGTTCGGGACAGCAAACATTGCTTTTTTTTCAAAATTTGTTTAAATAAACCCATGTCATGCGCACGTAAGAAAATAGATATCAGCAAGGAGATTGGGACGACGGAATGTAACAACAGGGAAGAATCAGGAGAACTGAACAAGTATTCATAACTATATCATTTTAGTGTTCGGCTACGGTTGTATGGTGCATTCGTCCCTAATAATATTTAATAAAACCTCTATGCTATGTTACGCACGTTAGCTGCGATTTGGTTTTTGAAACAGACTAGTTTGCTGCTCATACTGTATGATTGCAATCTATTTTGTCAATTTTGTCATCTGTTTTGTATTTTATCAAACTGTCAACTACGAAGAATACAATTAAGATCCATAAATTACTAATATCTACTTCTTTTTGACCTTACAATATAAAATATCTACTTTTGCTCAAACATATACAAGTACATGACTTTATGTATGCAGATTTATAATCATGCATCTTATAAAATGATGAAACTTACAAATCGCAGTCAGATGTTAATGGTGTGTATTCCTCTGTCAAAACCATGTCCATGATAGTCAGTTCTTTTCTTGTAGTACTTTTGAATTTGGAAAACAATATCACTTACGTTCAGGTAGTCCACTGTTAGGTGATCACTAAGACAATTTTAACAATTATAAATTTTTTACCTCTTATGTTTAAAGTATATCCAAAACTATATTTGTTGCTTAACTAAAATCATTATTTAAAAGGTTCTGTACAGTAATGAAATAATGTTAAATATTTCACCAAAAGAATTTACCATTGTCATGTTTTAACAATTTATCTTTTTAATTTGTACTATCAATGAGTATACCCTTTTTCACTTATGGAGATATCATATTTCTAGTAACAAAGAAAATACTACTATTTCAAATTACAAATTAGCTACGATCGTAATTCCTTTTCAGAAAATTAAACTTAACGTATTCCAATAAACTTTCAATATGTTTTTAACTTCTAGCGCGAAGCCATTAGTAGCCATATCCACTGTATAAATATAGAATCCAATATTGTTATGACTGCCTAGAAATCTCCAGAGGCCTTTTACACTAGCTTCTTAATGTAAAGAAACTATTCATTTTCTCATTTCAAACATATAATGGACAAAATATTTTTAGTATATTCGAATTTTTATACAATCATACTATTTTCCCGATTTTCCTTACACACTTTATCGGCATGAAATGAATTGGTACGGTAATGAGTTTCACAATATAAATATGACAAAATGATATTTCCGTCAAAGGTAATCGGTGCCTTTTATTCACTATGTTACATAATTATGAGCTGGCAGCACGGACCAATCATCCATCAATTTGTAACCGAGTCAAAGTGATTGGAAATCAGTAATATTTACAAATCGCCGACTACATTTAATACCTAATGCAAGATGTCAAATAGCAGATTAAGGCTCGGGTCATTTTTTACTTTGGACATTTTATACTTTTATAGGATAACGGCTTAAGACATCTTTGTAATGCAAATGAAAAGTCAAAGTGAGAAATGTATAAATCAACTGATGTGATAATTGTTTACCTACAACATGGTTAACATGTTGCTTGTTCGCACTTGCTTGATTTCTTTAACAGAAACATGAATCCATGTCACAGCTACAGTAAATGTATTGTTTAAAGAATTTACAATGATTTGATACAAAACAATGCAAAATTAAATGATGGTGTCAGATTGGATCTATATACACTTCATATTTTATAAAGAACTGTATTATCAAATAAAAATGAAGTCCTGCATAATAATCTTATAAATCAACTAGCATAAAATACACCTTATATTAACAATTTGTATGATTTCAAAATTATTCTTCCTATTTCAATCAATTTTAAGAGAGATCACTATCATATTGATAATCAAACAAGATGAAGTCAGACAACGAAATATAATCTAATGGACTGTTAGCATCAACTTACCAGTAGATTCTGGCCTTAAAGGAATGACCCTGGCCCATCCCCCGCCACCCCTGACAAAAAGGTTTATTACATGACTTTAATGACATTTTCATACAAAGTCTCAACACAATTATGGACAAGTAAACTATATTCTTATGAAATATGTTTTCCAATTGATTAATGTTTGAAGAACCAAGTAATAGCATTCAGCTAACAAATCACAAAAGCTTGTTTACTTTTACCGGTAAGTTTTGATTTTATTAGACCTTGAAATATTAGGTTCCATGTTTATTATACATCTATAATTTATCTAGCTTATAAATACATACGATAATTTTATTAAAGTTAACAATTTTTACTTTCCAAAAATGATATGAGACATAATTAATAATGTTAAAAAAATGAAAGAACATGTTGACAATTCTAGGGTTTGAACCAATGACTCTCAATTTCATGCTAAATACAAATGTGTAAAAATAAATCCATAAAAAACTCTTAGAAAAGACTCATTAAAATAAAGTGCAAAATGACACCTTCCAAAAATAATTTATACAATTTCATATTCGTCTTCCCATTTCATAACAATCAGTTTTAAGAAAGATAATAATTATATTGATAATCGAACAAGACAGTATATTTCTTGACATTTAACACAACAGTAGAAATACTGTAAAAACAAAGCTGTCACCTTTTTAAATTATCTTTAGATGCAACCAGTGATATCTCAGGTATTTCTTCTTTTTGAAAAATTGCAATATCAGATATTGCATGTCCCTATGCAAGTGCTTATGATCCGATTCAAAACTGTGGCATATAATATATTTATTTCTATATAATATCTTTATTAACAAGTTCTTGTCTAGTGCTCGACATCCATAATGAGTCACAAATTTTGAAATCAATAAAGTGTGTCCGAATTGTTTTAACAAGCACGTGTGTTCTTCGAATATAATCTTCGTTTTATTTATATTACCATGCAGGAACAAGAGATTATGTGAGTGGGCGTGGACGGTAACTTGCACTTTCCAGTACCGTCCATGAACAGGCTCAATCAAACCGAGCCTGCAACATTTTCAATTTTGTCGTGTTGGGCTTTCCTTAGGAATGTTATATAACAAATTCCAATGGATGATGATTATCCGATAAAAAAGAGTACATTTCTTGTAGGAATGTTTCGTAAATTGGCTTAAAGTAACATCAGAATTGAACGGGCCTCTACCCATGAACGTGAAAAAAGAGTTATCAATTTTATCCACATTGCTCCAATCGATATTCTTTGACTTTTTTCATGTTTATATGTGAAAAACATTTGTATTTGAATGACTACATAAATTTAGACACGGTGACTTAATACTTGCCAATAATTTTTCAATGTAAACAGTAGAACTTAAATACTAAGTACGGGCGCAAAACTTACTTAAGATACTTTCGAAAGAATGTAAGAACTATTTATATTTAAAACCCTTAAATTATGCATATTTCTTTACAAAATATGGTCCATATCGGATAACTCTCTTCACACCAATGTTCTATTTTTCCATATTCCCAGTCCGCACGTGTTAACTAATTCCTTTTCTATCCCAGGAAGTTGTATGGTCTGGATGATCCAATGATTGATTAAGTGTCAAACGTGATACATTAATTGTATTCGTTACATTTATTATGATCTCTTCAGTCATCTACCCACTACATGTTAATATATCAATTCGAGATAAAACTAAAGCTATTAAAGATCTTCATTGACGATATTACTCTAGTATATTAGTAAAACATGTTTGGGAAAATTCATTAACTAACAAAATATCCATTTTAAAGATAAAGATATTAGAATTAAAGTAAAAGACTAACAAAAGAGAAATATACCAAATTTTAAATCGTTTTAAATCGTTTGGTAACAGAGATATTGTGCCCCGTTGTTTATGATAAATGTAAAAATAAAGAACTCGTAAATTATTTATTTACAAATTATTTATTAAGAAATACTTTTTCTGCATCACAACTGAAATATTCTGTTAAAATTGATACATGAATAGTTGTGTGTGTGTGCGTGCGTGTGTACGTGTGCGTGAGCCAGACCCACTGTTATCTTTAAATAGCAAAAGTTTCCCAAAAACAAAAACCAGTCTAGGCTTGAATTTTTTATCTATAAGTATTTGATTCACTTAATAGTCACTTAGTTTGCACCCCCTTCCTGTAAAAGAATATTATTACAAAGGATAGGGATATTAAAATAGCAACGCAGTTCTTCGTAAAAATATTTCAATCAAGCTTTTTATTTGTTTTGATTATGTATAATCTTTCTAAGTCTGTATTATTAATCTATCAAAAAAGACAAAACATCAATATTCAGGTCACTTTATACTTACACACTGTCAATCAGGACGTACCGGCAATTTGATAACAAAATTCTTACAGTGAAAAAAAATATGTCTTTAAGATCAGTGACCAGTAAACATTAATTAATAACCTAGGTATTTAGCCTATTTTGCTTCCTAATGAAACGTTAGAATTGCGTATTTTATTAATAGTAGAATGTTCACATAGTTTCGTCTGCCATTCGTTTTCTAGATCAATATGACGTGTTATGTAAAGTTAAAGCGGTTCATTTGGATTAAAGGCTTGTTATGATAAAAAAAGATTGTGTTAAACGTATAAATTAACGCATCTTTTTAAAACCTCTTTTTATCATTTATTTGTTTATTTCCACTTCTTTCCTATCTTAGAAATATAAAGATACTGTAAACTCGCAAATCACCTCGCAGTATAATAAAAGGAATAAACTGTTGTCTAAAGAATTCAGTGCAACTCGGTAATATTTGTTTATACAAATCAAACACACGTGTCTATTAAATTCCCGTTTCTATTGCAAATCATATCTTTAATAAGCAGATAAAGTATGTAGTTAATCAAATACAAATAAAATAATCGCAAACAGCCGCTTTCTATTTGTTTAGAGTATATCCTTAATTACCCTGTACAAGCACAATTAACAGAAACAACTTGATCTGTTTTATTGCATCAAATTATTAGATTTGTTATCAATTATATACTACTTTTTGCTTCCGTGTATTTGTGTGTTTTTATAAACATAAACATCTTTAAGAAATAATTTGAACGCAAGGGAATGCTGTGAGTTGTGGAAGTTCAAAATAATACTAAGGCCGGAATAAAAGGTGCCATCAATTAATATTAATTCTTGTTATAAATAAGAATGCATAAATGTAATCGCTTGTAAAAAAGCAACATGAACAAAGTAAAGTCTAGAGTAGAACATCATTTTACAATGTTAATCTTAACCGCTCTTAACATAAAAAAACAAAATTACATAAAGTAGAGAAAATCGGAATCCCTAAAGAACGCCTTAACGTCAAATATGAAAATATTGCATGCTCAGTTTGATTGGGCTGTACCGGACAGTGCAAGTTACCACCCACGCCCTCTATCACCAGCTTAAGCGAAATACAACATTTAAACATGAAAAAGGTGAAATTTTGAATATAGAAACATCCGCAGATGAGTTCATAAGGTGGTTTTTCATGAAAGGTTAATCTTTTTGTTTCTGCATATTAAACATATAAACGCTTTAAATACACATTCGCAAAATTTAATGTAAAACAAAATGATGATGACATACAGCAGGGTCTTATCTACAAATAACTAAATTAGATGCGCTTTGGAAAATGATAATGATATTTATGCAATTTAACAACCAAATTATACTAATATAGTTAATAACTTTTAGCTTATTTTATTACATTTACATCATCAGCATTTTATCACATCTATTGTCTATAGAAATGTTTGCTTGTTATTTTTATGCTATATGCCATTGTTTCATATATTAGTTAAAATTCTATGATATAGATATGTTAAGCAATTTTATATAATCATTTTTATATATTCCATGTCAATGGGGTAAATAATTACCAGGGGAAAAGGATGTTAATTATTTTGTGGTAATAGCGACCGTTCTCATTAAGCCATTTAACATAAAACGATCTGATGATACACGTTTGCTCATCTTGATTCAGCTTAATATAACTTATATTTATCATAGTTTGGACACCTTTCTGTTACAATTGTGTCAGAGTTCAACCCGCACTCCAGAGTATGCCCAATGATTGACTCATTTTTGCTTTGGTTTACTTATTGTGACGGCAGGAAAAGGGAGAGCGACAGAACTTATTTAGATGCTTATTCATTGGTTACTTTTCTTCCGGTGTTTCATACTGTGACAACAGGGAACGTGTTTTTATGTTTGACTATGATTCAAAAGAGAAAGAACATCAAAACACTCGGCAGTACAAATCAGATAGCCTCTAGTTTCAATGCTCTTTCTATTGCATGTTCACTGTATAAACTATTATGTTATAAATTTGTTTTTATTTTAATTAACGTGTGCCTGCAAAATAATGGAACATTTGATGTCATGTTTTATTTCATCTATTACAATGCTAAATGGATTGCACACCCATATTTAATCAAACAAAAAATAACTGAATATAAAATCTTTGTACGAAATGTATTTGTGACACAGTTTGATTGGCTAAGATAACAAGAGCTGTGGCAGGAGACAGCGAAGCTCGACTAATAAAATACTGGCCGCAGTAAGGAAGAAAAAACTATGAAAGAAAAATCAATTATGTAAAATTATGTTATAAGTTATAGTAAAAAAATAACATTGTTAACATAAATTCCAAGATCAAGGGGAATAATTCTAGAAATAGTCATGCTAGAGTTATGAACCTTGTCACACAACATGTGTGTAATGATAAGAAATATATATTTGAAGTTTGAAGTAGATACCTTAAAAAGTAAAGAAGTTATAATATTTCGTAAAGAAAATCCTAAGTTCAAAGAGAGATAAATCTGTAAATATTGATTCAAGAGTTATGAACATTGTCACATAAAATGTAATTGATGATAAGGAATAAGTATTTAAAGTTTGAGGTAGATACCTTTAAAAGTAAAAGGTTATAGTAAAAAATAACATTTTTGTAGTAAAAAAATCTAAGTAAATGGGGGGATAATTCTTGGAATATTGGTGCTAGAGTTATAAACCATGTCACATATGATGTGGATGATGATAAGGTACATATATTTGAAGTATGAAATTGATCCCTTAAGAAATAAAAAAGTAACAGTAATAAATAATATATTTTAAGGAAAATTCTAACTTCAAGTGGAGATAAATATAAAAATATTGGTGCTAGAGTTTTGAACCTTGTCACATAAGATGTGATGATGATAAGGTACATATATATATATATATGAAGAATGAAGTTGATCCCTTAAGAAATAAAGAAGTAAAAGTAAAAAAAAGTATTTTTGCAGGAAAATTCCAAGTTCCAGGGAAGATAAACCTGAAAATATTGGTGCTAGAGTCATGAACCTTGTCACATAAGATATGGATGATGATGAGGTACATATATTTGAAGTATGAAGTTGATCCCTTACGAAATAACGAAGTAACAGTAAAAAATAGTATTTTTGCAGGAAAATTCCAAGTTCCAGGGGAGATAAACCTGAAAATATGGTGCTAGAGTCATGAACCTTGTCACATAAGATATGGATGATGATGAGGTACATATATTTGAAGTATGAAGTTGATCCCTTACGAAATAACGCAGTAAAAGTAAAAAAAAGTATTTTTGCAGGAAAATTCCAAGTTCCAGGGGAGATAAATCTGAAAATATTGGTGCTAGAGTTATGAACCTTGTCACATAAGATGGGGATGGTGATAAGGTACATATATTTGAAGTATGAAGTTGATCCCTTACGAAATAACGAAGTAACAGTAAAAAATAGTATTTTTTAAGGAAAGTGCTAAGTTCAAGGGGGATAAATCTGAAACTATTGGTGCTAGAGTTATGAACCTTGTCGCATAAGATGTGGTTGGTGATAAGAAACATATATTAGAAGTTTAAAGTTGATACCTAAGGAAAATGACAAAGTTATAGTGAAAAATATTTTACTGCACCGAAACTTTAATCTGAAATCTGGACGCGGACGACGACGCCGACGCCAGGGCGAGTAGGACAGCTCTCCATATAATTCGTATAGTCGAGCTAAAAATGTGACTGATATTATGATTAAGCGTATTATAATGGATGTATTGCATGATTATACAGTATATATAATGTTTAATATCATGATAAAAGTAAAGAAATGATTCAAAGTACCTTTGCAAGGAAATATTGGACATACAGCACATATATCACAATTCTGCACAAGACTAACCGCCTACAATTTTGTAAGAAACAACCGCACAGTAGCAATTGATAGTGCTCTGATTGAAAAAACAGACACCAGGATCTTCAGTGAAGAATTTGTCTGTAGACAAACGAGTATACACACCTGTTAATTACACATAACGAATCAATTGATGTATCGGTGATGAGAAAATGATTGTTATAAATTATGAAACACGTAAAACACACCGCAAGTAATTATCACTGTTTTTGACAAGAAAACACCACTTTTCAATTTAAATGGGGCAATGGCAGCACATAAAATCGCAAAATCGTAAAAGTAATAATTGACGCGATATTGGCGATGAATTTCATTATTCCTGTGTATGTCCAGAATTTAAAAATAATAGCAAAATAGATATATAGGTAATTATTACATAAAGCTAGTACTTATGACTTAGAGTCAGTGTACCCGGTTCCGCACAGGACCCTGTCCCGCACACTTTCCCATTTTTCATTTTTTCTTGAAAATTCAAATGAATTTATTTAGTTTTCATTTGTGTTTCACTGAACTGGCATGTTTTCAACAGGATATGCCATAATCTGGGATCTTGCCCCCCCCCCCCCCCCCCCAGCCTCTCCCTGGAGAGTGCAGACGAAAATGTAAATACATGTACATTGTTCGTGGCTGTGTAGGTCACACATAAAAACATCTTATTCAGCAATTAAACCATGCTTATTTCTATTTTAATGTTAAGATTATTATAAAAAGAAACGTATGTTTTTGTTATGGCAAATTTGCTGTTAGTTATGAAATATGCACATGAATTAACTTCTCCCAACTACCAAACGTCAAGTCATTTCACCTTGATTCTTTTGTTTAAAATAAAACCAAACTCTTAATCGAACAAATCATAACTAAATAGATGAAAAACCTTTCAATCATAATTTTTTTTGTCTATGCTTGCTACCTACATGTTGTAAAAAAGTATGTTTCCATTGCTGTTACATGTTTCCTGTGTGCTACTCTTCTTGGAAATAAATGTTTGTATACTGTAGCAAAAATGTGCATTAAATTTATTTGAAGTCCTGAAAATTTGCAAAAAATATACCTTATCTGGACTTAGAGATGTTAAATAATTTATAAAACATGTTTAAGATGTAAAATAACCTTTCAGTATAAAAATGGCCTTGTGTGCGGAACCGAGTCCACTATTTATTATATTTGGCCCATTCCTGATGCTTAAAATCAAGTGCGCCTAGAAGTATGACCTTCTTAAGATAGAAACCTTTTGGTCATCAGTTTTTTATGGGCAAAGGATGTAATTTTCAAAATAATATCAATCATAAGAAGACTTTTTAACTATAAGATAATTTTCTTATTTTTCCTTAAAAAAGTGTACGACACCGGGTACACTGACTCTACCTAATTATGAAAAGTTGCACAGTTTTGTGATCAATTTATCATTAGCTGCTGATAAATTTAGCATTACTAAGATTGCAATAATACCATGGTCTATATATCTAGGAATTTAAGAAAGTAATTTTTGACTTAGTGAAGAAGTTATTCTGATTTTAATTTATCTCTGGTTTCTTTTTTCTTGACAAAAAGGTGATAACTTGTCAGCGTGTATGCTTGTATTAAAAAATGTATCGGTTGGACCGTTTAATAGATCTTTTGTCATTTGAAACAATTCATTTATATATCTATAACAAAATGCTACTCTAGTATAATTTGATTTACCTTTATCAACATATTATTTAGTTTTGAATGTGGTATAGTTCATTGTCGACAGTCAGTTTCGTTGATTGCCACGTTCCCAAAGATGTTTTGCGTCGTGAACCTTCTGATTAAGCCAAGCACAAGCGGTTCTAACATTATTATCTTTTTTTTAAGTAATGCTTCTTTTTAGAGTAGGGTGAAAAGTGCATAAGTATATACTCATCGGGGTTCGGTGCATTCAAGATTGTCACGTCAAAATCGTGATGATTCAAATTTTTTTATTAAGGGAATATGATAATATGATATATCAATTGAGTTTAGTTTCCTATATGTCTCTCAGAAAGATGGCGTTATTTTCAGCAACGGTACGAATAATGATTACTTTTTCGGATAGATACTGAAGAATACACATTGAAGTTAAATTATTGCGCACCATCCTTATAATTTTTTAAAAACAATTGTTTTGCATAATCCGCTGAAGGCTTTTCAAGAAATGAGCACTGGCTATGTGAAGTGATATAATCAAAGAAAATAATGTATTATGATGTTCTTTGAAACTCGCCTCTTTGAAATCCACCTTTCAAATTCTGGATATAATGGATTGAAGCTACTTTGATACTTAAAGCCTCAAGTAAGGTTAATCTTCATTGTAATTTAATGTTATTCTCAGCATGCACTTTATGAAAAGTTCTCATTGTTTGTGTTTTTATGGGTTGTTGAAATAATCACATTTTCATTCGGTAAGAGTGCAATTGTCTCCATGCTTGTGTGTATAGTTCACATACATAAAAAGAATCTCTTAAGATCCAATAGGTGTACAAAATAATCAAATTTTTTTGTTTATAAAAAACACCAACAAAGTTTATTTATCGGGCAGATATAATATACATGCTTTACTTTGGTGAATGAAGAAATACATTTGTTAATATAATTATAGGCTCAAAATATCTATCCAGTTTTACAACTTCAACACAAACATATTTTCGTCTTGTCATAATTGCACTTTCTAACGTAGATTTCTTTCTGAGATTTTATTATTTAAACACGCCATAATTTGAAAACTTCTTTAATATTGCAACTGTCATACACTTCGTTTCAAAGGTAGTCTCCTTTTTTCAGCTTTTAACTACATAAGTTAATACTTTCCATGGATTTGATTTTTGCTTTTAATTATTATGCAAAAGATATTTGTATTAATAAGTGAAAATAGGCAATGCTATTAAGTTTACAGACTTTGATAAGCCGCGCGTTTACGATAGTACACGTATATACATAATAAAAGGAATATTAATGAAAATGGAATATTCATTTATAGTTCATTGTACATTGTGAATCAGTACGCAAATAGATTTAATCATCAGCTAAGTTTGATAATAAGAATTTCACTCAAGATGTTTCTCCTTTATAATTGAGTTTGCATGTTTGATTCACCATGATATCACTTAATCGACAGATACTTGCAATTTACATACTAAATGATATGCATTCGCGTGATTATTATTGATCTACTGAGTCTACTAAGTAATAATAAAATGAACAATGTTGTAAGATTTATCATACACCAGGAGGCTTTTATCTCCATGACGAAATCATTTTCTATTTACAATAAGCTCTCTTCACAAAAATGATCCGTTTACATGACCAGAACAAGTAATCTAGTAATCTAGTTCATTTTAATTATAATTATTGCGAAACATTGATGAAATAAAATGCGTATTTTCATTGTCCGTATTTTCACTTCACTTTTCACTATCATAAATTTCGTATTTTCACTGATGTTTTGCCGGACTACTGTCTTCTTATTTCAAATTGTAATGTCTGTAACAGAAGATTAAAGTTTTTTCTTTATAACTACAGGGTTTATATTCATCGTGTGGTATCATATTTCACTCGTGTCTACCGCCACACATGAAATATTTATTTTCACACCACTCCATGAAAATAAATCCTGTATTCATAGATAAAGCTAAATATCGACTATCTATCTAATTCATTTTTCCTTAATACCTTATTGTTCAGGCAAAAGATTTATAATAATATTATTTTGTTATACCGTTCTAGTTCTAGGACTTAAACAAAGAAAAAAAATACGCTATCGTGAATCTAAAAAACAAGAAGAAGCAATTTATATTTATCAGAACAATACTTTATAGTTAAATTATATGTTGTTTTAATGGTCTAAAACCAATTTTAAAACATGTTAAACAATTAAAGGCATCTGCTTTTGATTATCAGTGAATTGATGAACTATCTCTATCTCATGAATAACTGATGTCTGTTGCGTATAAAGGCTTTTTATCAAAATATTTTTTTCCATTTCCAAGTGTGCAAAAGCTAAGTTTTGCTCTTGCTGTGGGTGGCAGATAGTTCATTTATGTAAGAAATGTCTTCAGCCTTTTTATTAGCTCACCTGAGCTTGCTCAGGGTGAGCTTTTAGGATCGGTGAATGTCCGTCGTCCGTCCGTCCGTCGTCCGTCGTACGTCCACAATTGCTTGTGAACACTCTAGCGGTCACATTTTTGCCTCAATCATCATCAAACTTGGTCAGGATGCTTATCTAGTTGAAAGCTCGGATGAGTTCCAACATGGCTTATCTCTGATGAAAAACTAGGTCACAAGAGCTAAAAATAGAAAAACCTTGTGAACACTCTAGAGGTCACATTTTTGACCCAATCATCATCAAACTTGGTCAGGATGTTTGTCTAGGTGATAGCTCGGATGAGTTCGAGCATGGGTCATCTCGGATGAAAAGTAGGTCACCGGAGCTAAAAATAGAAAAACCTTGTGAACACTCTAGTGGTCACATTTTTGAACCAATCTTCATCAAACTTAGTCGGATTGCTTGTCTAGTCAATTGCTTGGATGAGTTCGAACATGGGTCATCTCTGATGAAAAACTAGGTCACAGGAGCTAAAAAAGAAAAACCTTGTGAACACTCTAGTGGTCACATTTTTGACCCAATCATCATCAAACTTTGTCAGGATGCTTGTTTAGATAATAGCTCGGATGAGTTCGAATATGGGTCATCTCGGATGAAAAACTAGGTCACCGGAGCTATAAATAGAAAAACCTTGTTAACATTCTAGCGGTCACATTTTTGCATCAATCATCATCAAACTTGGTCAGGATGCTTATCTAGTTAATAGCTTGGATGAGTTCGAACATGGGTCATCTCGGATGAAAAACTAGGTCACCGGAGCTAAAAAAAGAAAAACCTTGTTAACACTCTAGCGGTCACATTTTTGCATCAATCATCATCAAACTTGATCAAGATGCTTGTCTAGGTGATAGCTCGGATTAGTTTGAACATGGGTCATCTCGGATGAAAAAGTAGGTCACCAGAGCTAAAAATAGAAAAACCTTGTTAACACTCTCGTGGTCACAATTTTGACTCAATTGTCATTAAACTTGGTCAGGAAACTTGTCTAGGTCATTGCTGGGAATAAATCGAACATGGGACATCTCGGATGAAAAACTAGGTCACAGGAGCTAAAAATAGAAAAATCTTGTTAACACTCTAGTGGCTACTGTTGTGATCCAAATATTCTGTTAATTGGTCTGAAAGTTTGTTTTGATGATTTCTAAGTCAAGATCGAACATGGGTCATCTTGGATGAAAAACTAGGTCACACCGCCCAAATATGGAAAAACCTTGTTAACATTCTAGTGGTTACATTTTCGACTCAATTATTATCAAACTTGGTCAGGATGTTTGTCTAGGTGATTGCTTGGATGAGTTCGAAATCGCATGTGAAACTAGGTCACCGGAGCTAAAAATAGAAAAATCTTGTTAACACTTTAGTTGCTACTGTTTTGATCCAAGTATCCTGGAAATTGGTCTGAAAGTTTGTTTTGATGATTTCTAGGTCAAGTTTGAATATGTGTCACCTGGGTAAAAAACTAGGTCGCACTGCTCAAATATGGATAATCCTTGTTAATACTGTAGTGGTCACATTTTTGACTCACCTGTCATGAGACTTGGTCAGAATGCTTGTCTAGGTAATTGTTTGGATGAGTTTCATAAGTCAGGTGAGCGATCTAGGGCCATCATGGCTCTCTTGTTTCAAATTATTTTCAACTGTGACCTACTCGATTGTTTAAATGTTTTTGCAAAGACTTTACTGCAAAATTAAAAGCATCTTATGAACAACACTGTGCATCGGGTATGTGTGCCACCAGACGATAGGATCAAATATCTATGTATTCTCACACATTAAAACAACAACAAAGAAAACAGTTCACTAGAAATATAGATCTTCCTTTAGCTGTTATATGTAACCCAGTGCTTTGTTCTGTTGAAATTGCTTCTTGTGCGGTATCAAGTTTTCGTTTTGGTATAATAATTGGAATAAAAAAACTAAATTATACATGTTTGAATTATCTGTCAGATTGGATCTCATCATTTTGTGTGCAACGGGAATAAATTTTCGAAATAAGCTTGCTAAAATTATAGCTTGTACGTGTGATGTGTTTTGTAGATAATTTTCTCGTTCGATATTGCTCCACCCCGAAAAATAAATAATGTGCGATCAAAAAATATTTTAATATCACATTTTTATTCTATACCTAATATAGTTCGACATGATATTTTAGGCCTTTGTGCGTTATCTGGATAAATACGTTTCTGTCAAACAGAAACACTTTTTAATGTTAAAACCAGTCTTTGATATATTTTCAATATCATTATAAAAGTCCATATATTAAACATCAAATATAAGCAAAAAGAAACCGACGTAAGGCAATTGGCAACAAAAATAAACAAATGTGTGGCAATTAGACTGTTTATTTGCGTAATATATTCTAATATAAATACATATACCTGCTGAATGTTCGGACTGTAAAGTTAATCTTTACTATATGATTTTTAAATGATTGTTTAAAATATACAACTAAATAAATACAGATACATCAATAGTTCATCTCATATGTCTTCAATCAGGTAGTTGTTAATAACTTCTCTCTGTTTTTAAAATATTAATTTAAATGTTTACAAGCAAATCGATTTTAAAATTCTGCTGAAGAAGTAAGCATATTGATAAAATATAACCTTTGACATGAATAATAAAATATATTTGAATATGTGTAAAAAGGACAAATATAGCCATTTTAACATAAGATATTATATGTAACAGTTTTCGAGACAATACCTGCATAAGGGTGATAATAATGTACCTAGGTATACGTTGGTGATTTTTTTTCCAAAGGTTGTTCGAAATGTGAAATACTAGCACTTGATGAATAATATAGAATAAATAGTAAAGTAATTAACAGATGTGCCTCATAATTTTAAAGAAACGCTAGAAAAGGCGTGCACAATTTTCAATAAAGGCTGAAGAACAAACAGTGTAGTGACCACAGTTTCGTACATTTTTAAATGAAAATATTTGTAATGATACTAAAGAGATGAATGATCTGGCATATCTCGTTTCAACAATTTATTTTACTTAGTCTTAGATTTAACCACAGATTGATAAATTGAAAAGAAATGTTCATTATTATAGTATTGATATTTGAATGGAATGGTGACATAATTCAAAAGATGTGATAACATCTTGGTTATGTGAATATGGATCAATATTTGTTTAAATATTACATACTTTTTGAAGCCGTCCGTGGGCAGTGGCTGCATTTGATAAAGCTATTAAGCGTAAATCGGCGGTTCTACTCAATTGAAATGGTGCATATAGGGGTGTCTTGTGTCTTCTTCTATAACTACTAGTATGTCACCTCGAAATATAACTATCATAGTGTAGTTGTGATTCAAAGTTCAATGGAAATATTTACAATGTTCACATGACCTCTCGTTATTATAAATATTAAGTTGGTTGCTATCGAACTGGAGAGGGCCTTCAGCTGCAATTACCTTAATACGTTAGTGGAACGAATTGTATGAGAATTTATGTCAAGTTTGGCTTTTCCAATAAATGTAACAGTTTTATACTGGAATCTCTTTAAGATTTATCAGGTAAATATTGATCAAGCAGGTTTAATCCGTGAGAAGATTCAATGCACCTGATTATTTAGCACAACAGGTGATATTATTGTAATGAAAGGAAAGTGTATTTTTATCTTAGGAATGACAGAATCAATTGGAAAATCAAATGTTTAGAAAATTGTTTGTACTCTCTACAGTTTAAAGGAAATGGTAGACAAATAGAAATTTGAACAGTTTAAGTTTATATTGTCTAGAGCATTTAAATATATAGAGTCTGAATATTTTGCATAATCATGTAATATTAACATTTCAAATGCACATAGTTTAAACATCAGCAAAACAAATTTCTTATCTGGAATTGAAAACAATGTAAAAATCTAAAGACGACTAATGATTAAAGAAATTTTCTTATGACCTTACAACGAAAATTTTCACTTTCAGCTCCTAAACGATCTAACTTATTATTATAAAAAGAAGTAAAACAAAATATTTATAGATATTCGGATATCTCATTTTTCATATAGTGATTTGTAATACAAGGATATTTAATTTATATACTCACATACAAGGAACTCATTTATTTCATGAATGTTCTGCATTAAGTTGGTATAAATTATTTCTAAAAAATGACAGCGTTAAGCAGTTTCTGATATAATCCGATCTATTTGTTATTTCTGATACCATTTCACTCACTGTTCAAATTTTTTGTCATATAGTATTTTAATACACTATATAAGCATTTAGACAAAATACATGTCATGCGCCTATGAATTTAGATTTTGCGTTTACGTGTTCTATGCAATTTAGAATAGCTATCCTGTTTTGCATAATTTTCAGTTATGAATTAATATTGCGTGACTAACATACTTTGTGTCAGAAATATTGAAACATGATATATTGAGTTCATATAATGGATTCAATATTAATTAAGTTGTTTATAGCAACGATACATCAGCACGTAAGAATCCATGGTCCATGAACTTAATGGCGTGTCTTGCATTACCAATGACGTTTTCACACGTCTATTCGTTATTTCTGATACCATATCAGTCACTGTTCAAATATTTTGTCATTTAGTATTTAAATACACTATATAAGCATTTTGACAAAATACATGTCATGCGCCTATGAATTCAGATTTTGCGTTTACGTGTTCTATGCAATTTAGAATAGCTATCCTGTTTTGCATAATTTCCAGTTATGAATTAATATTGCGTGACTAACATACTTTTTGTCAGAAATATTGAAACATGATATAATGAGTTCATATAATGGATTCAATTTCAATTAACTTGATTTAACGCAACGATACATCAGCACGTAAGCATCCATGGTCAATGAACTTAATGGCGTGTCTTGCATTACCAATGACGTTTTCACACGGCAGATGATATCAGAATAAACTATAAACAAATAAATCATAATCGAGTTTCATGGAATATATAGCATAAGAATTAAAGCCCGGATACAAATTAGGGTAGTTAGTTAAATTAATATGTAACTTTGCAACTGTAAATGCAAAAAAGACAATAAAATGTTTCTGAATTTTATTTGAAATTTAATGTTCCATTGCTGAATTAAGACATTTGAAATATTGCAAACAATACTTACGAATGACAATTAACTGCAAAAGGCCTGTAAACTGTTGAGGCAACACCACCCGTAGTCAAATGTGGGTATTCCATATCATTACAGTCCGCTGACAATTTCGTGTATAGCGCAATCATATTTTGTTAATTTAATCAATACAGGCAATATAATTTAACTTCCAGCAAACCACGTAATGCATTTATTCACTTTTGATTTACACTACAATCAGCATTTTTCCTGATTAATTCAAATTTTAAAAAAGCAGGTATTTTAAGCACAACACCTGCTTCAATACAGGTATGTATTGTAAAAGTAATAAGCATTTATACGTTTTATTCTGTCTATAGAAACAACGTAATTAAATTTAAAGATATTTATTGTTCAAAATACCAGCTTTTCAACAAATCCTTGAGGAAACATTATTTTATTCATTCTTCAGAAAAAACTTCACAGATGCTTAACTTTTTTAGACATGGTCATAATAACTACAATTTTACTTTAGAAAAAAGTGAACAACACAGAGAAAGCCTTTCACTTGTCTAATCGAAAAAGCAAATGCATAAATGCGATGAAGAATAGAAATCATCTCTGAAGTATTTTATGAGATACTTTAGGCTCATATTTTGCATTTCTTGACTGTGAATATGCACATGTTCTAGTAATTTCCAAATTTACATTCTATTGTTTTTATTATTTTCAGCTTTTTAAATTCAAATAAGTAAATCAAAAGAGCACAGGTACAAACATAATTTTCCAATTTTTGAAAATAACATTTATTCTTAGTTTAAAATAGATTTCAGGTAAGCCTACAGTAAAGAGCAACTTATTTCTATTTTTGATATAAAAAGGTTATACAAAGTATTATAGAAATGTTTAACATTTAAAAATATTCTCTTAATTCTTAAATAAATCATATATTGATTTCCTAAGAACGGTATTAACCATGCACATATAATCTTAAATGAGAATCACCTGTATACGTATTTATAATAAAGTAAATTATCAACTGCCAAACACAATTTACATGCTATACAACTGCACCGTTTGTAATTGGATAATCATGAAATTTATATAAAATTTTACAAACGTTAATAATCGATTGATGTATTATTTCATTTTTTTTGTTCTCTTATGTAGGACGTTTGCTGTATTAAGAATTCGTTATAAAGATTACTTAAAGGTTAAAGTAATAGGTGAGGAGTTCAACTTTTCACACTTTTTTAACTTCAAGATTTAATGGAATATGAAGATGCACCCATAGTCCTATTACGTTTTGAAAAACCCTCGTATGACGGTACAAAAAAGGTTGTTTGCAACATAACCAGAGCCATTATATACAAACAACCGTTAATATACAGCCTTATACCCTGTCAAAAATCTGTATTACTAATAATATACTCTTATGATAAAGATTTTTGTATTTTCATTATATCCTAGAAGGTTAGCATTTTAATTCACATAGAATATCATCGAGAAAAATAAGCATTTGACTTATGTTGGGGTAATCGTTCCTGGACTTAAAGTTATTGCAATTTTGTTTTACTGGTAAAAGCTTTAAATTTCAGAGATGAAACACATTTTCGATTATTGTTCCAATTAAATCAATGAAAATAGCTAAACAGACGAAACAAAACAGATGCAACTTAGAATAAAGGAGGAACTTCTTGTTGTTTCTTTTCTCGAGCCAACATCAATACCCAAAATAAATATTTATATTTCTACAAGTCAAGGGAAAATATACAACAGCTTATGTTTCTAAAAATAAGGAATTGAAGCAAACGTTAAAATTGCAAATAAGCAAACTGAAACTCAAACTGTATATATCAAGCTATTTCTTAAATAGTCGATCGTCAAAATTTGTCTTTGTATGTATTTTGTAGATGCTTTTATGGTAAAATACAAATGAAAAGGTCCCAATATCACATAATCTACTCTTCCCATCTTGTTTCTGCATACTTATGAAATATTATTCCGTAATTATTGTTTTATAAATTTCAATTACTTGAATTAATCTCACAAGACCTAAATAAAACATTAAAGTGGATATAAAATTTCAATAATGTAGCTGAGTGCTTGAATTATTGTGCTGTGTATAATGTATTTTTCATTTAAAAAAATAAAAACAAGCACAAAAGTGAAGAACATTCATTTCCGATGATTGCTTTGATTATACATACGTTACTAACAATCAAATACTTAAAATAGTCTAAAGATCTTTCTTGGTGTCAATTAATATTAAATTGCCACATAATTGCTAAGATATTTGTTGAAAACATTCATGACTTTTTAAATTCGTAGTTAACAGTTGCTTTTGAAGTATTAACAGTTTAAACTTCAAGTTTTTATTGATCATATCAACAGTTTAAAAAATATTAATTATTTCTGAACCAAACTGCAAATAAATGAAAACAATGTAAGAGTTTGAACATCATGAAAATAATTTATAGTTTCAATACCAAGCCTTATGAATAAATATTTTTCTAATTGGCTTGCATACTTGCTTCACATTGGTTTGTAAAATATCAACATTATTTGTTAGTGCTTAGATAATTAAGTAAGCAGATAAAGTTTGAATGAATTTTCGTTCTTTTAGGATGAGATGAAAAATTACACGTTTCAGGAAATACGAGGAACAGACAATGTCAAAATACAAGTGTCTTTACTTCGCTTTGAACATCAATTATATGTCTTTAATTTAATTAACACTATGTGAGGCATTACGCGCCTTAATTAAACACACACACAACAGTAAAAAAGATAGCAGGCATTTTACCGACTTATTGTATGCTTACAAAATCAAGATAGAAATTTCACATGTTCTGATGGATGACTTCATCTCATTCATATATTAATGATGTCTCTATAAAAAAATTAAAAAATGGAAATTTCGAAAACTTTATACAAACACCAGGGATCTCCTAAAAAATAATGACACATTGAGTAAAAATAACCAAAGTACCGTTTCCAAATGTTAAATAAAAAAAACTGAAAACCTAAAATGGTTAAAGTAAATATGGCTAAAATATAAGTAATACAGCGTTATATGATACAAATCCAATATTCCTATGAACAATTTAATAACGTGTTGTTTTCCCGATACGAGGATTCTTCTCAATTGTTAACACTGAAAATTAATTATAAATGAAAGATGTGTAGCCTATTGTGATACGGCGGAAACAAGGAAATAAAGATTAAATCGATTTGAAACGTGACCGTATTAGGTATCTTTCTTTCAGAAGATAACAAACGTGTAAGTACATTGATAAGTTAACCCTACATTTAACAGTACTTTCATAATATCGTGAATTATAAGGAAAGAGGGGTAAAAATAAAACCATCCATGGTACCGATTTCCTTACTAAATCAAAGATGAAGAACCTCTATTAACTAAGTTTTAGCAGAATGAAAGGATGAAGAAAAATTTATTGCATGTCAGAAAGGACTATCTTTTGTTTACACCGGTGCTAGAAAACACTGTACCACACCCCTGCCCCTCGTTTTAGACAAGTAAATGCTTAAAATGATGTCATCCCCTCGCGCATTTTATAAATGAATTACGTTTTTAGGATGTCGCCATTTTGCTGTTATACGTTTCTATACGAAACAAGATGGTCATAATGGCCCATTTATCGCCAACCTGGTTATAAGGCTCTAAATGACATAAACAAAAGCAATTAATATTGTTAGCTATGAATAAAATCGGATATAATGTCATAGTCTTAAACATATATCATAACTTCTTGACAAACATCTTAATGCTTTACCATTATATTTTTAATTTAATAAATACATCTTTAATGTATAAGAAATAAGGTTCTGCGAATGCATGGTACATACGATTTATAAACTTCATAATATAATGGATACAGTTTTTAATCGAATTGATATAAAGCGATGATATATCAGCGGGTGAAATTCACAATTGCACGAACACAACCTATTTTATATCAACTGATATTGTGGGATCAATAAATTAAATTCGTTAAGAAAATAATTTTCTAACAACTAATGGAATTTCTACTTATTTTAGCATATTTTATTGACATAGAGAATGCATTTTATTTCCTCTTACAAACACACTCATTATAAACTGTATTGATTTAACTTTTAAAGTTCCCACGCCATTACTCTAAAATTGTCAAACTATCAGAGGATAAAAACCTGCGAGCTCGTATATATTTGAATTTTTATATTCATTAACATGGTTAATATAGTTCTAATTCCATACGTTAAAACTATTCGAATGGCAATTTTAGGACTGCAAATCATGAAAACATAATCAGGTGAGGCAATGAAAACATACGATTATATTTTTGGTTTAAAGTTTTTATATGCTTAATATTTACATGCTTATATTACCATCTAACACATCACAAATAGATATTGCAGGTTGTTCGAATATTTTGACATGAGGATTACCTTAACATTCTCATTTATTTTTTTCCGAAAACAAATATTTCAAATAATGATCTCATTGACTGATATGTTCGTAACAAGTGAGTGCATTGCTTCTTTAGAATCCAATTGCCTAGAGGTTTTGCTTGTATTGCCAGATTTTACAGATGGTAGGGTAAAAGCTGTTGACAGTTACAACATAGAATAAGCATTAGCGTGATTGAATTATCGGTTTGTTGTTATACAACTATGATATAAGCGAAAGGTTTGTAGATACATTTCAGAGGCAATAAATAAATGCATAATCATAAGAGTACACACTACGTTAGTTTGCGCACAGCAATGGTACACTAAAAGATAATACTTTCATGTAAAAGATTTATTTCTATGAATATAAAAGTAATATATTATTTAAGCGTAATAATAATTGTGCAAATTAAAAACATATGTGTATCAATTATCTATCTGCTTCCAATTTGTATTCATTTTAGAAAGGTAGTGTAAATATGAAGAGGAATGTTAAACCAGTTTACGATCCTCAATTGTTTGTCTTCAATTAATTCCTTTCTTTTCCGTATAACAATGCGTTCATTGGCACATGCTACACATGTACTTATGTTTCTTATTTTATCAATATTTTGCTCTTTTACAATGAATAAAAGTAATTCATAAGAGAGTGTACGTATATGCAAGTTTTTATTCATGTAATATTTTCTGCATTTATCTATTTCTAACATTTCGCACCTGTCATCGTTCATGTATTTTTTTAGCCAAACAATATTCAAAGCTTGGAATATGAAATAGTATCAGGAAACAGGTATAAGGAAGAACTCGACGTTATGCAATTGGCAATTGTGTGGTGATTAGACTGTTTACTGGTATTTTATTTATATATGTTTTATATATATTCTCATAAAATACATTAATCTGATGAATAATCGGACTGTCAATTTAATGCTTTACAAGTTTTAAATAGTTGTCTTCACTGTACAAAATAAATAAATACATGTGTAAACAAAATGATAAATAACACATACATCAATTGGTCATCTCATATATCTTCAATCATGTAATTGTTAATAACAACACTCACTTCTTGAAATATAAAAGTACAATGAATTTCATTTTCTGATGTAGAAAAAAGCAAATTTATTAAAAATCATTGTTGGACAGGAATAAAATTGATGATTTAATATGTGTTAGTAAAAAAGGAAAGGTTCCGCAAGATAAATCTGTTGCATTATTCTACTTTTAAGGTTTCGATATAAGATCTATATCAAGTCTCAACATTTTGCATAAGCATGTTATATCATTTCAAATGCACATTGTTTCAATATATGGATGTTATAAGCACAACATATTTCTTATCTGGAATTGAAAACAATCTAAAAATCTAAAGACGGCTAATAACTGAAGAATTTTTCTAATTTCCTTACAACGCAAAATTGCACTTTAAGTCCCTAAACGATCTAGCCTTTTTTTACTCTTTACTTATATAACAAGAAGTAAACCAAAATATTTATAGACTTTCGAATATCTTATTTATCAAATAGTGATTTTTAATACAAGGATATTTAATTTAAATACTAACATACGAGGAACATATTTATTTCATGAATGTTCTGCAATATGTTGGTACGAGGGATGTCCGGAAAGTTCGTAGACAAAGCTATAAAATCATTATAAGCAATCATATCAATAAGATGATTGACTATTTTGCGCTACATATTTCTAAATTAAAAAAACATGATAAATGAAATATTTGCAAAGCACCGATCACAACGATCAACGAATCACGGAGCACTTTCATTTTCATGACGATAGCTACTTGAATAATAAGTTGCTGAAAGTTGAAATGTTTACGCAAACTCTCGTTTTAATTTTGTGACATCATAGGATACTATTACATGACTTTTTGTGTAAATTATGACGTCATACGCAAATAAACAACTTGTTAACGACGATTACAGGCAATGAAGGTGCGTAAATTTTGTGTTGCAAAAATGACGTCAAATTCACGGACGGGGCAACATAAAAATATTTAACTTCATATCAACGCTAATATGTCACCAACTGAGATTTTAACCATGAAATATTAAAGGTAACTAACGTTTTATTGTCAAACAAGATTAAGAAGTTGCGATGACAGGATATCGTATAAGAAACACTCCAGGCGACCACAAGTAGAATGGCAAAAATATTGTAGATTGCGTAACAACAATCTTTGAAAAAGGCAGACATCTCACACACTGTATGGAAACAGTGGCGTCTTTGTTTTTTGAATAATAATTTTAAATATGAAATTCATGAAGTAGTAGCAAAGGAGCATAACATGTATTAAGTATACGCCAGACAGGTACCATGGCAGTTGAAATAGGAAAAAATTGAAGAAGTTTGTTAATTTGACGCCGTTGACGTTGTCAAAGTGCTCCATGACGATGTATATATGTTGTATGTAAATACTGTTAAAGTACAAACGTATGTCACATGTTCGGCAATTTTTGATAAATGTGTTCGGTAGATATGTATATTTTTGCTGATAAAACTTGTACGACGTAAATATTGTTATACAATAAAAAATGAAGAAGTATATGAACTTTCCGGACATCCCTCGTATAAATTTATTTATAGCGTTAAGCAGTTATTGAAAAACGATCTTTCTTTAATTTCTGATATCATTTCACTCACTGTCCTATCGTATTTTATTACACTATATAAGCATTTTTACAAAGTAAATATCATGCGCCTATGAATTCAGATTTTGCCTTTACGTGATCTATGCAATTTAGAATAGCTATCCTGTTTTTCATAATTTACAGTTATAATTAACATTGCGTAACTAACATACCCTTTGTCAGAAATATTAAAAAATGGTATATTTAGTTCATATAATAGATACAAGTTTGAATTAATGAACTTGATTTATATCAAAGATACTTCAGCACTTGGTTCACTCATATATTATAAATCCGTTATAAAGATTACTTAGAGATTGACGTAATATGATAGCAGCTCTACTATTCACATTTTTTAACTTTTAGATTCTATAGAATACGAAGCTGCACCTAAAGTCCTATAACGTTTTGAAAAACACTCGTGTGACGGTACAAAAAAGGTTGTTTGCAACATAACCAGAGCCGTTATATACAACCAACCGTTCATGTACAGCCTTATAA
Source organism: Ruditapes philippinarum (assembly GCF_026571515.1). Classification (NCBI taxonomy): domain Eukaryota; kingdom Metazoa; phylum Mollusca; class Bivalvia; order Venerida; family Veneridae; genus Ruditapes; species Ruditapes philippinarum. The sequence goes on from NW_026863506.1 coordinate 350,786, forward strand.
CCTGTCAAAAATCTGTGTTACTAATAATATACTCTTATGATTAAGATTTTTGTATTTTCGTTATATCCTAGAAGGTAATCATTTTAACTAAAATATTCACAAAGAATATGATCTAGAAAAATAAGCATTTAACTTATGTTGGGGCATTCTTTACTAGACATAAAGCTATGGCAATTTTGTTGTACTGGTAAATGCTTTCAGAGATGAAACACATTTTTGATTATCGTTCCAATTTAATCAATGAAAATAGCTAAACAGCCGAAACAAAACAGATACAACTTAGAATAAAGGAGGAACTTTTTGATGTTTCTTTTCTCGCGCCAACTTCAACACACAAAATAAATGTTTATATTTTCCACAGTCATAGTCAAAGGAAAATATATAACAGCTAATGATTCCCAGAAAAAGGAATTCATGCAAACGTTTGAATTGAAAAACAAATTGAAAATATTGTATATATATTTATCTTTGTGTTGGCTTAATTGAAGTTAATTTCAAACTGAAAAAACCTATATATCAAGCTTTAATAGTCAATCTCACAAGTATGTATTTCAGGTATTTTGTAGATACGTTTAATTAAATGTTTTTTGTGACATGATCTGGTACAACACTAGGTTTGATTAATTTATTGTATATTTATTGTTTTGTAAGTTTACATATGGCACATTGTGACACATTGATAAAATATTTATTTAACATACATGTACCTACTTATAGTTTCAATTCCAAATATATTAAAAAAATAATGTCTCTGATTGGCTTGCTTACTTGCTTAACATTGGTTTGCAAAATATCAATATCATTTTGTAAGTGCTTTGATAATTGTAATAACAGGTTTACCTTCGAATGTTTTTGTTCTTTTTGGATCATGAGGTTTAATGTCGTGGAAAATTACACGGTGCAGGAAAAGGTTTTTTTCCACAAAAATATTACTTGCTGCTGAATATAGGTCTATGAAGCCTGTAATTTGCAATAAAAAAGTGAAGATCAGTTAATTAATATGGTAAGCTCGTTGTAAAACAAAAAACGTGATTTTCTAGAATATTAAATTATGCAATATGGACGAAAAACATTCGCCTGATTTTATTTCTATTATAATTATGTAAATTGTTACTGGACATAAACTTTATAAAACTTTATTTTAAAAATTAAGAGCACTGTCTATACGTTAAATCAAAACACATAAAATAAATTATAATGGTAAAAGTAAATGTGGTTTTCAAATAAGTAAAACAGTGTTATAAAATACAAATCCAACATTCCTCTGACCAGTTTAATAACGTGTTGTTTCCTCGATACGCGTATTCTTTTCAATTTGCGACACAGAAAATTAATTAGAAATGAAAGATGTGTTGCCTATTGAGATACGGCAGAAACACGGAAACCAAGATTAAATCGATTTGAAACGTACCCTATATGGTGTCTTTCAAAAGAAAACAAACTTATAAAGTGCACTGATAATGTGCCCAACATTTACCAGTACTTTCCTTATATCATGGAATATAAGGAAATGGCGGTTTAAATATAACAAGATATTGAAGCTTTTTCCTTATTTAATGAAGGAAGAAGAAAATTCTTTTAAATTGTATGCAAATTCATAAATTCAGGTCCTGACTTTAGCCTTAAAGGACAAAACGAATTTCTTGCATATCAGACAGGACTATCTTTTGTTAAAACATGTCCTAGAAAACAGTGTTCCACATCCCCACCTCGTGTAAGACCAGTCGCCTGCTTTAAATGATGTCGTCCCCACGTGCATATTATAATGGAGTCCGTTCTTAGGATGTCGTAATTTTCAATGAAGGTGTAAAGTAATACGCTTTTACAAGAAACGGATGGTCATAATGGCCCTTATATCATCCACCTGGTTATTTAGAGCCGCGATAATGCTTTGCATAATCTCCACTTACAATGCAATATTGCCTGACTCATCTAATTGAGTAGTACATCTATTGAATTAATATAATGGAATCAGTTTTAATTGAGTTAATATATAGCAAGGATATATCAGCGAGATAAATCCAAATTAAATGAACACAACTTATTTTATGTCAAAGGATATTGTGGAATTATTAAATCAAAAATTTTGAAAAGATTATTTCCTAAATCTTAAAAGAAAAATATAAACATATTCTGTTGACATAAAGAATGCACTTATATTGTCTCTTTAAGAATTATCTTTGATTTAGCCTTTATAGTTCCGAAGCCATTGCTCTCTAAAATTATCAGATGTCAGAGGATTAAATGAGAAAAATCTTAATGAATTATGAAAGTCATAAGTAAGGTCAATATATTTCTAAAATTATACGTTAAACAATTCATACTATTGTAATAGAAATTTTAGGGACTGCTAATCTCACATAGAAAGACAAGGAAAATTTATGATTATACGTACTTGCTTATGTTACCATCTAGCAAATCGCAAAATTATATTGCAGGATGTTCCACTAATTTGACATAAGGATTACCTTTACATTCTCATTTATTTTTTCCAGAATCAAATAATACAAATGATTACTTCATTGACCGATATATTCGTAAAAAGTAAGTGTATTGCTTTTATAAAGTTGTATTGCCTAGAACATTTGTTTGCTTTGTCAGATATTACAGACGGTATAGTAAAAGCTGTAGACAGTTACAACATAGAAAAAGCATAATCATGATTGAATAATCTGTTTGTTGTTATACAAATACGTTAGTAGCAAAAGCTTTGTTGATACATTATAGAGGCAATAAAGAAATGGATAATAATAAGAGTACACATTGTTTTAGTTTACTCACAGCAATGGTACATCAAAAGGTTATACTACGATGTAAATGTTTTATTTCTCTGAATTTAAAAGACATATCTTATTAAAACGTAATAATAAGTGTGCAAATTCAAAACACATGTGATTTCCATCTAATTTTCATTGATCTATCTGCTTTCAATTGGTAACTACGAAATGTAGTGTTAATATGAAGAGGGCTTCATATTAATCCAGTTAAGGACATTTAATTGTTTGGACTTCAATTAATTTCTTTCCTATCCGTATAATAATGCGTGGATTGACACATGCTACTAGTATTTCTTGTCATTAAATCAATATTTTGCTCATTTTACAATGAAAAAAAGTTATTCATATAAGAGAGTGTAAATATTTTTCAATATTTTATTAGTGCAATAATTTATGTATATACGATCATTATATCTATCATAATAGGGCAGAATTTAAAGAAAGCAAACTTTAGAAAACATAGCTTCAGCGTCATTGTCAGATAATTTAGTTCAAATTTGTTTTCATACAGTCAGTCGTGAATTGCCTTAACATTCTCAATTATTTATTTCCGGAAACAAATTTTTTAAATGATGACCTAATTGACTGATTTATTCGTAACAAGTGAGTACATTGCCTTTTTAGAATACAATTGCATAGAGGTTTTGCTTGTATTGTCAGATATTACAGATGGTTGAGTTATCGCTGTTGACAGCTACAACATAGAAGATACATTATCCTGATTGAATGATTTGTCTGTTGCGATATAGATACCTCAGTAGCGAAAGGTTTGTTAATACATTTAAGAGGCAATAAAAATAGGCATATTCATAACTGTACAAACTGCTTTAGTTTGCTTACAACAATGGTACATGTACATTAAAAGATAATACTACAATGTAAATGTTTTATTTCTATGAATATAAAAGTAATATTTTATAAAAGAGTAATAATAATTGTGCACATTCAAAACATATGACATTGTGATTTCCATCTAATAATTATTTATCTATCTGCTTTCAATTTGAATTTCTTCCAAGAAATGTAGTGTTAATATGAAAAGGACCCACATTACGATCCTCAATTGTTTCGTCTTCCATTAATTTCTTTGTTTTCCGAATAACAAGGCGATGATTGTCAAATGCTATTTCTTGTAATTGCATCAATATTTTGCGCATTTTTACAATGAAAAAAGTAATTCATCAGACAGTGAACGTAAGATAACTATTTCTGACATAATAATTAAAGAAATCAAACTTTAGAAAACATAGCTTCAATGCCATTGTGAGATAATTCCAGCTCAAATTTGTTTTAATACAATAGTAAAATGGCAGTATTTGTTAATGATAATTTGAAGCAGCAAATAATAATTAAAAAGCCATCCGTTATTCATTGTGTACTTTCCATTTCAACAAAGTCCGATGATAATTCTGTGTATAGCGCATTCATAATTATATATCATATTCATTAATAGTTATATGAATATGTGTAACGTTCTTTAAACCACTTTCTGATTCTAGTCCAATTCTACAAAAAGCAGTTGTTCTGATAATATTTAAAGAACAAAGTTGAGAAGTTCATATTTAGAAAAATACAATAAAGGAACATATGGTAAAACTAAACTCTTAAGCACTCACTGTACACTTTTATCTGAGTGAAGATACAACTCAAAGACATTTAATAGAAAGATCTTAGTTAATAATTTCTTAACATATCTTGCGTACATATTCCTTCACGGAATATCATCACAGATGCTAAAATGGTTTGTCAGGCATAACAGATGGTGGTATAAACGTTAATAGCAGTTTAGAAAGAAGTACATAACACAAAATAAGACTCACATTTGTCTTACCCAATCAACGAAAATATAGAAATAACTTCTACGCATTAGATAAATCATCGCTTTAGTACTGTTTAAAATGCTTTACTATTGCAATTTGCAGATATTGACTGTTAACTAACAAGGGTATGTCTAAGATACAACCAGGTTTTTATTACTTAAAGGCTTTCAAATCTTACCAACATAAAATACATTTATGTACACATAGCAATGTCTTATTCCTAGGCAATCTTAAAATATTCCTGAAATCTAACAAAAACTCTTTTATGTAAAAAGCAACTGATTTGCATTTTTTAAGGTAGTATTAAAACGTTTAACGTCAATAATTGTTAGTTTATTTTATTAAACTGAGAATCAATAATTTTTTACTAATTTTTGGTTTTAGTTATTCTTTGTTGATTCAGGCGTCATAGATTTGCGAAGGTCGAATTCTTACAGTGGCGGTTATCGCAGACAAGTTGTCATAAAAAGACGTGCAAGAAATTACGCCGGTTAAAATGGACTCCAAATTAAAGGGCATAAGCATAAATTCTTCTCCTTAGTGTAGCAATTAAAGTATTTTAAGATACAATTTATGAAAATATTTATCTTTTATTCTAATCAATGTTTGATAAGCGATCCTTTAAATTTCAGCCTTTAATATCTTAAAATTTTAATGATATTTTCTGAGTTAATGGCATTCATACATAATACTGTGTGGGACCTTTTTCTTCTCAGAAATATATGGTTATAATGTATTTGGGTCATTTTATAGAACAAGCGTGTAATCAATATGATTTATAGATCTGATACAAGCATCAATATAACAATGATCGTTTAAATATGATTAATATCAGTTTCTGCCACACCGGTCAATTAATGAATTTTCACCGAGTTAAAAAATTAACCCATTTGTTAAAACAACCAAGCATTAAAAAGATCATGATGAAAAAAAATCCAAAAAAGAAAAACATACGTTTTCATTTTAAAATTGATATTTGAAATAATAGGTAACAAAAATGTAAAATAAAATGAAATAATTGTTAAGAATGATCTTGCCTTGTAAAATTTATTCATCAACCAAATCATTGCTAATAACTTGATATTTGTTATTTAAATTTTGCTTTTGTCAGATGCATTTTTGAATAGCATCTTACTATTGTTTACAATATATTAAAACAACCTTATTTTTCTTACAAGCATCATTTAACTTTTACCCTTGCTTTTGTTTACCGTTGATATATTTACAGCATGGTAATGAAACGTGGTGACTTTTTAAGTATCAAAGAAGCATTGCATAGAGCATGTAAATAAAATCAAAATTTGTTATTAATTTTACTCAACTTGACTTTTCCGGGAAATAATTTAACGGATTAAACAGATGTTTGGTTTATACAAATTTATTTTAGTTCGATTGTGTTGGAAGCTATAAGCTTATTGAAACACTCTCGAATCCGTTCCTGGAACCAACCAGTACTTAGCAATGAATGTAAGGTTTCTTGCTCAAGGAAACAACGGCTAGCCCCTGACAGGGTTTGAACCCACGCGGTCAACAATCCTTAGATTACTAGTCCGACGCGTTAACCACCCGGCCACGCCGCCATTTTAGATGTTTGAGGTAAACATGTATTACTCTTACGAGTATTTCATCAGACTGAGAATTTTTTTTGCCAAACAAAGCAGATTTAATATTTTAAAGGAGAGTATTCTTCGTCCAACCATTAAAGCCAAAAATAAATCGGTACGGCTTCATCTTGAACAGCCAAATTCAATGTTTTATATGTTTTGATCAGCAACAGAAATGCCAGCAATTTGTGACATTACAAATACACCTTTGATCATGTTTATTTATTTACCTTTGTTACGCTCATGATTATACTAGAGAAAAACAACTTCCCCCAACAAACACTCCCAAAACGACAACATTTCGATTAGGCTTGTTTCTGGACGGCGGTTGTAATTGTACGCTAGCGACTCATTTGAATTTAATAACTGAATAATAAATAATTAAAATAGTTGTTGAATAATACAGTTAAACTATCATGCCATTCTTCTTCATTATCATAACTATGTAAATGTCCCCATTTTTTAATTGATATAGTTTTTCTTATTATGGTATTGGAATTTGAATGGTGATAGAATTCATTCTTCATGTTATATAAATAAATATTATGGCTTTATTGAGGCAGTCCGCGGTCGATTGGTAAGGTAAGTGACTGCATTTGAGAAGGCTACTTAGCTTACGTCAGCGATTCTACCCGGTGTCCGCTCTTGATTAAAAACATGCATACTGTGGTATCTGAGGTCTTCTTCCATAACGTTGTCAAATTTGATTCAAAGTTCAATGGAAATATTTGCGATGTTTACCTGACCTCTCGTTATAAATATTAAGTTGGTCGAACTGGAGGGCTCTTGAGCTGCGATGTGCGGAAAATACTAAGATTCAAGGCACCTGTTTATTTAGCACAACAGGTGATATTATTGTATTTAAAGGAAAGTGTATTTATATCTATGTTATCACAGAAGCCACTGAGACAAAAACGATCTCGATAACTGTTTACAATATCAACAATAAAAAAGGTAGAGATAATGCAAGTTTCTAACAGTTTAAGTTTATATTTTTACCAAGTCTTGATATTCTTCATAATCATGTATTAACATTTCAGCTGCACATAATTTCAGTATGAATATATCATAATCAAAACATATTTCTTATCTGAAATTAATAAAAAACAAACAATCATGAGAGAATTTATTTGTATTCGTGTTTCTTTTACGACTCGCAAAACATACAGTTCACAATACTTTCAAATAACTTACACAGGAAGAATGACTAATGCCTGACGAAATTTCTTTATTAAAAGAAAAATTACACGTTCAACTACAAAACCGACCTCTTTTCTAGGATTCACCTATTGTAACAATAAGTAAATCACAATATCTATGAACGTTCGAATAGCTCATTGTCATATGGTGTTTTCAAAAAATAAAAGGATATTAAATTGAAATACCCACAATCAAGAAACTCATTTATTTCATGTATCCGTACATTTATTATCTTTTATATATATTCACTCTACAAACCTTTTTTCCATATCAATTCAGGCTGTGTCTGTACGTGGTCCATGTAATTTAAAGTGGCGATCATGTTTTGCATAATTTCACGTTATGATTCAATATTGCATGAGTCAAATATTTTTTCTTAGAAAGATGATATAAGGAGTTCATATAATGGATACAATTCTAATTAACTTGATTTGTAGCAACGATACATCAGCTCGTAAGAAGCCATAGTCAATGAACCTAATGGCGTGTAGTGCATAGCCAATGACTAAATGTCAAAATAAACTAATAACAATTTACTCGTAATCGAGCGTCTTGAAATACATAGCATTCAAGTTACAATTACGGTTCAGACGCAAGCTCATGTAAGAGTTGAATGAAACTGATAATGCAATAAAAACAATCATTGTTTTCACTTTTATTTGAAAATCAATGATGTATTTGAGAATTAAAAAAAACAAAATAGTGCAGGAAATACCAAAAGGCATGGCAACATCAATCGCAGCCAAATTTGTGCATTCCATATCATTACAATAATTTGCTGATAATTTTGTGTAAAGCGCACTCATAATTAATTATAATAAGCAATAACAATTCCAACAAACCACCTTATGCACTTGTTCACTTTTAATTAATAATACAATCTGCAATATTTCTTGAATAATTCAAATTTTAAAAAGCAGATATTTTAAGCACAGAATCTGCCTGGTATGTATTGCAAAACATGTAAGCATTTATATGTTTTTATTCTGTCTATAGAAAAAACGTAAAAGATATATGTTGTAGAAAATTCCAATGTTTTGTCAAATACTTATGTAAACTTTATTTATATTCATTCTTCACCGAATACTTTCACATCTGATAAACTTTTGGTGGTTATAACAACAGTTCCACTTTAGAAAAGAGTGCACTACACAGAAATGAAGCCTTACAGTTGTCTAATCAAATAAACAAAGCATAAATGCAGTTAAAAAGAAAAAGCATCACTGAATTACTAAAGGCTCACATTTTTCATTTCTTAACTGTGAATATACGCATGTTCTAACAATTTTCAAATTAACACCCTATTGTTTTTATGAATTACAGTTTTGTTTTTATTAAAAAAAATGAAAAAGTACATGTAAAAATATATTTTTTCAATTATTGAAAATTTGGCTTTATTTTAAATAAATTTCAGGTAAGTCATACCTTACAACTTAATTCTATTTTTAATATTTCAAAGTGTTATAAAGAGGTATTGGCGGCGTGGCCAAGTGGTTCAGCGTCAGACTATAAATTTAAGGATTGCTGACCGCTTTGGTTCAAACCCTGGCAGGGGCAAGCCGTTGTTTCCTTGAGCAAAAAACTTTACACTCGTTTGGTACAGGAACGTATTCGAGAGTGTTTCAATAACGTTATAGCTTCCAACACAATCGAACTTAAAAATCCAACACAATCGAACTTTAATTTCTAGAAAGAGCTATTACAATGTATTATAAGACGGTTAACATCCGAAAATATTCTTTTAACGTTTAAATACAATATATAGATTTCCTAGTATTACGATATTTACTAACACTTGAAATCATAAATGAGTGTCACTTCCGTTCAGGTAATAAACATCTACCAAACATCATTTAAACAATATACTGTTTCATTATATCCTAAAAGATAAGTCTATTTTTTAAATATTCACATAAGAAGACTTCTAGAAATATAAGCATTTTATTATTGTTAGGGCAATCGTACTATAAATTTAAGGATTGCTGACATGAAATTAAAGCAACTTTGATAAACTGGTAAATGTTTTGTACTTTAAGGATCAACATTAATTTGAATGAAAGATATGATGCCTATTGTGTTGCGTCGGAGACAATGAAGATTAGGACGACGTTTCCTTATTAGGTGTCTTTCATTCAGAAGAAAACAAACTTGTAAAGTGCACTGATAACATGCCCCTTCATTAAACAGTACTTTCATAATATCGTAAATTATAAGGGAAAGGGTGGTGAAAACATAACCATTAATGGCAGCTATTTCCTAAATCAAAGAAGAAGAACCTCTATCAACTAAGTGTTAGGATTGATGATGTTTAGAATGGTATGCATATTCACAAATTTAGGACTGAAAATAAATTAGAATTTCTTACATATCAGACAAGACTATCGTATTAACAGCGGTGCTGGAAAACACCCCACACCCTCGTGTAAAACAAACCGTGTGTTTTAAATAATGTCATTCTCACGCGTCTTTTATGAATTGCGTTCTTAGCATGTTGTCATTTAGTCGTTATAAATAAAGTTGTAATATAAGCAACAAAAGGCCATGATGGCCCTTATCGAACTAAATGTGAACAGAGGACAAACGACGGACGACGGACATTCAATGATCCCAAACGATCACCCTGGGCCAGGTCATGTTAGCTTAAAAGTACTAAATGAAAATGGTATTCTTCGTAATTTCTTTTTGAAATATGATTAATATATAATATTATTAATTAACTTTTCAATATTATTCTTTCCGAAATATGATTAATATGTAATATTATTAATTAACTTTTCAATATTAGGCACGTTTTCACTTCAAATGTAAGGCTAATATGAGGTTCACCACGTTTTGGACATAAAACAAGGCCATTTTGCAAAATGTACGGCCATAATGAGAAACCTCTGCTATTATGATATGAGAGATTTTTTATTTGCTCTCCAGCTCGGCCATTATGAATCTGCTTTCTTTTTTCACTGAAAAAAGTCGCCAAATTGAATTGCTTCAAGGTAGGTTTCCGAGACATTTTCCAACAATAATCTCATTTGCAATACGGAATTTTACATTAGTTATTTTTTATCACTAAGTACTTAAGCTTTTTGGCCTCATGCTAATATGACAGTCTTTAGCCCAATAGCAAGGTCATTTTGAAAACAGTTAATTATTGAAATTATCTTCAAGATGTCGACAAAGACGGAAATTTCTTGTTCTCGGGTGAGTATTTAGCGGAAAGTAGGAAGTGCACTGTTTTCGCCGTTAAACCATAATATTACCAAAGAGCTAGATATGCCAATCTGTACCAGCTGTTCACAATTATGTACAGATGTTGTTTAAAAACATTGCACAAATTGAAATAAGGTTTATTTTTTTTATTTACTATTTTTGATTTATGCTATCATTCGCTATTCGTATCACAAACCTTAATACCTTACCATATAATATATTTAATTTGATAAAATACATGCTTAATGTATATGAAATAAGATTCTGCGAATGCATGGGCCATTAAATTAGAGCCGCGATCTTGTTTTGCATAATTTCAAGTTAAGATGCATTATAACCTATCGTTTATAATGGAGCAATACGACCTATTGTATTCATATAATGGATACAGTTTAAAATCGATTTGATATACGAGGATATATCAGCGGGAGAAATCCAAATTAAATAAACACAGCCTTGTTAAATGAACATGCCAACGCATCTTCTTGGGTTAATGAATCGAATATCTTGACAAGATTTAATTATAAAGGAATTATTAGCATATTGTTTTGACATAAAGAGTGCACTTTTGTTGTCTCTCACTAACAAACTCATTAAAACTGTCTTCGATTAAGCATTTATAGTTCAGACGCCATTGCTCTCTAAAACTGACTATCAGAGGCTTAAAACTTACGAGCTTGTTTCTTGAAGCCGCACGCCTCCAGATGAGCCAAAATATTTCAAGAAAATCAATACTTAAATGTTGAGAAAGGTAAAATCATTCAAGATCCAAGTTAAACTTTACATGCTATGCGCGGTTAACAACTGATTTTGCAGTATTTTATCATAATATTTCTACTGCGTTATTAACGCAGTAAGGACTGTTTTTGCATATGTTGACCACTTTTTGGTAATTTTCTTGGATTGTAAGTGCCGTGGGCAATATGTAAATTACTTTATGTGTTCACCTCACATTTTACCTTTAAATACATTTCATTTTTTTTTAATAAAAATTAACATGAATCTGGAGGCGTGCTACTTTAAAACGAAATCTGAATGAATTATTATATTCATAAGTTTGGTCAAGATATTCCTAAAATTAAACGTTTATACTGTTCGAATAGCCATTTTCCGAATGCAAATCATGAAAACACAATGAAGAGAGGAAAATATATGATTTTATTTAACAAATCTCATACACTTAATATTTACATGATGTATTACCATTTTACAATCAAAAAAGATATTTCAGGTTATTCCACTAATTTTACATAAAGAGTACCTTTACCTTCTCCTGTAATTTTTCCAGAAACAAATATGTCAAATGATTACCTCATTCACTGATATATTCGTAACAAGTGAGTGTGTTGCTTCTTTAGAATTGAATTGCTTAGAGATTTTGCTTGATTTGTCAGATAATACAGATGGTAGAGTAAAAGCTGTTGACAGTTACAACATAGAAGACTCATTATCGTGGTTGAGCGATTCAAATACGTCAGTAGCGAAAGGTGTGCTAAAATATCTTAGAGGCAATAATGAAAGGCATAATCCTTAGAATACAAACTGATTCAGTTTGCTCACAGCAACGGTATGATACTACCGTGCATATAAAAAATTATTTATATGAATATAAAAGTAATATCTTATTAAAGTGTAAAAATAATTGTGCAAATTCAAAACACATGTGATTTCCATCTAATTACTACATATCTGTCTGCTTTCAATTTGTATTTCATTTCACAAACGTTGTGTTAATATTAAAAGGACTTCATGTTTGTGCAGTTTACGGCCTTTAATTGTTTTGTCTTTAATTAATTTATCTGTTATCCGTATAACATTGCGGTAATTTGATCATGCTATTGCTTGTTATTGCATCAATTAGTTTGCTCTTTTTTCAATAAAAAATTAATTCATAAGGGAGGGTACTTACATTTCAAGATATTATTAGGGTAATATTTTCAGCATGTACGATTACTCTTTCTAACATAATAGGACAGAATTGACGTATGCCGGTTTTAAAGAAAACAAACTTAAATTCAATGGCATTGTGAGATATTTTCAGTTCAAATTTGTTTTCATACAATCGTGTATAGGTAGAATACATGATTGCTAGTTTGAGGAGGCAAATAATTATTAAAAATATTATTAATGTAATATAGTCACGTAAAACTGTTTCTTTCTTCCAAGACAATTACTTACCAGTAACAGTTTACAACAAAAGGTGTATATACTATCGTAGAAACACCATTCGTAGTTAAATGTGTATGTTCAATTCCATCAGAGCCCGCTAGTAATTTTGTGTACAGCGTATATATGATTATATATTATAATCATTAACAATTATATGAATAAACATAACCTTCTTTAAACCACTTTTTGCTTCCAGTGTCATTTTTAAATAAACAGTTGTTCTAATAATATTGAAACAACCAAAGGTGAAAAATTATATTTAAGAAAGTACAAAAACCTATAACAATGTAACAAGGAACGTATGGTAAAACGAAACTCTTAAGCAGTTATGTACACTTTGCCTGATCGAAAATACAACGTAACGTAAATATATTCATAGAAAGATCTCAGTCAAATCCTTGAGTCGGAATACTTTCACAGATGCTTATACCATCTGTCAGACATAACATATGATTGTTTTAGACTGAAGTGCACAACACGTAAAAAGCCTCATATTTGTCTAACCCAATTAACGAAAACATAAATATAACTTTAGCGGATTAGGTAATTCATCGCTGAGGTGCTGTCTAAAATACTTCAGGATTAGACTTTGCAGATATTGACTTTAAACTAGCTAGGATGTGTCTAAGATACAATATATACCCAGGTTTTAATGACGTAGGCTTTGAAATCCTATCAACGTTGACGTTGTAAATGTTCTGATCATTTAGCAAAGCTTCACAACATCTGATCCCCTTTCAAAATTCCATTTTATTTAGTTCCGCCCATTGTTTTCTCGTTTAGGGCACACGTATTATTTTACTTGGGAACCATATGCCGCTTTTCATGGAATGGCACTTGCGTGTCACATTGAATGTTCCATGATAACCGCCATAGTAACACATCTGCGGATGTTTCTAAATTCAAAATTGTACCAGTTCATGTTAAATGTCGAATTCTGCTTCAGCCGGCTAGGGGTCGTAGACGGTGGTTTGCCCTTAAAAGTGCCGTCCATGAACAGGTACTGCAACATTTTCATTTGTGTCGTATTGGGCTTTCTTTAGGGATTCTTATTTTCTCTCTTTTTAGCTAGGTAATTCCAAGTCTATCAAGCTTTAAAAATGATTTTCTCAAAACAAAATTGTAAAGAATTTTTAAGATACAATTCATGTAAATATATCTTTTTTATTCTAGGTAATGTATAATAACTTTCAACCTTTGATATCTTCATATTTTTATGCCATATTCTGCAGTTAATTACATTTTGACATGATAGTGCGTGGAGCCTTTTCCTTCACAGAAATATTAGAGTATGATGTATTGGGGTAATTAATAGAACAAGCGTCTAATCAATATGATTTATAGATCTGATACACGCATCAATATGACAATGATCGTTTAAATATGATTAATATCAGTTTCTCCCAAACCGGTCAATAAAGGAACAAGTAAAATGGTTTCCTGCGGGGAATGATATAAAGATATTTCATTTTACTATTTTCAGCATTGTTTTGGGAGAGGGGAATAAATAAACGTTTGTATCAGGAATATAGTTTACAATAATCGATCAAAATAAAAGACTGGTGACCGTTGATGACCGGAGAAGGTCGAACATTACATGTATTTCTTTTTAAGAAAATGATTAAATAAGCCTACCATTTTATGAATAATTCCAAGCAAAAAAATAAAATAAAGTAAACACACAAGTTTACGCAGAAAATATCTCAGACAGATGCCACTACGAATATTTTAATTTTGTAGATTTTCAGTATAAACAATTTATTGTTTGTAAAATATGAGATACAGTGATAATTTTCAAATACATCATTCAAGTTTTTCCCTCCTTAAACAGTAAAATAATTATAGAAAATTAGAAATATCACGTAATAGTTTTTTGTTCTTAATTAGGTGTAATTCTGACTAATTCCCTAGAGGTAATTCCGTAACGTACCGACAAACGTTATTTAGCCAGGTTTTCGAAAAGGTCAATTAACCAATCGTGTACGGTTTACAGATCACATGCTCCTCCATGTAGCGAAAACAGGTCACGTGCTCTTCCATGCCTCAAAAGTAAAACGCGTACCAATACCCTGCGGTCTCCAGACCGCAGGGAATAATAATTAACCAAGTTATCAAAATAGCCATCCATAAAACAGGTCATGATGAAAAACCAAAAATATATATAAACATGTTCGTTTTGAAATTGATATTTAAAATAATAAGTTACACAATTGTAAATAAGATAAAATAATTGTAAAGACTCATCTTACCTCGTAAAATATATTCATCAACTAAATACAATGTAATTGATAATAATTTGATATTACATCTTACTATTGTTTAAAGTATATTAAAGTATTTATTTAATTATTTTCCTTATAAGCATCATTTACATTTTACCCTTACGTTTGTTTATCTTTAATATATTTAAGCATTGCGTAGAGTATGTAAATAAATTCAAAATATTTAATAAAATTAACGCAACTTGACGTTTCCGGAAAATAATTTAACTTAACGGATTAAACAGATGTTGGAGGAAAAATGTATTACTCTAATTTCAACAGACTGAGAAAATGTTAAAGCTAACAAAAACAGATTTAATCTTGAATTTTGAAGGAACTTGTTCGCCGTGCAGCAATTAAAACCAAGGATAAAATCGGTATGTTTATATCTTTAACAGCCAAATTCAATGTTTTATATGTTTTGAACAGCAATAGAAATTCCAGCATTTTTTTTTACATTACAAATACACCTTTGATCGTATTTATTTATTAGAGAAAAACAAAATCCCCCAACAAACACTCACAAAATGACGACATTTTAAAATGTTGCAGGTTTGATTTGATTGAGCTTTTTCCTAGCGTTGACATTCCCTAGCACCGACTTAAGTCTCGTTTGAATTTAATGACTTAATTATTAATAATTCAAATAGTTGTTGAATAATACAGGTTAACTATCATGTCGTTTTTCTGATATTATCATAATTTCCATATCCCCTTTTTTTACGGAAAAACTTAACAAAGTATTGAACAGGAAACCATATACATATAATATATATGGAGAGATGAATAATATTGCATATCTTGTTATAATAGTAATATATAATGTTAAATTGATTCTTCATGTTATATAAATAAATATTATGTCTTTAATGAGGCAGTCCGCGGTCGGTTGGTAAGGTAAGTGATTTCATTTGGGAAGGCTATTTAGCTTACGACAGCGACTCTACCCGGGTGTCCGCTCTTGATTAAAAACATGCATACAGTGGTATCTGAGGTCTTCTCCCATTACGATGTCAAGTCCCAATATGACCATGACTGTGTCATTGTGATTCAATGTACAATGCAAATATGTTCAATGTTTACCTGACCTCACGTTATAAATATTAAGTTGGTTGCTATCGAAATGGAGAGATCTCAAGCTGCAATGCGCGGAAGAACTGAATGAAGTTATGTCAAGTTAGTATTTCAGTTTTATACTCGACTTACTTTAAGATTTCCCATGTAAATATTGATTGATCCAGTTTAATCCGTGAGAAGATTCAATGCCCCTATTAATTTTGCACAACAGGTGGAACAAGTTAAATGTTGATGCTGCACATCAAAGACGCCGCAAAATGATGTGAACAGTCACAGGTAATGTACAAAATCAGCAAATTGCTCTCTGCAGTTGAATATCCGAAGCAGTAATCATTTTTTTTATTTTTTATTTTTTTGGTATTTTTTAATCATTTTTTTTTTGGTATGTGCTGCTTGTTTAATAAATGAAGACAAAAATAAACTTGAGAACAAAAGTGTGTTCCGGTGCCGGGAAACGAACCCGGGCCGCCTGGGTCTACAACCTAATGCATAAATTTGCAAAGTAATACCATGTCAGAAATTCTGAATACTCAGTAAACAATGTGTACATGTACCACAGATATATGTACAATTTAGCTCCATGTATGTACGTACTGTTTGAAATTATCTTTATGTTAAATATTGATCGATAAATAAAGTTTTTATAGATTAAATTTTTAAGACTGTCACAATAAATGTCGTTTTTAATACGGTTTGTTCTTTAAAACGATCAATGTTGTTTTAACGTTATTTAAAAAAAATCTGAAGTAGGCAAAACATGCATATCAGTTGTAAATTCTTCCTTTCTCTACAAATTCACATAAAACTTGGAACTGTCATCAATAAAACTTTTCAATGGTCTGTTACTCTGAAAATGTTAAACAATGAAAGTCATGATGAAAACATACAAAAGCAATAAAAGTAATCGTTGCCACTAATATATAATTATGGGCCGAGTTGACCCGTGTCGAGTTAGAATAGGACCGAGCTGACTCGGGGGCCGAGCACGTTTTGGGGCCGAGCTGACCCTGATTCAGTATATACAGTATAGAAATAATGCATGCTAAAATAACCCAAGAAGGCGACTACGAAAATAAGATTTGTAAACATGGTTCATAACTTTTATTAAAAATTAATAACAACAAAAATACGTTTTTAATACATTATATCAATTTTGTAGACCCGATTTTATTTTCGTTTTACACGGCCATTTCAGGTATTTTCGTACCTATGTATTTTCGGCTCAAACTGCACTTTTTTAAATATTTTTTTTTTATTCTGAAATTCTGATTTGCCGTAAAATCATTCAAAGAATGCATAAATATATGATTTAACATAATTATTTAAACAGATAAATGCACTATTTCAAAAATAAATCTTATTTTCGTAGCTGCGAATTTGTTTTCGCGAAAATAGCTAACACGTGTGGTTTAAACACCTAAAATGGATTTAGGTTTCAAAAAAATCCACCTAGCCTACAGTGTCAAGAAATACTCCCCGACGGACCGAGGCATAATTAAATGATTGTATGCTAAATTAAAGATTTTCAATTCAACCCCTTTTTATTATTTTCAAAATGTACGTTTACACTTAACTGTGGTATGTTACGAGCCAGGCGTAACGAGAAAGAAAAGCCAGCAACAAACTTGTAACAATAACAAATTTATTACAGAAAAATTATCAAAGAAAAATAAAATAACAAATAACGTTTACAAATACCTGAAGTCCAAATAAAAGTGAAAATCTTAAATGTCTAGTCTGATCCTGGAATGATCCTTTTTGAATAACACAGTTTAATCCAAGTTAAATCCAGAACACTTTAGAATAAATTCCCACAATAAAATCCACAAGAATAATTTTAACTATTTTTAAATAATCCAAGCTCCAATAAATCACTTTATATCCAAGTTGAATAATACTCCAAATATAATTTTCTTAAAAGGTAACTGATGACTTAAAAGATCACTGATGACTTAAAAGGTAACTGATGACTTGAAAGATCACTGATGACTTAAAAGGTAAAGGTAATGAAAAATGTCACTTTATATATATTAACTAAGAAAATTCCAGAAAGGTCTATTATGTTCTAAAGTAATCATAATCTAGCAACTTCAACAATAAAGAACATTCCAGAAGTTTCTATCTAAATATAATGCATGAGTTTTCTACAACAGTTAAGAAAGTTCTAGTACATACATGTAGTTAATGTTCTAAAAATAGAACAATGATAATATTGGAAATACCAACTGGTCATATATAAATTATATACATGTAATAAGTTGCATACATAACAGGTAGTTGTAAAACATATTCTATATATCGTCGATACAATGGCCACTTAATAAAGATTGAACATGCATTACGGTAATTGAAGGAATTCGCTGATCATACCCTAATTTCCGCTACCGCAACTTTTCGGCCCTCCCTGTTAACATTGATAATAGCCGACAATATTCCGCTTAATAATTTCCTGCTTTAAAATACAGACTGGCTCAGTGGCACGTTATTTTATTGGTAAATTATAAAACAGATAAAAATGAAAAGAATGTGATATTTAGTCATGGAAGTATCACTTTTGTTAAACGTTTATTTAATTCCATGACGCTCGGGGACATGTTGATCATCAGAAAAGCTATTTTTATCCGAAAATCTGAAAACTGGGTAATTTTGTTAGAACAAAAAAAAGTAAACAAAAACAACTTTAAAATTTTCCCCATTGCTGACTGAACGAATGCATATCTACTAGACGCCGCGTGCACGCGGCGTCTAATTATTGTATTTTAAGGACAATTTATTTATATATATGTAATCGTAAAAGACATTGGCGAAAAAACAACAAAGGTTTAGAAAAATATTAATATTATGAACAGTTAAAGCAAGTGGAAACCATAGAAATTTCTAACAGTTTACTTTATATTTTCTAGGGTATTTAAATACCAAGTGTAAATATTCTTCATAATCATGTATTAACATTTCAACTGCACATAATTTCAGTATAAACATGTCATAATCAATACATATTTCGAATCTGCAATTAAAAGCAGTCCTGATTAAATTCATTGGTATTATTGTTTCTTTGACGACTCCCAAACGGGTACAATTCACAATACTTTCAGAAAACATGCACTGAAAGAAAGTAACATCTAATGACTTATGACTGAAGAAATTTCCGTATTTCCTAAGGACGGAAAATTGCATTTTTGCAATATGTATAAATCTATCAAATATCTTTGACAGCATTAAGCAGTCACGAATGGTATCGGTACATATATCTTTTATATTTTGATATCATTTCCTTTACTCTTCAAACCTTTTTTCCTGCGTGATGTAATACTTTTATTATACTATGTAAGCATTTGGCAAAATACATTTCATACACATATCTATTCACGCTGTGCGTTTGCGTGGTCCATGCAATTAAGAATGGCAATCATTTTTTGCCTAATTTCCAGTTATAATTCAATATTGCGTGACTCAAATATTGTTTTCTCAGAAATATTTAAATATAAAAGATACACATTTAATTAGTTTGATTTATACCAACGATACATTAGCACGTAGGAAGCCATAGTCCATGAACTTAATGGCGTGTATTGCATAACCAACGATATAAGAATAAACTATAAACAATTTACTCGTAATCAAGCGTCATGGAATACATAGCATTCAAATTACATTTACAGATCGGACGCAAGTTCATGTAATCAGTTGAATGCATCTGTAACATTGCAACTTATAATGCAATAAAGACTATCAATGTTTTTCACTTTCATTTGAAAATCAATGTTGTATTGAAAAAATAAGAAAACAAAATAATGCAATAAATACTTACGAATGACAATAAACAGAAGGCCTATAAACTGTCGAGGCAACGCTATCCGTAGTCAAACGTGTGTATTCCATATCATTACAGTCTGTTGACAATTTTGTGTAAAGTGCAATAAAAATAAGCATTACAAGTAATAACAATTATGTCAGTAATATTATTTCGTAATGCACTTATTCACTTTAAATTCACATTACACTCATTAGTTTTTCTGATGAATTAAAATTTAAAATCAGATATTTTAAGCACAAAACCTACTACAATACAGGTATGTTTTGTAAAATTCGTAGGCATTTATTTTTATATGAACACCGTAAAGATATTTGTAGAAAAACATCTGTTTTTCGACAAATCCTTGCGTAAACACTGTTTGTGTTCATTTTTCACATAATATTTTCACAGATGCTAAAACTCTTTTTAAACATGGTGGTAACAACGACACTTAAAATTTAGACAAAAAGAACCCAACACAGAAAAGAAGCCTTACAGATGTCTTTCGAATAAAACAAATGCATTAGATGTCTTGCGAATAAAACAAATGCATTTATGCAATGAAAACAATAAAGAAATCATCGCTGAATTATTTTATGAAATACTTTAGGCTCACATTTTGAATATTTTAAATGCGAATATGTTCTAACAATCAAATTAACAACCTATTGCTTTCATGGATATTAAAATAAGTTAAACGAAAGAGTACATGTACAAATAGATATTTCCGGTTATTGAAACTATAATCATTTCCTTATTTTAAAATATATTTTAGGTGAGCCAACAGTGAACTGCAACTTATTTCTGTTTTTAATATATGAAGGTGTTATAAAGGGGTTCATACAGGGTAACATAAAGTGGCTAAACATCAGAAAATGTTCTCTTTAACATGTGATGAGTATTTTCATTATATTCTAGGAGGTTAGCTTTTTAATGTTAATATACACATAGCATAAAATCTAGAAAATAAAATGTATTTTACTTATGTAAAGGCAATCGTAACCGGACATAAAGTAGAAGCAACTTTGTTTTATTGGTAAATGTTTTAAACTTCATGGATGAAACAAATTATCGATGCAAAAGTTTATTGCTCCAATTTAATCAGTGAAAATAGTTGTACAGCAAAAGTAAAACAGATGCAACTTAGAATTAAGGAGGAAATTCTTGTTGTTTCTTCTCTCACGCCAACATCAACACCCAAAATAAATGTTTATATTTTATAAATATATATAACAGCTTATGCTTCCCCAAAGAAAAAAATCAGGAAAACGTTTAAACTGTAAATTAACTTGTTAAGCCTGTAAATCTATCTTTCTTTCAGCATAATTGAGTTTAATTTCAAACTGAAAAAGCTATCTATAAAACAAGCTTAAATGGTCCATCGTCACAATTGTTTGTAATTGTTTGTTTTACGGCATCTTTCCGGTAACATACAAATGGAAACAATATTAACAACAACAACAACAACAACAAAAACCTTTAAAATACGAATAAAGGAAGACGTAAATATGATCATTCGTGCTTTACTTTAGATAACATCGAATCCAAATATGACATAAATTACTCTTCCACTCTGTGTACGTTTATACATATTAGACTAAATATCTTATGGAATAAATTTCTGTAATTATTGCTTTATAAATGTGAATTACTATAGTTAGTCTGAAATAAAATATAGTAGTGTATAGAAAGTATCTACAAAGTGTTTTGGTGCTTTCTGTAATGGTATAGTGCAAAAAAAAGTAACGAAGGCATTTACATTGATTACTTTGATAATATTTATGTTAAACCTACTTAAAATAGTTTAAACTTTTGTCTCATGATTGCTAAGATATTTGTCGGAAGCGATCATGATCTTTAGATAATATAGTTGCCTGTATCCTCAACTTTAACATTAAAATTCAATGATCATCTCAACCGTTTTAAAACAAAAATTATTTCTCAACCAAACTGCAAATAAATGAAAACATTTACAAGGTTTTAATATCAAGACAATAATGACTATTATTATCTCAATTCCAAGCCTGTTAGATAAATAATGTATCTGACTGGCTTGCACACTTGCTTAACATTGCTTTACAAAATATCAATTTTATCATTTAAAGTGCTTTGATGATTGTGGTTTTTGTTCTTTTTGCATCATAAGGTTTAATGACGTGGAAAATTACACGGTACAGAAAATGATTTTTTTCACAAAAACATTACTTGCTGCTGAATAAATCTTTATATACCCTGTTACATACAATAAAACAAAATTGCAAAGATCATTATAATTATAATAAGCTCGATGTTTAACAAAAAGCGTGATTTTTCAATTTAAGGAACAGAAAATGTCCAAAATACAAGTGTCTTTTCTTCGCTTTGAACCTCAATCATATGTTTTTGTTTTATTGGGGTATATCGCCTGAATTAAATACACAAAACAGTGAAAAGGATACTACATGTTCCGATAAATGACTTTATCTCATTTATATATAAATGATGTCAATAAGAAAAAATAGAATAATGGAAATTTCAAAAGCGTTATACAAACACTACGGAACTCCTGAAATTTAATGACACAAATCAGCAAAAATAATCTAAGTTCTTTCCATAAGTTAAATAAAAAACTGAAAACATATAATGGTTAAAGTAAATATGGCTAACATATAAGTAATACGGCGTAATATTATTCAAATCCAATATTCCTATGAACAAATTAATAACGCGTTGTTTCCCCGATACAAGGGTTCTTCTCAAATGTTGATACTGAAAATTAATTAGAAATGAAAGATGTGTTGCCTATTGTGATACGGCGGAAACACGGAAATAAAGATTAAATCGATTTGAAACGTGTCTTTATTAGATGTCTTTTTTTCAAAAGAAAACAAAATGGTAAAGTGCATTGGTAATGTGCCCTACATTTAACAGTACTTTCCTTATATAATGTATATTTTTAGGAACGGGCGTGAAAAAAATCAAGAAATTCAAGCGATTGTCTTACTTAAGAAGAAGAATATCTATAGAAAAAAGTGTTAGGAGGATAAATGATGTTTTAACATGTATGCAAAGTCATAAATTAAGGATTTGTCTTGAGAATTTATTGGATAACACACTGGATTATGTTTTGTTAACACTGCTGCTAGAATACACTGATCCACATCCACCATCTTGAAAGTTATGACATGTGCTTTAAATTATGTCATCCCCGCGCTTATTATATGAATGAATTTCGTTCTTAGGATATCGTCATTTTGCTATTATCAACGAAGTTGTAAATTAATACGTTTCTATAAGAAACATGATGGTCATAATGGTTATATTACCCACCTGGTAATAAGGCAACAAGATACAATCAATTTTGTTAGCTATAAGTGAAAAGCAGATATAATGTCACATTCTTAAACGGATAAAATAACTTCTTGACAAACACCTTAATGCTTTACTATAGAGTATTTCAATTTAATAAAGTACATGTTCAATATATATGAAATAATGTTCTGCGATGCATGGGTCATTATTCAGAGCCTCAATTTTGTTTTGCATAATTTCCAGTAATGGTGCAATATTGCATGACTCATCTGACTGTTCTATACGATCTATTGAATAATGGATTCAGTTTTTTAATCGATTTGATATAAAGCGGGTGAAATCCAAAGGACATGTACTCAACCTGTTTAATAGGAACTGATCCTGTGGGATTATTAAGTCTAATATGTTGAGAAAATTAAATTCTAAAAGTATTATAAGCATATGTTTGACACAAAGAATGCCCTTTCATTGTCTCTAACAACAAACTCATTAAAAACTCTCTTTGATTTAGTCATAATAGTTCCGACGACATTGCTCTCTAAAATTGTTGGAAATCAGAGGCTTAAACATTTGAGTTTGTTTATTAAGGCGAAATGAGTTGTTATATTAATTAGTAAGGTCAATATATTTCTAGAATCAGCGAAAATTTACCTAATAATTTACCTAAATACTATTCGAATAGCAATTTTAGAGACTGCAAATCATAATAGCACAATGAGAAATATGAAAATTATATCATTATATTTAATAACCTCAAATACTTAATATTAACATGCTTATAGTACCATCTAACACATCACAAAAATATATTGCATGTTGTTCCATAAACTTGACATAAGGATAACCTTAATCTTCTCGTGTATTATTTCCTGAAACAAATATTTCAAATGATTACCTCATTGACTGATATATTCGTAACAAGCGGATGAAATGCTTCTTTAGAATTTATTTGTCTACAGGTTTTGCTTGTATTGTCAGATATAACAGATGGTAAAGTTAAAACTATTAACAGTTCCGACATAGATGAAGTATTATCGTGTTTGCATGATCTGTCTATAATGATACAAATACGTTAGTAGCGAAATGTTTGTTAATACATTTAAAAGGCAATGAAGAAAGGAAACAAAGACATGATCATAAGAGTACACAGTAATTTAGTTTGCTAACAACAATAACTAAACTAAATTTTAGTGATATAGGCTCTTTGTGCACGGGCGTTGTCTAGTCCAATATATAAGACGTTTCAGGCTTGTTATAGTTTATGTCGGTCAAGCCTGACGTCTAATAGTTATTGCTCATAAACGCATAGCATCATAAAAAAATAAAAAAATGTCTTATTGTCTTGCCTTTCAAGCTTTATTTAAAAGCTTTTCTTCTTTTCTTTCAATTTCATGCTCAATCATAAACCAAAACTCTCAAAAAATGCACTTATCAATTTGAAATAAAATATAAACATCAATGTATTTTAGTCTCTCGGCCATACTGGTTAAGTAAGGCGTTTTTCAGATTGGTTCCAAATAACGGAAAAATATATTCGATCATGCTGACGGTGCATGGGCAATTATTTCGTTAAAAAAATAATCCGTTAAAATGTTCTGAATCAGTTAAACGCTTGCATTTTAATTAGCCAATCAGATTTCGCGCACTGTATGGCGGCCATTTGTTTATCGGCTGTATAAGGAATTTAATTACATGAGAGGATTTAATCATGATTTTTCGGATGTGACAGTTTAATTATTTTGTCAAAAGGTATTTATTTTTTAGTTTTGTTCATAAATTGGTCAAAATTAATGTAAATACACGCTGTCTTATTGTTTTTTCGTTCCACCCGATTTTCTGGCGGAACGTGCTATGGGTTTTTGAGCAATTTCGATATGACGTTGCTTTGCCCAGAAACAAACATATCTCAAAGCGACGTCATATTTATAGGACTAGGGCGTTGTTATCCATAAGAATGAAACCGGGGCCGACTGCGCCAGCGTACGGGCGTACATGGACGTCTAAGATTTCATTGAGATACCTTTCTGCCGTCAATGTACCGTTTTCAATGATGTGTAGGTCCGTTTTCCCCTGAGCGCTTATTCCCGCCCACACCATGACTTAACCCCTGCCAAAAACGGTCGTGTTCTGCAACGCATGCTGAAGCTAGCTAAGCTTTCATTTGGACTTCTCCAAACCCTAATTCGTCTGTCCGTGAAGTCAACAGAAAACCTTGACTCATCAGTGAAGAGAACCGGGGTCCAATCATAATCTGTCCATGTGACAATTCTAAACGCTCTTGAATATGGCGTTATGTCAAACGAATGCGAATTGCTGGCCTCCATGACCTCAACCAAGCATCATGCAACCTGTTTCTAACAGTTTGTATGCTTCAACGCACACCAGTTGCATTCTGGAAGTCGTTACGTTCGCCTGGCTTGAAGGACAATAAATCGGTCCTGGGCTTGAGTCTTTGAACGTTCCCGACCTCAATCTTGGCCCTGCAAGACATTTCCAGTCGTTTTCGTTTTTAAATTTATATTTCTAATGATAGGTCACAAAGATATAATTATAATAAGATATAAAATGCATTCCTGACCCTAATAAATGATAATAACTTTATATTTATTATTCTAATTGTTTTTGCATTTTCTGTTGTCAGATTAAATTACATCTTATTTATTGTTTAAAGTGTATTAACAAAACGTTCCTTTTATAAATCTGGAAATAATGTGATCCCTCTGAAGCATTAATCACAACAAAATTAGAGAAGAATTGCAGACTCGGTTTGATTGAGTCTGTACATAAAGTATAATGAATACGTGCAACATCCCTTAACATCCTTATAAGCCATTTTTACCTATAAGCTTTACTTTTGTTTACTTTTGATATAATTGCAGCATGATAATGGAATATGATGCGTTTTTAAGTATCAAAGAAGCATTGCATCGAGTATGATAATAAATCAAACCTGGTTACAACATTGATGTAACTTGACTTTTCCAGTGGATAACTTTAATTTTAATTTAACTGATGACACAGATGTTTGAGGTAAAAATGTATTACTCTAATTTTATCAGAGAAAATGTTTTTGTTGCTAAACAAAACAGATTTAATATTGAATTTTGAAGCAATTTGTTCTACATGTACATGCAACAATTAAGACCAAGAAAAGATTGGTATGGTTATATTTTTAACAGCCAAATTCAATGTTTTATATGTTTTGAACAGCAATAAAAATTCCAGCAAATGTTGACAATTCAAATGCAACTTGAATCAATTATGTTTACCTTTGTTAATATGCTCATGGTGAAAAAAGAGAAATACAAAATCCCCCAATGAAAACGCCCAAAACGCCATTTTTTAAATTATGTTACAGGCTAGATTTGATAGATCTTGTTCCTAGACGGCGGTTGTAACTGCAAGCTACCGTCTACGCTATATAAATGTATCATTTAGATAAGCATTTATGAAAAAATGCCGATTGCTGGTTTATACAAAGGGTTTCTTGGCTTGGTAATACTTTCATCTTTAAAACAGAATTTTAAACAATGTTTATTATTTATATTTTTCTGTTGTAATATCTGAAAAAGTACTGCTTGGTCATATAGCTTAACTTTCTTTTGCTTTTTAGCAATTATTAGTAGTTATTAAGTATTCTGTATGGAAGTCAAATACCACTTTGTGTACATATAGATACTATTGTGCCAAAATAGGTCACATTTTTAGCTCCGTTGATAAGCATCTAATATAGTTTAAACCCATAATTTAAACATAATAAGACAATTGTTTTCACCTTCTGAAGCAGGAAAACATAATTTCTTATGGCATGCATGTGCGTTTAATGAAAATGATTTTTTAAGTTCGATAATCATATCTTATTTGAAACCGTATCCTTATCAAACACTAAACGATGAATGTGTTTCGTTAATATACCATGGCTATGGATGAACAATTTGAAAGAGCATAAAGGGCTTCAAATTACAGATTTACTGTCTTTTTTCCAATCTTCTTACAATACTAACCAAGTTAAATGATATGAGAAAGTGCAGAGTAAATAAAATATTTTTCCATTTATAACATGCATTGCTTATCGCTATGAATTCATGTATTCTCTAATGTATAATTATGTAAAATAATGGTGTACCCGGGAAGATCAGTTAAATTACGATTTGCTCCGGATGGTATTATACAGAAAACATGAATTGGTCAGTTTTAAAACAGATAATGTCACACACAAGCGTCTTTGTTTCGCTTCAAAATTTTGATGTCGCGTCTTTGATTTATTTAAAATTCTAACTCATAAACAATCTTGGCGTATCACGCCTGACCTAAGCAAAATAACTTATTACGCAGAAAGGGAAAAGTATCCATAAATATGAAATAAGAACGCCGTTCATTAGTGTACCTGAATTAGCTGAAGTATCAATTGTTATGGCAATAGAAACAATGGGAAATTATCATATAAATATTAAGAAGCTCCTGAAATGACACAAATAATAAATATATTAAGTGTTTTCAAAATCGAACATGTAAAGGACAATACAATGAATGATACCATGATTATGTAAATAATGAATATGAAAATACCATCGAAATAATATGATAATTGTTACTTACATGTCACTGTTCAGTGTCACGGCATACATCTCTCACTTACCCGAGTAAATGCCATTACACTTTTTCTTTTAAACTAATCTGCATAGCCATTTGTGGACTGTTGCTAATTAGCCAGGTTTTATATTTTAAACTGAGCAAATAACCGCTTAATACTACAACATTAACATTATCGTTATTAATAGAACGGTAAACATTGTAATCATTTATAAATAAATTAATTGTCAGATATTACATTTTTGTTAATCAGCAAAAAGAAAACTGTGGGCTTAACGCATATTATTTGTTTCAAAGAGTATAAACACAAGTAGTTATAACGTTTGAGATAATAGAGCTACATTAGATAAAGTTCGCAATAAAGATTATAATAATACAATATTGCGTTATATTAACGGCAAAAGCCGAATATTCGCTGGTGTAGTGTAATGCATAACGGCGAATGTTAGATGTTAGGCTCTGCGATTTAAGTAGAATTGCTACTCAAATTTTCATCAATGAAAATTTATTAAAAATAAAATATGTGCCTTAATATGTGTTTTGAAATGCATCGGCAAGCAACACGAAATTGATTTTAAGCTTGTTTCTTTTATATGTTTTGTTTTCAAACAAAGTATTAAATAGACAAAGACAATGCACTTCTAGGCGGCAACATAGTTGAGGTGTACCTTTATATGTTTGAAAGTGATTAAGCAAAAAATAAATTAATTACAATAAAATCTTTAATTTTATGTTAAACCTGCGTTTGTTACAAAATATATTGACTTAAATTGGTGTTTAAAATCAAAGGACTGAATGTAATGGAAACCAGCGGCGCATAAGCAACCGAGGAACAAACGATTACGAACAGTATAAGAACAAATCATTTTCAAAACATAAAAGGATGATAAGGGAGGTTTATTAATGCTGGATAGGAAATAATCTTGAGCAAAGATCTAATTAACCAGCTGATTTCTTTTATTATACTTGACATATAAACACTATAAATAAACCTTTTTCCAATACATTTTATAACTCCTGGTGCAGTCCTGGAGTGTTTTGGCTTAACATGATTACTTTAACATTAAATGAATTTTTGAATATGTACATGTAAATAGAGAAAATTCGTTCAATGTCATGTTATTATATTTATTTTAAGAACTTTATTTTTTTTTCAGTAAAACTACAATCGTTAGAATTAATTATAAAATGTAGTTACCATGTATACTGATAGTACAAGTACTTTATACAATACGTAATTATATCATTTCTTCACATATACCTTCCATAGAAACAATATACTTGTATTGAATTTTAACCTCAAAATGTTTAAGCGATGGTATATTTTTAAATGTTATAGAACCTTATGCATATGGTGGCTATGACAACACTATATGCCGAAATAACGACAAAAATATGAATTCTCGTTTTGTACGCACTGTTTTAATTCTTTTGCCGTTACTTCGTGTCGGAACCCTTCATACGCGACATCACGATAAAACGAAAATATGAAAGCGCCTATACGAGATATTAATGCGACAACACAAAGATAAAAATATCGTATTGTCGCCGTATATTCGGCGTGTTTGGCTCACTATACATGGCGTTTTTCTCGTTCTGTTGCATTTGCATTCAACAGATGCAACAACAGGAACGAACGAAAAATTGTTGAACGTTTCAATTCTGAAATACGTTTATGATATTGTTCGTATATAAATCTGAATCTGCCTAGACCTTCCATCTTTGGTACCAAATTGCACGCTCACGATCATAATTAATCACAGAAATTTTGAAATATAATACATATTTATCAATACAATGGAGACTGCTTTAATTAACAGGATTTTATGGCAAGGAAACACGAATGCCTGGTTTCGCATTTTCATGATAGAAGCCTTTCTTGTAAAAATATCAATGCATCTTACTCAAAGCAGTCAGATTAAGACGGGTGCGTTAAAACATGCATATAATTATTACAATAGAAAAATGAGTGACAAATCTTTAAAAGAAATCATTTTCATACTGAAATGGTAATGGCTCGAAAAAATTAGTACATTATTTTCCACTAATAAATTATTTTAATACATTACAGGACGTCAAATTTTGTCACATGGATTTTGTTTTACTGGGAAACAATGCATGGCTAAGTTTGTAAAAAAAGGCACTGAGGAAAAAAACATCTTCGCAAATGGCCTTTCTTGGATGTTACTGTAGTAGAATTTTATATAAATAATAAAGAAAAACACTTGTATTCATTTCATAACTTAATCGAACTTACAAGCGCAATGGTGAATTAAATAAAAAGTGTCATTGTTATTGATGTTCATGATTATAACTTCTTTAGAATGAACGAATCGATATTAAAAACAATAATACCATGTATGAAGATAGGGTCAATATGGGATGCAATATATAAAAGCGCATTGTACATATGTTACCGAAGAATATGAAAAAAAATGAATTAAAAAGCATTGCAGAGGCGTATGCACAAAGCTATAATGGGCAATAGTTTTCCAGCCGGGCGACTTTATTAATCATTTTAAGCCGTATTATTAAAAAATGCAAATGCAGAAATTATGACATAAAGGAGTGATTATCGAAAAATTACATTACTATCCAGCTCAGTAAAATTTATGATTAAAGAGAAGCTTAGAAAGAGGAAATGTTGTTGACAAGCTCGCATAGGGTTGGTGGAAGATGACTTAACTTTGCCACAGATATGTGCAGAAAATATCTTAATCATTATGGTATTATAATAAAGACTGGACTCATAAAAGTTTTTTAAATTTCCTTTTAAAGACCTAATTTCAGGTAAAACAAATACAAGTTAAAACAAAAACTGAAAATGAATGAAACAAAACTTACACGATACAAGTTGCATCGAACGGAACATAATCTCCAATAAAGTCTTGACCTGTTACCACGGGTGTATATTCCATGCATACAATAGCATCAGAATCAACTGAAGACATACTCATTGTTCAAACCATATGACACAATATTAACACTAATTATAACACAGTATTCACATTAATTCTCAATTTTCCTTTAATATCATATGGCTTCAAACACACAATTATATAACATTCGCACAAGGTATAAACAATTAACTTGACACGAAATATCAATCAAATGATAAACAATTATCAAAGTCAACTTAATTCATTTCCATTCTGTTATACTATTGTCATAGAAACTCCTAAGCAGTTGGCATTAAAATAGCTTGGTTACTATAGAAATGTCTACAAGTATATATTATCATACATGTCTCGTTATAAACTTTAATATCGTTTGAAATGATACAAAACAAAGTACATGTTTCGTCTCAAATGTAGTAGAACAATAGCTTCAATATCAAATGTTACGATTTAAACTAAGAATTGAAATATGAACTCGAACTAAACTTTGCGCCACAAATGTATGCATGTATATTCAAAAACCACGCGAAAATTATCAGATTTTACAAATCAGGGAGCTCAAAAAAAAAATACTTCCAAATTTTACTTTAACGAGGTTATATCGCCAAACAGGATCTGCATGAATCCTTCTTAGTCAGCTTTATGGGCGTAGACGGTACTTTGCATTTACATTTACCGTCCATAAACAGATTTAATCCATCCGAACATCCAACCATTTCTAATTTGCCGTAGTGGGTGTTCTTTAAGGATTCCTTCTTTCGCTATTTTATATATGTTTGAAACCGTCGTCGAGAAACTTAAGTAAAACAAAAGCAATTACATTATAGTTGCAACTGCAGACAAATATAACGAATATACAGCAGTCTCTGTGCCAATAACCAAGTGATAAATTTGCTTTTATCAAACTTTGAATCAAATAAAAAAATCATTGCCATATTTGTCGCTAAATGTTTATATTTAGGATATACTATTATTTTGTATATTTAAGAGACTTGCGTGATCTGCTGTCCGCCGAGGGCCGTCAAATCTGGTTGAATATTGTGAACATTTCGTTATCTCTCATTAGAAATACTCAATCTTACTTTTTCTGCATCATTCTTTCTTTCTCCACGCAAAGAACCTCCCTTCTTTAAAGTGATTTAATGAAATGACGTCACTATTGTATCAATAGTATATAAATGATAAGAAGAGTAGACAAAGTTCGTGACCCCTTCTGTTAATATAGTTTTCATTTTTCAATAACATTTAAAGGCCCATTTTTCCTTAGAAATCATTTTTCTTAACCTTTGTAATTGGTTTTGTATTATAATTTTCAAAAGTTACTCATTGGCCAATTACCTTAACATTTTTTTTTTGTTTCTGTTGCTTTCCGCAAATAGTACCATTACAGTAATTTAGTAATTAAAATTGAAGTCAAATACTACTTTGTTTATATTTTGTTTCTTTAATGGCAAACAACTTCACATTTAACACACATTTCTACAAGTGATAAGTATCTAACTTATATGAACTATTATTTCAATGTTAAACAAACTGCTTTTTGATTTTTCTAGAGAAAGAAAAAAATATATTTCTGAGGCATAATTTGCCTTTAAAAGAAAATGAGAACATCGCAATTTTTTATTATTTAAAACAAGTCACTAATGTGTTTTCCTATTAGGCGATGATAACAATAGTGATTACTGCTGGAATTTCACATTATCCATTTTATGAATTTCTTGAATTGCACAGATAATGGCTTTAATATAGCTCTCCATCTTCAAGTCATCATTATTGTGAAGTTATCAGGATATAATTGTTTGAAGCGCAATAATATTACAGATAATGCATCAATAAAATTTCCAGATTTTTGTATCTCAAGACCAACATTTGCTCTTCACTGACAGTGATTGTTTTTAACTGGCTTATTTGAGTATTATGTTAAGGTCTTTAGTTTTTAAAAACTAGAAACTCCTTCATTATCTTCATCATAAGAATAATCCTTATATTAATCAAAGTCATAATTAAAATCATCTTGAAAGTTATGATTATCAAAAGTGTTATAATCATTATCAAGTACTTATGATGATGATAATGTTCCTATAATGATGGTGATAAATATTGAAAATGATGATGATTTTTACATAATGATGATGATAATAATCGGTGATGATGTTAATTAGGTTTATAACGACAACGATGATGATATACAATGTTAAATGACTTTACCGTTGGGTAAATAAATACAAACATATATGTCAAAAATACTAATTGCATGCTTCATTCTCATATGGAAAGCGTTATCCGTCAAGATGGAATATCTTGACGTTCCATTTTATATGGAGTTATATTATAGTGAGGTGTTATGACGAATAAAGCTCCTCTGAAAGCTATATTAATTGAGAGCATATTTGGCGTAACACTGCATTTCGATACCTTGATCATCGATATCCGATAATTCAGACAGCATGGAGTACTGTCGGTATGAGTGAGTGAAACAATAATGTGAACAGTGACGGTGCAATTTCTACGGTTGAGAGCACACCAGCAACTCTAAGTACAACCTTTGGCATTCTCCTCATGGATTCGATTATATGTCTCAGTGATCTAGATCACAATCACATTCGTATATAAGAAACACAAAAATTTGTTAATTATTGTTCTCTTATTTTGTTGTTGTTTTTAGTTTATGTGCGTGCGAAATTCTTCAAATTAAAAGCTAATAGTTGACAATTAGAGATTGAAATTAGCACGATATTATTAAACTGATTTGGTAGAAAAAAGGATTGACATTCGAAACGTGTCTATTTACTGTTTTACTTCTTTTGTATAAGATAATGTCATCACCATTTAACGTTTTGGACTCATTTTCTTGTATTTATTAGAGAAATGTCTGAAATTGAGGGCTACCAGTGGGGTTTACATATTTGATTTTCAATTTTCACCACAAAAAACGATATTGCAGGTTGTTCAACATATATGACATAAGGATTACTTTCTCTTTTATTTTCTTCCGAAAAAAAATATATTTCAAATAATGACCTCGTTGACTGATATATTCGTAACAAGTGAATGTTTTGCTTTCTTAGAATTCAATTGACTAGAGGTTTTGCTTGAATTGTCAGATATTACATATGGTAGAGTTAACACTGTTAACAATTACAACAGAGAAGAAGTATTATCGTGATTGAATGATACAAATACGTCAGGAGCGAAAGGTTTGTTAATATATTTTAGAGGCAATACAGAAAGGCATAATCATAAGTGTACAAACTACTTTAGTTTGCTCATTTCAATGGTACCTTTTAAGATTACCCTACTATATCAATGTTTTATTTCTGTGAATATAAAAAGTAATATCTTATTAAAACGTGATACTAATTGTGCAAATTCAAAACACATGTGATAACCATCTAATTATTATCTATCTGTTTGTTTTCAATTAATGTTTCATTTTAGAAATGTAGTGTAAATATAAAATGGACTTCAAGTTAACCCAGTTTACGACCTTTTTAAATTGTTCTGTTTTCAATTATTTCTTTTGATATCCGTATAACAATGCGTTGATTGGCACATGCTACTAGTATTTCTTGTTATTACATCAATATTTTGCTCAGTTTACAATAAAAATATTTTATAAGTGCAATAATTTCTGTATATACGATCACTATTTCTATCATAATAGGTCAGAATTGACGTTTGTCTGTTCTAAAAGAAAACACACTTTAGAAACATAGCTTCAATGTCATTTTGAGATATTTTCAGTTCAAATTTGTTTTTATACAATCGGGTATTAGTAGAATATATGATTGGTAGTTTACATTCACAAAAAACGGTTTCTTTCCAAAAAACGAAGACACTTACTTACTTTCATATATATATATATATTGTAATCATTAATAATTATATGAAAAAATATAACTTTCTTTAAACCACTTTTTGCTTCCAGTGTCATTCTAAAATTAGAAGTTGTTCTAATAATATTAAAACAACGAAATTGAAAAATTATATTTAAGAAAGTATAAAAACCTATAACAATGTAGCACGGAAGGTATGGTAAAACGAAACTTTAGAAAGATCTCAGTCAAATCCTTGCGTACAGAATACTTTCACAGATGCTTAAACCGTCTGTCATACATAACATATGAAGGTATTAGACTGAAGTGCACAACACGCAAAAAGCGACATATTTGTCTAACCAAATCAACGAAATTATAAAATACCTCGTATAACTACAGCGGATTAGGGAAATCATCGCTGAGGTGCTGTCTACAATTCTTCAGGGTAACATTTTGCAGATATTGACTTTAAACTAGCTAAAGAGTGTCTAAGATACAATATACAATCAGGTTTTTATGACTTAAAGGTAGTATTAGAAAATTTAACGGCATACATAAATATTCCTGTTACATGTATTTGTAATTGAAATATAACTTTTATATGTGTACCTTTTTAGTATATTTTTTGTGATTAGCAATGCGTTTTTTATTTGCAGTATATTTTACATTGTTATCATACAAAAGGAAGGAAGTATTTTGCCTAATGTGGAAAAAACAACGACTTATTGCAAATTATGTCCAAAGTGCAGGTATTTCATTTATCAAAAACTATTTAGATCCGTTTTCCTGTTACAAATATTAGAAAGATTACCCATTGATCATATAGCTGACACATCAATTGATTGGTTTCTGTTTGGAAATAGTACAATTTAAGTGTTGGGTATTTTGTACGTCTGAATGCTACTTTGTTTACATTTTACTACCTTAATGACAAATCATTTCATGTGAGGCGCTCTTTACGTCCAACGATAAGCCTCTTATATACTTATATCTATGGTTAACATTATAAAACACCTTGCCACTTCTCAACAATATAATTTTTTTTTTCTGAAGCATAATGCGCCTTTAAAATTTTCGTTAACCAATCTTAATGTCCATAAGTTTTAGTTTTTTTAATATCAAATTAATTATGCTCAAATGCCTTTCCTAAACACAAACACTTGTAAACTACGTTCTACGTCATATGATCAAATCATTTTGAATGTGATTACAACCTTTGCCATTTGTATATGCCAGATAACATTTGTAGCCTCCTTTTCAAATAGCAACTTTTCAACTACTGCAATTCGTTTATAGAAGAGGACATCATTTTTTTCTCTGAAAAGTTTTAGGTACTATACATTTTGCATTAAGTTCATTTATATTGTTTCATTTATAGATAATTCTGTTTTAGTAAGTGTTTCTACAGACGGTTTCTTGGTTAAATTTTCATCTTTAAAAATTTAAAGAAATGTTCTTATTTCTTTTACAATATCCGAAAAAGTACTGATTGGTCATATGACTGAACCATCTTTGCTGTTTAGCAATTAGTAGTTATAGTATCTTTTATGGAAGTAAAATACCACTTTATGTACACTGTTTAACCATTTGTCAAAATAGTTTGCATACTGCGATGCTTAGCTCCTGTGAGAAGCTTCTAATTAATTTAAACCCGTTATTTAAACATAAAAAGACAAATGTTTTCACCTTCTTTAGAACGGTGAAAAATATTCCTTATGGCATGTATGTACCTTTATGGAAATGTTTTTTTAAGGGTTCAAAAATCAAAAATTTTAAATTTAAAATCATAATTACCCTTTTTTTTCAGATACTAAAAGTTTATCCTGTTTCTTCACTTTACCTTTACTATGGATTAAAATATGTAAGTGCATTCAAAGCTTCCACTCACAGATTTACTTTTTTATCTTTTCCCATCTTCTTACATCACTTACAAAGTTAAGTGATATAAAAAAAACAGCATAGTAGATAAAGATTTTCCACATACATACCATATCAAGCTTATCAATATGTATTCATGTATTCTCTAATCTATATCTAAAATAATGGTGGACTAACTATTTAATAATGATATGCTCGGTATGTAATTATACAGAAAGCATGGTTTTGGTCGATAATGTCCGATACACGCGTCTTAGTTTCACTTCAAAATTTTGAGCTTATTTCTTTCATTGAATTTACTCATTAACAATTTTGGCGTATCACGTCTGATCTAAGAACAATAACTTATTACAAAGCAAGCGAAAAGTTCCCATGGTAATGAAATTAGAACCTCGTTCATTACTGTAGCAGAATTAGCTGAACTTTCAATTATTATGGCAAAAAGAAACAGTGGGAATTTATCTTATGAATATTAGGAAGTCCCTGAAATGACCCAAACAAAAAATTTAAAGACAATCCGATGAATGAGATCAAAAATTAAGTAAATGATAAATAAGTCAATACCATCGAAATAATATAAAAATTGTTACTTACATGTCACAGTTCAATGTCAACGGCATACATTCCTCTCTTTCAATGAAATCCATTTTCTCTTATTTTGTTTTTATAACTTTTACATTTGTGCTGTTTTATATCATTTGATTCATGCTTCTCAGAACAAGACTACAAATAACCTTTGTTAATTACGTTCATTAACTTTCGTTTGTTATAAACAGTCAAATAATTATAATACTTTATAAAATAAATTTATTCGTCAAGTATTACATTTATATTCGGCAAACAGTATCTGAAGCTAATCGTTTATTACTTCCAAAGGTAAAACACAATGTCATCGTTTGAGAACAAAAGCTCAAAACCAGATAAGATCAAAGATCTATATTAAATAATACAGCATTATATAACGTAAAACCAATATTCCCTTGAGCATTTTAATAACGAGATGTAGGATATGTTGTTCCTCTGATACTACAAGTCTTCTCAATTTTCATCAATGAAAATTAATTAGAAATGAAATATGTGCCTTTTGAAATGATTCGGAAACAAAAACGAAATTGATTTCACGCGTGTTTTATGGATATGATTCGTTTTCAAACATACTCTTAAATAGACACAGACAATGAACTTCTAGACGGCAACATAATTAAAGTGTACCTTTGTATATTTGAAAGTGATTAAGCAAATTAATAATTTGATTAAAATCTTCATTTTTCGATATACTGTTTTATGTTAAACCTATTTTTGATGCAAAATACATCAACTAACGTTGATGTTCAAAATGTTCAAAATCAAGGGACTGAAAATAATGGCAACCGAGTAACACAACATTACGAAAAGTATAAGAGCAAATAATTTTCAAAACAATGAAGGGCTGATGAGGGAGGTTTATTAAAGCTCAATAGAAAATAACCTCGAGCAAAGATCTGATTAAACAGCTGATTTCTTTTATTATTATTCTTGACATCTAAACGCTGAAAATAAGATATTTACAACACATTTTTTATAACCCCTGGGACAGTCCTCGGATTAATTTACCATCAAATGCATTTTTTATTACATATTGAGAAAATTCATTGTAATCTCATATTAAAATGTTTATTTTACAAACTTTATTTTTCAGTAAAAATTACTATCATTAGAATTAATTATAAAATGTTGTTACCATGAAATTTATACAACACATAATTATGTCACTTCTTGACTTGTACTGTCTATAGGTAATTGTATAAAATGTTTGTTTTAAAATGTTTAAGCAATGGTATATTGTTCAATGTTACACAAGCTAGTGTATTCTTAATCTGTTTTGAAAAATCATTTCCTCTTACTGTTACTATATGTAATAAATATCATTTGGTCATTTTGTACATGTTATAGTTACAAAAACGTTAGAATACGTCAAGTCTTAGTTTAAATTATATTTATTCGATAAATTGTGCATATAGAACATTTACATTTTTCAACAAAGAAAGACTCGATTATAAAAGAAGTAAAATACTTTTCAGTTAAGAAAATTTAAAACACTGCCAAAAAGTCTTGCGGTTAGAGGTAAACTTATGAATTGTACAAAACTTAATAATTAAGAATTTGTTTTGACTACATCATATTGATCGCTTCAATTCTGAAATACGTCCATAATATTGCTTGACGTGTATTAATCTGAATCTGCCAAGAACTTCCATCTTTGGTACGAAAATTGCACGCTCGCGATCATAATTAATCACAGAAATGTTGAAATATAATACATATGTAATAATGTAATGGATACTGCTTTAATCAGCATGGTTTTATAGCACGGAAACACGCACACCGATGTGAAATATCAATGCATCTTACTAAATGCAGTCAGAAAAGATGGGTGCGATATGAATGCATATAACAAAATTTATAACAATCATGGAGGACGTCAAATTTTGCCACACATATTTTGTCAGTATCTACGAGGAGAAACCTTCATAGCAATGTTGTTATAAAAAAATGCAGTGCAGCGTAAATATCTTCGCAAATGGCTTTTCTTGGATGTTAAGATAGTATAACGTTTATACAAAAAAAACATGTGTAACGAATACATATGGTATCATATAATGTCTCATATCGTTTTGTGTTCAATGAACTTTCTTTAGAATGATTTTGTTTTTCATTTGGTTTTAACGGCTCACCAACACAATTTAGGTCACATGGCTCCGTAACAGGAAATATGAATTTGGCTACCTTACCTTAGGGCGTTACAAAGAGAACTCGTGAATTTATGAAGTTGAAATCAAAACGATAAAACAGGAAATGTTGTCAACAAGCTTGCATGAGGTTGGTGCAAGCAGGAAATAGCTTAAATATACTGATCATATTGGTATTATAATAATGACTGATAAACGTGTAATTCCATGTTATATGACCGAGGAATAAAAATGTTGTTTATTTATTTATTTATTTATTTATTTGACTTCGAAGCTGAACACAAACAATCATCAAATTTCACATTTTATTGAAACAATAAACACCCAGCATTACTTATGAGGTTCATTTATAACATCACTAATATACAGTATTAATCATTTAATAAATGAAATTGTAATGGCAGAAAATGGCCGCGAATTAAAAGCAAGCAAGCAAGGAGAAAGCCTTTGTCTTACTTCAGAGCCTGATGAGGGACGAGCGGACAAGCGCAGGTAATTTATAATCTAAGAGATATTAATACCCAAAGATTGCCTAGTACACTCGTGAAACTAGGAATTACCAGCCACTTCCATGGGCAAAACCCTGTTCACACTCACTGTCAACCGAGTGACATACTAACCGCCAGCAAAAACTTTAAACCACACAAGTTTACCAACACACTGATTTACTCGGCACTATACACTATTGCCCATTACTTCATGCAACACGACCACTTAACCGAGCCATACGCTGTTAAAGTTACACACTTTTGTACGCAATCAAAACAAACTGACTGAATGGCTGAACGGACATAATGGCGTACATGGACAAAACGGCTTTAGCGTACTTTGCGGTATAATAAATGACATGCTGGCGGTTGTGTACACACGCGAAAAATCAAAACTTGATTTATCACAGGCAATTTCTAGTATGAAAATTTCAAAATTATAAACAAGAGATAATCCACTACCCAGGAGAAAAAACCTTGGTTTAGCGATTACCCCTTATTTACTTACATGTATTGGTCCAAAATGACATGTCTATTCAATATGTACATGGCATATTTACTACTCAGGAGATACACCTTGATGTAGCATATAGCCATCAATGATTTAAGAATTAATATTAAATTTTAAACAAGTCTTGTCACTCATCCCCCATGGCATTTAATATTTTCGCGACAAATTGCTTTGTTTGATAATAACACTGTTATATCTAAACATATAATATAATAATCAGTAGTATAATATTAGAACTAAACGATTGAATCAAATTTAAATACACTGTATCTGCATAAGAGTTATAACATTGATAACATCGTATAATGTACTGTCCATAATTGGTATAAACAAAATATATAAAAGATCGTTCACATATTTATCCACACCGTTAACTAGATAACAAAGAACACTGTACACCTATAGATAGTTAATCAATCAAATCATTTCCATGTGTCATAGTATCGATGTAATTCCGCATGATACATCCAAGAAAAAATTGCGTCGTCCAAGAACAAGTTGCGTCGTCCGAGAACTAGCTGCATCGTCCAAGAACAAGCTGCATCGTCCAAGAACAAGTTGTATGACGATATATACGTTAGTGAACTCGGCTATGTGTATAGATGTACGTTCCTGGTGTGGAAGACAGTACTGCCCAGAACTCGCAAACTATTCTGAAAGTATATAAGACTGACAGCAGAAAAACTGAAGAAATTCAAATACCTATGAACATACCAAATAAATTGTTCAATATATTGTTTCCTATATAAACTTGATAATTTTGCGAAACTCATGGGTGTGGTGGGTGGGATTTTATCAAGCGATGTTTACAGCACAAGTTCTCAAGTACAATGCTGACGGAAACGGATGTGTCGGTGATATATAGCGTAACCGAGGTAATCCGCATAATTTACCGCCAAAATCAAGGCTGTATACAAATCACGTGAACTTCGTGCGCAAAAATAAAATCAATTATTTGCTATCGAAATAATTCGTCTTATTTTATGACTTCGAAGCTGAACACAAACAATCATCAAATTTCACATTTTATTGAAACAATAAACACCCAGCATTACTTATGAGGTTCATTTATAACATCACTAATATACAGTATTAATCATTTAATAAATGAAATTGTAATGGCAGAAAATGGCCGCGAATTAAAAGCAAGCAAGCAAGGAGAAAGCCTTTGTCTTACTTTAGAGCCTGATGAGGGACGAGCGGACAAGCGCAGGTAATTTATAATCTAAGAGATATTAATACCCAAAGATTGCCTAGTACACTCGTGAAACTAGGAATTACCAGCCACTTCCATGGGCAAAACCCTGTTCACACTCACTGTCAACCGAGTGACATACTAACCGCCAGCAAAAACTTTAAACCACACAAGTTTACCAACACACTGATTTACTCGGCACTATACACTATTGCCCATTACTTCATGCAACACGACCACTTAACCGAGCCATACGCTGTTAAAGCTACACACTTTTGTACGCAATCAAAACAAACTGACTGAATGGCTGAACGGACATAATGGCGTACATGGACAAAACGGCTTTAGCGTACTTTGCGGTATAATAAATGACATGCTGGCGGTTGTGTACACACGCGAAAAATCAAAACTTGATTTATCACAGGCAATTTCTAGTATGAAAATTTCAAAATTATAAACAAGAGATAATCCACTACCCAGGAGAAAAAACCTTGGTTTAGCGATTACCCCTTATCTGTATGCCCAAAGGAACAAAAATATTTAACAAATGACGAATTTAGTTAAACTCGCTTCTTTTTTGTATTTACCTGCGCTTGTCCAACCCGTCCCTTTGAATTTTTGCCGCCACGATAAATTTTATGCAAAAGAAAATTTATTCCCCCGAAAATTCAAACGACGTATCAGCAACTTATTCAATTATATGACCATTGTATTAAGTTTTAAATGTACTTCAATATGACATCCTTAATGGCATCAATGTAAAAAGCTAACCCTATATTTGATAAATGAACTCCGTCCGCCCTGAAGAAACCAGGTGTTTTATAATCAATATCTACCGAAATTACTTCAGATTTGGGGTGACGACGAACTTGCTGCCTACCCCAGCGATTTATTCGTTTTCTGCTTTCTTCAATTTTATGTATTGATACGTCGGAATTCCATGAAAGACGTTGAAGAATGTCTATCCAAATAATTACGGAATCCGGAAAAGCTTCACTTAAGTACTTAATTTCGGCACCAATAATAAATCTTAATTTTCTCAAAGATTTAGACAACAAATCATTACCTCCGAGATGAATTAATATAACATCAGGTGGCTTGCTAAGAATGACGTTACATTCCACAGAACGGCGGAAGTCGTCCCAAGACATTCCCCGTATGCCCCACCATCCAATTGATTTACCGTCAAGTTTAAGGTTAGGGGTTCCTAATTCATTGGCTCTTACACCGGCCCAGTATGGGATGGAATCTCCCAGGATCCAAATATCTAAAGCATAAATTAAGTCAAGGTAACAAGTACATGTATTTCAATTCTAGCATAAATTTCGTTCTTATAAATGCTGATATCAATAATTCAAACAAATTTATACGCGTATATAAGTTTTATAGGCATCTGATGACCAACGACCCATTTTTTTAATTAAACAGGACGGCATACCCATACTTGC
The DNA here is from genome assembly GCF_026571515.1 of Ruditapes philippinarum. NCBI lineage: Eukaryota > Metazoa > Mollusca > Bivalvia > Venerida > Veneridae > Ruditapes > Ruditapes philippinarum. The sequence goes on from NW_026863506.1 coordinate 393,542, forward strand.
TAGGTCCGTTGCACGGCCAATCCGGAAGCTATGTGAAGTATACTTTCCCCGGTTGAAACCGGCACGGACAATACATTTATCCAATAGAAATGAAAATTGATGTCTTAGCACCGGTTTGCCATCAGCATGGCAAAACAAAGAACCCTCGATATCCGGCCTCACATTAATGTAGCTAATCAAGGCCGTAACCGGACATGCGTTTTTATCTTGTTCAAGTGCGAGTTTCAACACTGTTGCTTTACTGCATTGATTTGTTTTGTGCCTATTTAATGACACTGAAACGAAATGACCGTCCGGTGAAATGTATATATCACCGCGATTAATATTGTAATTTGGACCGTATGCATAACAAGCCACTAATTCACTAATTCTGAACAGACCAAAATATGCCAAAAGCCACAATGATTTAAATAACTTAATCTCGTACTGATTATAACATACTCTGTGAAGTTCATTTAATATGCCTAACAAAATGTGTTTGGTGATAGGCGCTCTATTATCAACTGTTTTCCTAACCCGAAAACAACCATCAAGCAATTTAGCTATCAAAAAGTTACTTGTGACTGGTGGCCATTCGTTTACCCTATGAAAATAATCCAAGCCTGCAATATAAGTTTTGATAGATTTCGGAGAGAGGCCTTTATTGAAACAGTATGCAATAAACAAGACTAATTGCTGTTGAGTTGCCGGCCAATGCTCCTCAAACTTGTACATGGATCTAAATTTAGAAAAGGAACTAACGGCCGTATTATAAGTTTGAAATGTGTTGAATGCCAAACTATTTTGCATAAGACCTATTGTTGTTCGTTGAAGATATTCCAAAGTGATTGTGGGACTACCACTGGGCACAGATCCGCCTCGGGAGCCAATTCTCTGAACTTCGTTGCCTGAAATCGAGACAATGCATCGCAAATTTCATTACGCGAACCAGGAATATGTTTTGCTTTCAACAAGATATTAAATTTCAAACATTTTAGCGTAAGCGCTCGCACAATGCACATAACTAACTCAGATTTCGATGTTAACGTATTTAATATGTGCACCACCGCTTCATTGTCACAATAAAATTTAATTTTCTTATTCATTAATTCTTTACCCCAGATATTTATGGCAATCCAGATAGGAAACAGCTCGAGAACCGTTATATTGCTTGTAATATTTCTTTCATGCCAAGCTTTGGGCCATTTAGCCTGACACCAGTGATTACAATAAAAAATTCCGAAGCCACAACCCAAGCCACCTGCGCTATCTGTATATAATTGAACTTCCTCGTTCGAAACCCAAAATCGGTCATGGAAAGCTGATATGCCGTTATGATTTTCAAAAAATGATAGCCACATACGTAAGTCGCGCTTAATGCCTGTATTTACTCTAAGGCGATGAAATGACTTCGATACGCCACATGTAGCATTAATAAGTCGTCTGCAAAAAGGTCTGCCGGCAGGTATAGCACGGCAGCAAAAGTTTAAAGAACCTATAAGGGACTGTATTTCTCGTAACGACGCTTTTTTCTTGTTTAAAATCTCCCTAACTTTTGTTATTACTTCCGTTATTTTTTCAATAGGAATTCGTATCTGCATTTTATCCGTATCAAGTTCGATACCCAAGAAAACCATAATTTTATTCGGACCTTCGGTTTTTTCGTCTGCTAGGGGAACGTTTAAATCATCCATACAAGTTTTGAATATGTCCATAGCAGCGCGACATAATGTAAATGACCTATCTGCGCCAAGAAAATCATCAAGATAATGAATTAACCCACCAGACGTTAACCTCTGCTTAACGACATACTCCAAAAAAGTTGAAAACTTTTCGAACGTCTTGCAACTAACAGATGCCCCGAAAGGTAATGCTTTATCTATGTAGTATAAACTTTTGAATTTCAATCCTAATACTTCAAAATCTTCGGGCCTAATTGGTAACAATCGAAAAGCATTTTTAAGATCCATTTTAAACAAGTAGCAGTGCCTTCCTAAATTTTGAATCATTGCCACTGCTTCATCAAAATTCGTATATGACACAGAACAAAATTTTTTGTCTATATAATCATTAACTGATTCACCTTCTGGGAAAGAAAGATGGTGTATAAGTCTGAACTCCCCTTTTATTTTCTTCGGAACTAAGCCTATAGGTGAAACGATTAAATTTGGCATTGGTTTATCTACAAAAGGCCCGGCCATACGACGGGCGTTTATTTCTTTATTAATTTTGGCTTGTACTACATTAGGATTTGATAAAGCCGAGCGTAAATTCTTACATTCCCTGCCTAATCTCGGCCCCGAATAATGCATATTAAAACCATAAAGAAAACCGTTCAATAAAACTTTAGCATCCTTATGCTTATATCCCGTTACCAAACGGCGAAGAGCACTCAAGTTTATCGGGGTAAACGCTAGATTAATTAAATCTAGATTTTCTGCATCTTTGATATTTTCATTTTTTGAATGAACCCCTGGCATTACCACGGGAAACATTTCGCCCTCTGAATTTTGAGAATCGGAAATTCCTTCCCCGAAAATTGTTAGTATAATTACCAGAGAATTCTTGACGTTGCATATTACTCGGACAATTCACGGCGGCGTGAAAAGCGCTACACTTCGAGCATATGTGAGGGAATTTACACATTGGCCAATTACACCTGCCCTCATTGAATTGATTACATGATGGAGCACGAGGTGCTCGTGTATTGTCAACTGGTAAAGGAGAATTCGGCCTAGTTTGGACACATCTCCACCAAAGGTCATTATTAATACGTGCCCACGATGAGGGTTTCAATGCTTGCCTCAAACGAAATTGCTCATCATATTCTCGCCATGCCAATAGAATAGATAAAAACAGAATCCCCAAAGAAAGCCCAACACGGCAAAATTGAAAATGTTGCAGGCTCGGTTTGATTGAGCCTGTTCATGGACGGTACTGTCAAGTGCATACTACCGTCCACGCCCCCTAGCACCGGCTTAAGCAGAATTCAACATTTAAACATGAAATGGTAGAATTTTGTATCTAGAAACATCCGCAGATGTGTTCATACGGCGGTTATCATGGAACCTTCAATGTGACACTTCCGTGCCATTCCATGAAAAGCGGCGTATGGTCCCCAAGTAATAAAAAGCGTGTGCCCTAAACGAGAAAACAATGGGCGGAACTAAATAAAATGGAATTTTGAAAGGGGATCAGAGGTTATGAAGCCTGCATATCACAGATAGGACGTCAAAAGACAAATTTAAAAGTCGCCTTGCCTGGCCGCGCATTCCCTTATAACCCACATGTAATGAAAAATCTCGTATATTTTATTGAGGTTAGAAGCAGTGTAAATTGAAGCGTACACGATGAAGGCATCGGTCCATTTTTCAATGGTGTATATCTTATCTTTACACGGCCTCGCCTGCGTTTCAATTTTTCCGTCTGCTGACAAACGAAGTGTGCTACCTTTATCATAGATATCGGACAACTCAATCGAGCCTTTTAACAACAGGGCTAAATTTACATACTCGCCACGTGCTATCTGCTGTTTGAGAGCGGGCGGCACGTGCGCAGCGATATCGTCGTCTGCTAATTGAACACATTCAGGTAACACGCTCGGTATTAAAGAACTGGAATGCGGGTTTAAATTGTATTGTGCAAGAGCGTGACGTGGCGCACGTGGGGGATTAGCAACTACCTGCGCACGATCTGTTTCTGACAATTGACTTGTTGTTTGTTGAAAAACACCACCACACCCCTCATTAATATTTTGTTGGCTAACAGCATTACTTGAATTAGCCGAATCATCAGAAGCGGGCAATATACCCGAACCTCTTATTATTTCTTCAAAATCTATTACATTAGAACGTAAAGAACGACGTGAAGGTGAAGAACGGTTACCTGGATCAGGCTGTAAAAGCCGAGATTCACACTCTCCCTCATCAGAAGGTCTTGCTTTCCTTTTCCTTCCTCTGCGTTTAGGAGGCATGATGCGCAATATAAATTGGTGATTGAAACTGATTTTATCAAGCGATGTTTACAGCACAAGTTCTCAAGTACAATGCTGACGGAAACGGATGTGTCGGTGATATATAGCGTAACCGAGGTAATCCGCATAATTTACCGCCAAAATCAAGGCTGTATACAAATCACGTGAACTTCGTGCGCAAAAATAAAATCAATTATTTGCTATCGAAATAATTCGTCTTATATATTTATTTATTTATTTATTTATTTATTTATTTATTTATTTATTTATTTATTTGAGCGCTAGAAAGTGTTTGTAAAACAAAGATAAGTTTTTAAAAAGCTGAAAATGAAGGAAACAAAACTTACACGATACAAGTTGCATCGAACAGAACATAATCTCCAATAAAGTCTTGACCTGTTACCACGGGTGTATATTCCGTGCATACAATAGCATCAGAATCTATGGAAGACATACTCATTGTTCAGACCATATGACACAATATTAACATTAATTATAACACAGTTTCACCATTATTTCTTGCATATCAGACAGGATTATCTACCGTTTTCATCGGTGCTAGAAAACTCTGTCTTACACCCCCAATGTAAGACAAGTCGCGTGCGTTATATGACGTCATTGACGCGCGCCTTTTATGTCATTTTTCCTTATGAATGAAGTTGTATGTTCATACACTACCATAAGAAAAAAGTGCGTAATGAGAATATCAGGTTTCATAATTTCTGTTCCGAAAATAATTGACATGCAATAAGCAAAAAAAAGAATCAAACACTGGCTGTCGGTACAGACGGGAATATCAAGCTCTCGGGTAACTGTTTAGCGGAAACTCGGCAGAGCCTCGTTACCGCCGTAAACAGTTACCCTCGAGCTACATATTCCGGTCTGTACCGGCAGCCGGTGTAAGATCATTATATTCTTCAATTCTCCTTCAGTTTCATATAGCTTCAAACACACGATTATATATCACTTACACACAGTATATACAATCAATTTGACACGACATATCCTTCAAATAATACACAATTATCAAAGTCAAGGCTTTAAGTTTTACCTATATTGCAGGTTTCCCACTAATGCATTTCCAATATGTTATAAAATTGTCATAGAAGCTCCTGCGGCAGTTGGCATTAAAACGCAAATAGATAGCCTGGTTACTATAGAAATGTCTACAAGTTTATATCATCATACATGTCTCGTTATAAATTTTAATATTGTTTAAAATAATGCAAAACAAAGTATATATTTAGAGTTTTTGTTTGTATCGAATGTAGAACAATAGCTTAAATAATGATAATAATTATCTTAAAAATTACGATTTTAATATAGTAATATAATTTGATGTTGAAATGTGAACTCGAACTAAACTGTGATATATATACATTTATATTCAAAACCATGTGAAAATTATCAGATTTAACAAATCTGTAAGTTCAAAGAAAAATGACTTCCAGATTTCATTTGTAGGAAATAAGGTCGTCAAGGGGGATTTGAAAGGAACCATTTGAGTTGCCTAGGGACCGTAGGCTCGATCCATCTGAACCTTGCACCTTTTCTTATTTGTTGCTGTGGACGTGCTTTAAAGGTTCCTTCTTTCTCTTTTTATATAAGTTTGAAAAAGTTGAAACCCAAGAAAATGTACCAAAAAAACACATCAATATTATAGTTGCATCTGCACAAAAAATAACGAATATACGAGTACAGTAATCTCTGTTCCGAAACGAATGAATTACTTGTATCAAAATTTGTATCAAATAAAATAAAATCCTGGCCATATTTGTTTATATTTATGATATACTATTGTGTATAGATAGACTTACTTTTGAGACTTGCATGATCCGGTCTGCCAAGGCTTGTTAAATCTAGTTGCATTTCATTATCTCACATTATAAACCTGAGTCTCACTTTGGCTGCATCATTCTGTCTCTGCTAGCAATGGACCTCCCATTTTATAATCATTAAAGGAAAGGATTCATAAAAGCTAATTGTTGACAATTGAAGACTAAAATAAGCACGATTTATTATACTGATTTGGTAGAGGTAAGGGTTAACATTCGAAATGTGTCTTTATACTGGTATTTTTAATAATCATCTTAAGGGTATTTTTATACTACCTTTACGTGTATTTTTTACGATTAAGCAATACTTGTCTAAAGTGTACTTCAAGACACCACAAATATTACAAACAAACAAAAAAACAAAACATGCGTGACAAAATTAATTTAAACCGTTTCGATTTTAGTAGAATGTCTTTAATATCAGACAGGATTATCTTTTGTTTACACTGGTGCTAGAAAACACTGTTCCACACCCCGACTCTTCATTCGTGTATGACAAGTCGAGTCCTGAAAATGATGCCCTCCCCACGCGCATTCTATGAATGAATTGCGTTCTTAGGATGTCGTCATTTTGCTATTATCAATTCATCAATGAAGTTGTAAATTAATACGTTTCAATAAGAAACAAGATGGTCATAATGGCACTTATATGCTTAATATTTACATGCTTACTTTACCATCTAACACATCAATCAATTTCAAAAATTTGACATAAGGATTATCTTTACCTTCTGATTTATTTTTTCCGGATTCAAAGATTCAAAATTTAGTAATACATGTTTACATGTTTGATAAGTTTAATGTGAATTTTTCAGCATGTATAAGCATATTTCTACTGCATTACTAACGCAGTAATGACTATTTCCGGATACTTTGACCTCATTTGGTAATTTACATGGGTTGTCAGTGCTGTTTGTTATGTACACATGCTTCCTTATGCTTACTTCACAGTATTGCTCTTATAAAAACATTTTCAAAATTTTCATGAAAATTAGCATGAATCTGGAGGCATGCTGCTTCAAAGCATGATAATAATTGTGCAAATTCCTTACACATGTGATTTTCATCTTAATATTTATTATCTGCTTTCAATGTGTATTGTATTTAAGAAATGTAGCGTAATATGGATATAACTTCCAATTTACCCAGTTTATGACCCTTATTTATTATGTCTTCAATTAATTTCTTTGTTATCAGTATAACAATGCGGTGATTGGCACATGCTATATCCTGTGACATGTATTGCATCAATTACTCTGCTTTTTTACAATGTAAAAAGTAATGCATACTTATTTATTAGCGCAATATTCTCTTCATGTACGATAACTTTTTCTTATGACAGATTTGAGGTATATCAGTTTTGAAAAAAGCAAACATTTAAAAACGGAGCTTTAATGTCATTGTGAGATATGTTCAGTTGGTAGTATATTAAATTTTTGATTGGTTGTTTCAGACAGTCTTTTATTATTCAAGTATATTATAAATGCAATACCTTTACGAAATAAGATATCCTTCTCTCAAACCAAAAACAAGATATTTACTTACTCGCAACTTTTTAGAACAGTACATGTATAGACTTGTGGAAACACCATCCTTACTCATATGTGTGTATTCTATTTCATCAAAGTCCGCTGATAATTTTGTGTATAGCGCATTCATATTTTTATATTTTAATCATTAATGATTATATGAATAAATATAAGCTGCTTTAAACCACTTTTTGGAATCAGTTCAATTCTTCAATAAGGAGTTGTTCTGTTCTAATATTAAAACAACAAAGTTGCAAAATTTTATTTAGGAAAGTACTTAAACCTTAACAATGTAACAAGAAACGTATGGTAAAACATAACTTTTAAGCACTTATGTACAATTTGTCTGATTAAGAATTCATCATATACAATGCGTAAACATTTCTTCAAAGAATACTTTCACAGATGCTAAAACGGTTTGTCAGACATAACATATGGTGGTATTAACTCCATTAGCAGTTAAGAGAAAGATGCAAAACACACAAGAAGCCTCACATTTGTCTAATCCAATGAACGAAAATATAAAATACAATTTAAGCTAATAAGGTACATCATTGCTGTGGAACTGTTTAAATGCTTTAGTACTACAATTTGCAGATATTGTCTTAAAACTAACTAGGGTACGTCTAGGATACAACCAGGTTTGTGTGTAAAACGGCTTTTAAATATTACCAACGTAACAAAAATGCATGTACAAATAAAAATTTCTTATTCCAGGGCATACTTAGTAAATATCCTGACAACGAAATAAAAGTTTCTTGTAACTATGTAAAAAAGAAACAATTGATATTATATATTTCGAAAGTATTACAAAGCTTCACATCAGTAAAATTTCAGTTATTTTTAATTGAAATATAACTTTTATATGTACGTGTTAGTATAAATTTGTGGTTAGCAATGCGTTTTATTTGCAGCAATACTCTAAATTATGTGTGTGTGTGTGTGTGTGTGTTATCATTCCAAAATAAAGAAAGTGTTTTGTAAAGCTATTCAGTACTGTGAAACGACTTATTGCAATTTTAAAGGCACATTTTCACCAAATATGCTAGTATTTTTATTTATCAAAATTGTTTTAATGTTCTGTAACAAATTTAGAAGAAAGAAATACTATTGGTCATATAACTGAACCACCATTTGATTTGCTATTTTAAAAATATACAATTATAGTGTTTCGGTATTTTTGTATTGAAGTGAAGATATTACATGTACTTTATTTTTTATTATTAAACACAAATTTGCCACTTCTCAAGAAGAATTTATCTTTACTGAAGCATAATGTGCCTTTACGCTTTCGATAAACAATCTTGCCGTCCGTACGTTTTATTATTTTCTGATTATGTTCAACTGCCTTTTCTAAACACACATACGTCTTGTAAACTTCGTTTTGTGTCAAATGAACGATTTATTCTGCGAGGGATAACAACCTTTGCATTTTTTTATTCTAGATGACATGTGTCTGGTCCATCTTTTAAAGAGTAACTGTGACGTTGTAACTAGCATATCTAGATAATTCCAAGTCTACCAAGCTTAAAAGTGATTTTCTAAAAACAATATTGTATTTTCAAGATAAAATCCATGAAATTATTTCTCTTTTATTCTAGTTAATGTATGATAAGCGATCCTTTAACTTTTACCCTTTGATATGATATATTCTGCAGTTAATGACATTTTGACATGATACTACGTGGGACCTTTTCCTTCTCAGAAATATCAGAGTATGATGTATTGGAATAATTTATAGAAAAAGCGTCTAATCAATATGATTTATAGATCTGATACACGCATCAATATGACAATGATCGTTTAAATATTATTCATATCAGTTTCTCCCACACCGATCAATAAATGAATTGTAACCGAAATAAATAATTAACTAATTAACCAAAAAAGGCCATGATGAAAACTCAAAAAGAAATATAAAAGTTTTCTATTTGAAATAAATATTTATAATAAAAGGTAACAAAAAAGTAAAATAAGATAGAATAATTTTTAAGAATGATATTGCCTCGTAAAATATATTCATCAAGAAAAAAATTGACAATATTATGATATGTATTATTCTGATTTTGCTTAAATGTATATTTCTCTTGCCAGATGCATTTTCAAATTGCATCTTATTATTGTTAAAACAATCTTATATCTTTTTAAGCACTTTTTACCTGTTATCTTAACCTTTGACATATTTACAGCATGATCATAAAATATGATGACTTTTTAAGTATCAAAAAAAAGCATTGCATGGAGTAAATAAATTGAAACGTGTTATAAAATTTACGCAACTTGAGTTTTCCGGTAAATAATTTTAACTGAACGGATTAAACAGATGTCTGAGGTAAACATTTATCGTTCCAATTTCATCAGAGAAAAATTTTTGTTTAGCCATACAAAACAAATTTAATCTTAAATTTTGAAGGAATTTGTTCTTCATGCAACCATTAAAACCAAGAATAAATCGGTATGGTTATATCTGTAACAGTCAAATTCAAAGTGTAATATATTTTGTACAGCAATAGAAATTCCAGCAATTTTTGAAATTACAAATACACCTAGAATAATTTATATTTACCTTTGTTATGCTCATAAATAAAATAGAGGGGAAAAATAGAATATCTATAGAACGCAAAAAAGGACAGATTTTAAAATGCCAAAGGTTCGGTTCGCTTGAGCTTGTTCATGGTCAGTAGTTGTAATTGCAAGCTACCGTCAAAGCCCCCTAGCACCGACTTTAGTCTCTTTTGAACATAAAAACTAAATAATTATTAAGTTTAATAGTTGCTGAATGATACAGGAAATATATAGCTTTCATGTAATTCTTCTGAAACTATCTGTACAATATATTATAATGTCATGGTAATATTTACATCTTTAAAAAACCTGTTTGATTTTCTGATACAATACAATATCCGAAAATGTACTGATTGATCTAGTAGCTGAACATCTTTTGCTTTTTGCTTTAACTTCAGATATAAGTATAAAATTTACACCTTAAATCCGATAATTTAGCATAAAAAGACAAATGTTTCACCTTTTTAAGAAGGAAACATTATTTATTTCTTATAATATGTATGAACCTAGTTTAATGAAAATGATTTTTTAAGTTCGAAATTCATTTTTTAATTGATTCGTATGCTTATAAAATACTAAACGATATTTCTGTTTCGTTTCCATAACATTGGTGTGGATAAAAACTATGTAAGTACATACAGAGCTTCCACCTACAAGTAAATTTTTTTTATCTTTTCCAATTTTCTTACATTTCTTACGAAGTAAAATGATATGAATAACTGCAAAGTAGATACAGATTTTGTTCTGTTTTGTTTTCATTTATAACATAATATGCGTATGCATATATATTCTCTAATTTATATCTAAAATAATGGTGTACTCGGGAAGATCAGTTAACTTACGATTTGCCTATGGTGTCATTATACAGAAAGTATGATTTTGTCCATTTCTGCTTCAGATCATGTTAGATATAAACGTATAAGTTTCGCTTCAAAATTATGATCTTATCTCTTTGATTTATTTAACTTTTAACGTGTAAACAATATTGGCGCATCACGCCTGACCTATGAACAATAACTTATTACGCAGCAAGCGAAAAGTTCCCATGGTAATGAAATTAGAACGGCGTTCATTAGTGTAGCAGAATTAGCTGAACTATCAATTATTGTGACAAAAGGAACATGAGGAATAATCATATAAAATAAGGAAACTTCTGAAATGACATAAATAATAGATATATTTGCTGTTAAAATCAAACATGTTAAAAGACAATCCGATGAACGAGATCATAATTATTTAAATAATAAATATGAAAATACCAACAAAATAATATAATAATTGTTACTCACATGTCACAGTTCAGTGTCAACGGCATACATTCCTCACTTTTAATCAAATCCATTTTCTCTTATTTTGTTTTTATAACTATTTATAAATTTGTGATATTCTATATGATTTGATTCATGCTTCTCACAACGTAAGTCATTTAAAACTACAAACAACAGTTTAATTACGCTCATTAACTTTCATTTGTTATAAACAGTTAAATAATTATAATATTTTATAAAATAAATTAATTCGTCAGGTATTACATTTATATTCGGCAAACAGTATCTGAAGCTAATCGTTTATTACTTCCAAAGGTAAAACACATTGTCATCGTTTGAGAACAAAAGCTCAAAACAAGATAAGATCAAAGATCTATATTAAATAATACAGCATTATATAACGTAAAACCAATATTCCCTTGAACATTTCAATAACGAGATGTAGGATGTTGTTCCTCTGATATTAGAATTCCTCTCAATTTCCATCAATGAAAATTAATTAGAAATGAAATATGTGCCTTTTGAAATGCATCGGAAACAAAAACGAAATTGATTTCATGCTTGTTTTATGGATATGATTTGTTTTCAAACATACTCATAACCCATTACGCGATATACACGCCTTTTAACGCCTTTTTCACCCCCCCCCCTTTTTGTTGTCTCAAATGGTGAAAAAATGCCTTATTTAGGCCCCAACACTTGTTTTTGTTTGAGAAATGTTGTTGTTAAAAAAGTGACCACTTTTTCGGCGCGGTCCCCCAATAGTTTGGGGGGTTTAAAGGGGGACCGAGTCCCCCTCATCGCCAAGAATATTTTGGACTTGTGAGAGGCTATAAATGACCCAAATTGATCATAAGGTAACGTGTAACCAACGCTGAAAAGCATTTGACTCTATCTCAATCCATTGAGAAGTTGCAGCACTTTGAAATCAATTTTGATGGAAAAAAATCAATGCAAAATAGCGATTTTTGGCAATTTTGAGATGTCCTCTCGTTGCCATGGTAACAGAAAATCTAAGCCTGAGCATGTTGTTGCAAGGGCAATGGTCCAGTCAACATTTGTGCCAAGTTTGATTCGTGTTGAAGCAGATTTTCTAGTATTATAGCAATTTGAACTTGTAACGGGAGACTTTTCAATGAAAACAGCCATTTTTCACAAAATGCTCATGAAGTAATGGGTTAAATAGACACAGACAATGAACTTCTAGACGGCAACATAATTAAAGTGTACCTTTGTATATTTGAAAGTGGTTAAGCAAATTAATAATTTGATTAAAATCTTCATTTTTCGATATACTGTTTTATGTTAAACCTATTTTTGATGCAAAATACATCAACTACATTGATGTTCAAAATGTTCAAAATCAAGGGGGACTGAAATTATAATGGAAACCAGCGGGTGCATTAGCAACCCAGCTAAACAACAACATTACAAAAAAAGTATAAGAGCAAATAATTTTCAAAAACAATGAAGGGCTGATGAGGGAGGCTTATAATAGCTCAATAGAAAATAACCTCGGGAGCAAAGATCTGATTAAACAGCTGATTTTCCTTTATTATTATTCTTGACATCTAAACGCTGAAAAATAAGATATTTACAAACAACATTTTATAACCCCTGGGACAGTCCTCGGATTAATTTACCATCAAATGCATTTTTTATTACATTTGAGAACATTTCATTCTTAATCTCATATTAAAATGATTTATTTTACAAACTTTATTTTTCAGTAAAAATTACTTTCATTAAAATTAATTATATAATGTTGTTACCATGAAATTTATACAACACATAATTATGTCACTTCTTGACTTGTACTGTCTATAGGTAATTGTATAAAATGTTTGTTTTAAAATGTTTAAGCAATGGTATATTGTTCAATGTTACACAAGCTAGTGTATTCTTAATCTGTTTTGAAAAATCATTTCCTCTTACTGTTACTATATATAATAAATATCATTTGGCCATTTTGTACAAGTCATGTTATAGTTACAAAAACGTTAGAATACGTCAAGTCTTAGTTTAAATTATATTTATTCGATAAATTGTGCATATAAAACATTTACATTTTTCAACAAAGAAAGACTCGATTATAAAAGAAGTAAAATACTTTTCAGTACTGGTACGAAAATTGCACGCTCGCGATCATAATTAATCACAGAAATGTTGAAATATAATACATATGTAATAATGTAAGGATATGCTTAATCAGCATTTTTATTGCAACGGAAAACGCCACAACCTAATGTGAAATTTATCAATGCATCTTACTAAATGGCAAGTCAGAAAAGATGGGGGGCGATATGAAGCACTTTATATAAAAAAATTTTTTTTACAATCAATGGAAGGAGTAGTTAGTCAGTATACATCATTGTCCACTTAAAACAATAATATTTAACAAAAAACAAGGTAAATTACTTCACTAATGGCCCTTTTCTTGGGATTATTTAAGATTTACAAAAAAAAACCACTTGTAACGGGAAACATTTTATGGTATCAATAATGTCTTTCATTATTCTTTTGTATTGACAATGAAACTTTCTTTAGTATGATTTTGTTTTTCATTTGGTTCAACACAATTTAGGTCACATGGCTCCGTAACAGTAAATATGAATTTGGCTAACTTAGGGCGTTACAAAGAGAGCCCGTGAATTCATGAAGTTGAAATCGTGAATTCGTGAAGTTGAAATCGTGAATTCGTGAAGTTAAAGTCATGAATTCATGAAGTTGAAATCGTGAATTCGTGAAGTTAAAGTCATGAATTCATGAAGTTGAAATCGTGAATTCGTGAAGTTGAAATCATGAATTCACGAAGTTGAAATCATGACGTTGAAATCTTGCATTCGTGAAGTTGAATTCGTGAATTCGTGAAGTTGAAATCGGGAATTTATGAGATGAAATCGGGTGTTCATGAAGTTAAAATGTCCCTACCTATCCCAGCATAATTTCAATTCTTCAAACGACTTTATTAATTATTTCAACCGTTTAGTGAAAAAACTTACAAAATGCAGAAATTATGATAGAAAGCAGATATTATCGTAATATTATATTATAATCCAGCTCAGTAAAATAATAATGATAAAAGGGACGATAAAACAGGAAATGTTGTCAACAAGCTTGCATGAGGTGGGTGCGAGCAGGAAATAGCTTAAATATACTGATCATATTGGTATTATAATATATTATTAAATTTGAGGGCTAGAAAGTGTTTGTAAAACAAAGATAAGTTTTTAAAAAACTGAAAATGAATGTCATAAAACTTACACGATACAAGTTGCATCGAACGGAACATAATCTCCAATAAAGTCTTGACCTGTTACCACGGGTGTATATTCCGTGCATACAATAGCATCAGAATCTATTGAAGACATACTCATTGTTCAAAAAATATGACACAATATTATCATTAATCATAACACTGTATTAACATTGTTTCTTCAATTTTCCTTCAATTTCATATGGCTTTAATCACACAATTATATAACATTTGCACACAGTATAAAAAATTAATTTGGCACGAAATATCAATCAAATGATACACAATTATCAAAGTCAAAGCTTTAAGTTTTACCTATATTGCAGTTTCCCACTTAATTCATTTCCAATATGTTGTTTTAAAATTGTCATATATGCTCCTGCGGCAGTTGGCCATTTAAAACGGCAAATAGATAGCTTGGTTACTATAGAAATGTCTACAAGTATATAACATCATCATACATGTCTCGTTATAAATTTTAATATCGTTTTTTTTAAAAATGATACAAAACAAAATTACATGTTTCGTCTCAAATGTAGCAGAACAAATAGCTTCCAATATTTTAATTTTACGATTAAGATATAGGTATTTTAATCTTGATATTGAAATGTTGAACGCAAATCGAAAACTATGCATCAATGATATTTACATGTACATGTTTATTCAAAACCACACAAATATTATCAGATTTAATAAATCTTGGAGTTCAAGTGAAAGAGCTTTCCAGATTTTATTTTAAGTGATTTGATCGTCAAAGCGAATTTGAAAGGAAAACCATTCAACTCCCGATAGGGGGCGCGGCTGGCACTTACTTTGTATTTACCTTTATCGTCCATAAACAGGCTCAATCCATTCGAACATTCAAACCATATCTAAAATTTGTCGTAGTGGGCGTTCTTAAAATGATTCATTCTTTATTTATATTTATATCAGTTTTGAAATCGTCAAGAAAAGGAAGCATTACCAAAAACATCAATATTATTAGTTTTGCAACTGCAGGACAAATGTAACGAATATTACAGCAGTCTCTGTTCCAATATCCATAGTGATAAACTTGCTTTTATCAAACATTGTATCAAATAAAAAGAAAACCATTGCCATTTGTCGCTCAATAACAAACAATATTTATGATATACTAATATTGTGTATATTTAAGAGACTTGCGCTTGATCCGCGGTCCGCCGGGGGCCGTTAAAACTAGTTGAATTTGGTCAACGTTTTCGTTATTTCTCTTTTAAAGTTCCCAGTCTTACTTTGGCTTGGCATCATTTTTGTCTTTCTGCTCGCAAAGGACCTCCCCCTTTTAAAGTGATTAATGAGATGAACGTCATTATTGTGTCAAAGTATATATTAAATGATAAAAAAAGTAAAGAAAGTTCGTGATCCCTTCTGTAAATATAGTTTCCTATTTTTTCAATTAACATTTAAGGCCCATTATTCCTTAGAAGAAACGATTTAAAAAAGCTTTTATTTTGGTTTTCTATTATTATTTTCAAAATGCTACTCATTGGCCAATTTAACCATCTTTTGCTTATGTTGCTTTCCGGCAAATAGTACCATTACAGTAATTTAGTAATTAGAATTGAAGGAAAAATTACTACTTAGTTTCTATTTTGTTTCTTTAATGACAAACAATTTCACATTTAACACACATTTCTACAGGTGATAAGTATCTAACATGTTCTTAAACTATTATTTGAATGTTATAAAACTGCTGCTTGACCTTTCTAGAGAAAGGAAACAAAATATTTCTGCGGCATAATGTGATTTTAAAAGAAAATGAAAACATTCGCACTGTTTATTATTTAAAACAAGTCACTAATGCGTTTTCATATTTAGCGATTGTAACAATAGTGATTACTGCTGGAATTTCACATTATCCATTTCATTTATTTCTTGATTGCCACAGATAATGCTTTTAATACAGCCCTCCGTCTTCAAGTCGTCATTATTGTAAATTATCAGGAGATTATAAATTTTTGCAATGCAATAAATAATTCATCAATTTTATTTCTATGTTTTTGAATCTCAAGACCAACATTTGCTCTTTCACTGACACTGATTGTTTAGGTTGGCTTTTAGAGTATTATGTTAAGGTCCTGAGTTTTTGAAAATCATTAAAATAATCCTCATATTAATTAAAATCATAATAATAATCATCTTCAAAGTTATGCTCATCAAAAGTGTAATTATCATTGATAGTGTTCGTATAATGATGGTGATAAATTTTTGATGATGATGATGATGTTGATTATTATTATTATTTTTATTATTATTATTATTATTATTATTATTATTATTATTATTATTATTATTATTGGTGATGATGATAATGAGGATTGCGACAACGACAACGACGACGAGGATGATGATGATATACAATGTAAATGACTAAACCGTTGGGTTATATAAAACAAGCTTTATTATCATAATCCAAAATAAAATTATGTTCTGTTCTGTTCCAAAAAATACTACACATAAGATAGGTTTAAGATTTACCGAGACTAAATATACATAGGAGCTCGAAAACGAGACCGCAGAATTGCGGCGCATATGTTCGATCCTGTACCGGACTATCCCTAAAATAGAGTATCTTGGCGTTTCCCTTTTTTGGGAGTTATATTCCTTGCTTATGTAGTCAGGTGTTGGCAAATAAAGCTCTTCTAGAAGCTATTTTAATTGAGAGCATATTTGGCGTAACACTGCATTTCTATACCTTATTCATCGATTTCCTAAAATTCAATCAGCATGGCATAATGTCTGTATGAGCGAGTGAAACAATACTGTGAACAGTGATATGACGGTGCAATTTCGACCGTTGAGCGCACACCAGCAACTCTAAGTATAACCTTTGACACCCGTGTCAAGAATTCGATTATTAATTTGAGAATGTCTCAGTGACCCATTCATATATACGAAACACGGATTTATTTTTTATGCTTATTTGTTTTGAAATATAACTATTATTTGTACGTTTTGGTATATAGTTGTGATGAGCAATGAGCTTTTATTTGCAATATTATCCTTCTTTGTTATCATACAAAATGAAGAAAGTGTTTTGTAGTACGCTATTGTTAAACAAACAACGACTTATTGCAAATTATATCCTAAAATGCAGGTTTTTTCTTTAATCAAAAACCCTTTAGTTTTGACTTTCTTTTACAATTTTAGAAAACATCTATTGGTCATAAAGCTGAACAATCTATTGTTTGGTTGCTATTTGGACATAAGTACAATTATAGTGATTAAGTAATTTTGTATGAAAGTCATCTTTTTATGTACATTTATCTTGTACCTTTTATGTTAGTAAACACATATTTGCAACTTCTCAAAAATAAAAAATAAAAATATTTTCTAAACTCTTGTACGTTCTACGTTCAATGATCAAATTATTTTTAAAAATTAAGGGATTTCAACCTTTGCAATTTTTATATTCTAGATAACATGGGTCGTGCCCTTTTTTCAAAGTGACATTTGACATTATAAATATTCTGATCATTTAGCAAAGCTTCATAACATATAATCCCCTTTCAAAATTCCATTTTATTTAGTTCCGCCCATTGTTTTTTTTCGTTTAGGGCACACGTATTATTTTACTTGAGGAACATATGCCGCTTTTCATTGGATGGCACTTGCAACACATATTTGCAAGTTCTCAAAAATAAAAAATAAAAATATTTTCTAAGGGATAATGTGCTTTATTTTCTGATTATGCTCAAATGCCTTTTCTAAACACTTGTACGTTCTACGTCCAATGATCAAATTATTTTGATAATTAAGGGATTTAAACCTTTGCAATTTTTATATTCTAGATAACATGGGTCGTGCCCTTTTTTCAAAGTGACATTTGAAGTTGTAAATATTCTGATCATTTAGCAAAGCTTCATATCATCTGGCCCCCTTTCAAAATTCTATTTAGTTCCGACCATTGTTTTCTCGTTTAAGGCACACGTATTATTTTACTTGGGGACCATATGCCGCTTTTCATGGAACGGCACTTGTGTGTCACATTGAAGGTTCCATGATAACCGCCATAGTTACACATCTGTGGATGTTTCTAAATTCAAAAGTGTACCAGTTCATGTTAAATGTTGAATTCTGCTTCAGCCGGCTAGGGGTCGTAGACGGTGGTTTGCCCTTAAAAGTGCCGTCCATGAACAGGTACAATCAAACCGAGCCTGCAACATTTTCAATTGTGTCGTGTTGGGCTTTCTTTAGGGATTCTTATTTTCTCTCTTTTAGCTAGGTAATTCTAAGTCTATCAAGCTTTAAAAATGATTTTCTCAAAACAAAATTGTAAAGAATTTTTAAGATACAATTCATGTAAATATATCTTTTTTATTCTAGGTAATGTATAATAAGTGATCCTTTAACTTTCAACCTTTGATACATTCATATTTCTATGCTATATTCTGCAGTTAATTACATTTTGACATGATAGTGCGTGGAGCCTTTTTCTTCACAGAAATATTAGAGTATGATGTATTGGGGTAATTAATAGAACAAGCGTCTAATCAATATGATTTTTAGATCTGATACACGCATCAATATGACAATGATCGTTTAAATATGATTAATATCAGTTTCTCCCACACCGATCTATACATGAATAGTAATTAACCATCCATAAAACAGGTCATGAAGAAAAACCGAAAATACAAATGTATATATAAACATGTTCGTTTTGAAATTGATATTTAAAATAATAAGTTACACAAATGTAAAATAAGATAAGATAATTGTAAAGACTCATCTTACCTCGTAAAATATTTTCATCAACTAAATACAATGTAATTGATAATAATTTGATATTAATTACATCTTACTATTGTTTAAACTTATATTAAAGCTTAAAGTATATAAAAGCATTTATTTTTTTATTTTTCTTATAAGCATCATTTACATTTTACCCTTACGTTTGTTAACCTTTGATATATTTACGGCATAATAATGAAACATGATGCCTATTTAGGTATCAAATAAGCATTGCGTTGAGTATGTAAATAAATTCAAAATATTTTATAAAATTAACGCAACTTGACGTTTCCGGAAAATAATTTTAACTTAACGGATAACAGATGTTGAAGGTATACATGTATTACTCTAGTTTCAACAGACTGAGAAAATGTTTGTTTAGGCAAACAAAACAGATTTAATCTTGAATTTTGAAGGAATTTGTTCTCCGTGCAGCCATTAAAACCAAGAAACCAAATCGGTATGTTTATATCTTTTACAGCCAAATTCAATGTTTTATATGTTTTGAACAGCAATAGAAATTCCAGCATTTTTTTACATTACAAATACACCTTTAATCGTATTTATTTATTAGAGAAAAACAAAATCCCCCGACAAACACTCACAAAATGACGGCATTTTAAAATGTTGCAGGTTTGATTTGATTGAGCATTTTCCCGGACGGCAGTTGTATTTTTAAGCTAGCGTTGACATTCCCTAGCACCGACTTAAGTCTCGTTTGAATTTAATGACTTAATTATTAATAATTCAAATAGTTGTTGAATAATACAGGTTAACTATCATGTCGTTTTCCTGATATTATCATAATTTTATAGCCTCAACTTAACAAAGTATTGAACA
Organism: Ruditapes philippinarum; assembly: GCF_026571515.1. Classification (NCBI taxonomy): domain Eukaryota; kingdom Metazoa; phylum Mollusca; class Bivalvia; order Venerida; family Veneridae; genus Ruditapes; species Ruditapes philippinarum. The sequence continues at coordinate 413,542 of NW_026863506.1, forward strand.
GGAAACCATATATATATATAATATATATGGAGAGATGAATAATATTGCATATCTTGTTATAACAGTAATATATAATGTTAACAACTGATTTTTAAAAATTGACTCTTCATGTTATATAAATAAATATTATGTCTTTATTGAGGCAGTCCGCGGTCGGTTGGTAAGGTAAGTGATTGCATTTGGGAAGGCTATTTAGCTTACGACAGCGACTCTACCCGGGTGTCCGCTCTTGATTAAAAACATGCATACAGTGGTATCTGAGGTCTTCTTCCATTAAGATGTCAAGTCCCAATATGACCATGACTGTGTCATTGTGATTCAATGTTCAATGCAAATATGTTCAATGTTTACCTGACCTCTCGTTATAAATATTAAGTTGGTTGCTATCGAAATGGAGAGATCTCAAGCTGCAATGCGCGGAAGAACTGAATGAAGTTATGTCAAGTTAGTCTTTCAGTTTTATACTCGACTTACTTTAAGATTTCCCATGTAAATATTGATTGATCCAGTTTAATCCGTGAGAAGAGTCAATGCCCCTATTAATTTTGTACAACAGGTGGAACAAGTTAAATGTTGATGCTGCACATCGAAGACGCCGCAAAATGATGTGAATAATCACAGGTAATGTACAAAATCAGCAAATTGCTCTCTGCAGTTGAATATCCGAAGCAGTAATTATTTTTCTGGTATTTTTTAATCATTTTTTTGGTATGTGCTGCTTGTTTAATAAATGAAGACAAAAACAAACTTGAGAACAAAAGTGTGTTCCGGTGCCGGGAATCGAACCCGGGCCGCCTGGGTCTACAACCTAATGCATAAATTTGCAAAGTAATGCCATGTCAGAAATTCTGAATACTCAGTAAACAATGTTTGTCTGTTTTGACAAAGATTGAAAGGTCTGCTCCAAGCAAAATAAATTGGGTAACAAATAAAAATGAAATGATTGGTATACTTAAAATAAATTAAAGACAAAAACAGAGGTAGAGAAATACGGTAAACTAGTTTTTATTGAACTTTTGAACCTACTTTTGTTGTTATTAAATGATTTGTATGAATGAAATAATAAAGAATGAAATGTTTTGTAATGAAATATTACACGTTTGTTCGGTAAATATGGTAAATTACCCAAATAGTATATACGGTAAAGGCCCTATACCAAATCGGTACGGGTCAACCCGGCACAGGTCAACTCGGCCCTCTATTAAAAACCTATATTAGGATAAAAGTTGTTAAGTTAATAAAAAAATTAAGGAGTAAATTACTATCAAAGTGTTCAGAAGTACGATCACTTACACACAGAAATTGAAAACGTTGGCAGTGTACATGTACCACAGATATATGTACAATTTAGCTCCTTGTATGTACGTATTGTTTGAAATTATCTTTATGTTAAATATTGATCGATAAGTAAAGTTTTTATAGATTAAATTTTTAAGACAATAAATGTTTTTTTTTTAATACGGTTTGTTCTTTAAAACGATCAATGTTGTTTTAACGTTATTTAAAAAAAAATCTGAAGTAGGCAAAACATGCATATCAGTTGTAAATTCTTCCTTTCTCTACAAATTCACATAAAAATTGGAACTGTCATCAATAAAACTTTTCAATGGTCTCTTACTCTGAAAATGTTAAACAATGTTTCAAAAGTTATGATGAAAACATATAAAAAGTAATAAAAGTAATCATTGCCAGTAATATATAATTATGGGCCGAGTTGACCCGTGCCGAGTTAGAATAGGACCGAGCTGGGGGGGGGGAAGAGCACGTTTTGGGGCCGAGCTGACCCTGATTCAGTATATACAGTATAGAAATAATGCATGCTAAAATAACCCAAGAAGGCGACTACGAAAATAAGATTTGTAAACATGGTTCATAACTTATATTAAAAATTAATAACAACAAAAATACGTTTTTAATACATTCATTTATATCAATTTCGTAGACCCGATCTTATTTTCGCTTTACACTGCCATTTCGTACCTATGTATTTTCGGCTCAAACTGCACTTTTTTAGATATTTTTTTATTCTCAAATTTTGATTTGCTGTAAAAATCATTCAAAGAATGCATAAATATATGATCAACATAATTATTTAAACAGATAAATGCACTATTTCAAAAATAAATCTTATTTTCATAGCCGCGAATTTGTTTTCGAGAAAATAGCTAACACGTGTGGTTTAAACACCTAAAATGGATTTAGGTTTCAAAAAAATCCACCTAGCCTACAGTGTCAAGAAATACTCCCCGACGGACCGAGGCATAATTAAATGATTGTATGCTAAATTAAAGATTTTCAATTCAACCCCTTTTTATTATTTTCAAAATGTACGTTTACACTTAACTGTGGTAGTTGTAAAACATATTCTATATATCGTCGATACAATGACCACTATAATTAGACGCCTTGCAGAATATAAGGTCAATTTCAGGTCACTCATGTTTTATTTAGTGGAGGCAGAAAGCTGTTTACTGATAAGCCTCCAGAACAAGTTTAAAGAGAAGTTATATCACAATAATCATACTTTAATTGTTAAAATAAGCAGTTGTTATTAGCGAAATATATCTTAAATGTTTCATAAATTTGTGAATTATTTGATGCTTTGTCTGTTGGTTTATTTTGGGTTCGTTTTATGTAAAAATTAAGGATATTACTTAATGGTGAATAAAATAGTTTAAAAAACTAATGAAATATCAAAAATGAAATATTGTAATGAAATATTTTTCATAATATACAAAAATGGTAACATTATAATATTAACATCTCACGGTCGACTCTCAACATACAATATTTCTTTTGTTGAAAACACATGAAAACCGTGCATTTACAGAATAAAATGTTGCGGAAGAAGATATTATACTACTTTTTTAAATAGGTTTTTAACAAAACAAAACATATTTATTTCATACACAGGCATTCTTATTCAAATTTATGGATGCTCAAATAGGCAAAACACAGAAAACATCATGTCATTCTATGTACTTAGATTCCTAAATACGTATTGTGGAGAAAGGATGCATGGACAAACGCTGTAAAAAAGATTTGACCAGGAAAATTAAAGCCCTGGCAACCAACAAATAATTCTTTGCATGCATTTTACGCTTTATAATGTGACAAATTGTTTTGCTTCATGATTTTTACTATGTTTCGTAACATAAATCATTTTTAAGTAACTGGCAAGTCTAATAATTTCTCCATTCCACATAGTAAATTAATTGTTAGCAAAAAATAAAAGTGTAGCCTTAATTTTATTAACAGGCTTTTCTGCGGAAGTGGAAATATTTTAAATGACTGGGTTATGCATTTCAGAAGTCAAAGAATATCTGTATAATTTGGATAGATGTTACACAAATATTTGTATATAAGCCAGTCTGTTGTTTTCATATTTTTGTATTCTGATATTTCTTATAATATTGGTAGTTTGAATTGTAGTTTTGAAACTGAGTTTATGCCTGAGGTTAAAAATAGATTAAAGATAATTCAAAATAAATCAATGACAATTTAGGTTGCATGGATTTGATCATATTTTTTTCTTTATCAGGTAAGCCTTGTAACGTATGTTATTTGTACACTGCGTCTTCCTTGCCAACACTCGTAAGTTTCTCATAATAGAACAGGCTCGTACATGTCGAAACACTGGTAAATAATTTAATAATAATAATAATGATAATAATGATGATGATGATGATGATGATGATGATGAAAACTTTATTTAAAGGCAATAGTTTGGCAATTTCAAGCTTCGTTTTGAGTCTCTATCAAAATGTACATATAGTATACAGTTCAAACAAATGATTTATATAAAGATACAAATTGTTTATCTAGTATTAAAATGATTTTGCATATATTCAGGGAGGAGAGTGTTTAGGGACTTATATAATAAACTGGCGTTTTTATAATTTACTCTCAGATAATTTTATCAATGCAGTTTAATTAAGAAAATTACTTAGGGCATTGAATGTTGGTATATGTAGCTTATCCAAGATTTTTATTTCCAAATAATAATGGATCAGAAGTGTTTTTTGTCTGCAGAAATGGATAGTTTATTAAAGTAAAAAATAATTAGATTTCTATACAGACAAAAAAGTATAAAGAAAAAAACCCAAAGACAAGGTCAGTACACTCTTTTCCATGAACTTAGGCTATTAGCAGACAGCTTTCTGCCTCCAGAGATTACCTGTGGTCAGTAATGATATGCAGCGTTCTATTTTTAGTAATTTTGAAAGGGGTCTATAAAGATTGAACATGCATTACGGTAATTGAAGGAATTCGCTGATCATACCCTAATTTCCGCTACCGCAACTTTTCGGCCCTCCCTGTTAATATTGATAATAGCCGACAATTTTCCGCTTAATAATTTCCTTCTTTAAAATACAGACTGGCTCAGTGGCACGTTATTTTATTGGTAAATTATACAACAGATAAAAATGAAAAGAATGTGATATTTAGTCATGGAAGTATCACTTTTGTTAAACGTTTATTTAATTCCATGACGCTCGGGGGACATGTTGAATCATCAGAAAAGCTATTTTTTATCCGAAAATCTGAAAACTGGGTAATTTTGTTATAACAAAAAAAAAATAAACAAAAACAACTTTCAAATTTTCCCCATTGCTGACTGAACGAATGCATATCTACTAGGACGCCGCGTGCACGCGGCGTTTGCTAATTATTGTATTTTAAGGACAATTTATTTATATATATGTAATCGTAAAAAGACATTGGCGAAAAAAAACAAAGGTTTAGAAAAATATTAATATTATGAACAGTTAAAGCAAGTGGAAACCATATGAAATTTCTAACAGTTTACTTTATATTTTCTAGGGTATTTAAATACCAAGTGTAAATATTCTTCATAATCATGTATTAACATTTTCAACTGCACATAATTTTCAGTATAAACATGTCATAATCAATACATATTTCGAATCTGCAATTAAAAGCAGTCCTGATTAAATTCATTGGTATTATTGTTTTCTTTGACGACTCCCAAACGGGTACAATTCACAATACTTTCTGAAACCATGCACTGAAAGAAAGTAACATCTAATGACTTATGACTGAAGAAATTTCCGTATTTCTTAAGGACGGAAAATTGCATTTTTGCAATATGTATTAATCTATCAAATATCTTTGACAGCATTTAAGCAGTCACGAATGGTATCGGTACATATATCCTTTTATATTTTGATATCATTTCCTTTACTCTTCAAACCTTTTTTCCTGCGTGATGTAATACTTTTATTATACTATGTAAGCATTTGGCAAAATACATCTTAATACACATATCTATAGTCACGCTGTGCGTTTGCGTGGTCCATGCAATTAAGAATGGCAATCATTTTTTGCCTAATTTCCAGTTATAATTCAATATTGCGTGACTCAAATATTGTTTTTCTCAGAAATATTTAAATATAAAAGATACACATTTTAATTAGTTTGATTTATACCAACGATACATTAGCACGTAGGAAGCCATTAGTCATGCAACTTAATGGCGTGTATTGCATAACCAACGATGTAAGAATAAACTATAAACAATTTACTCGTAATCGAGCGTCATGGAATACATAGCATTCAAATTACATTTACAGATCGGACGCAAGTTCATGTAATCAGTTGAATGCATCTGTAACATTGCAACTTATAATGCAATATAAGACTATCAATGTTTTTCACTTTCATTTGAAAATCAATGTTTTATTGAAAAAAATAAGTAAAACAAAATAATGCAATAAACACTTACGAATGACAATAAACAGAAGGCCTATAAACTGTCGAGGGCAACGCTATCCGTAGTCAAACGTGTGTATGTCTGTTGACAATTTGTGTAAAGTGCCCAATAAAAATAAGCATTACAAGTAATAACAATTATGTCAGTAATATTATTTCGTAATGCACTTATTCACTTTTAAATTCACATTACACTCATTAGTTTTTCTGATGAATTAAAATTAAAAAAGAAAAAAAGCAGATATTTTAAGCACAAAACTACAACAATACAGGTATGTTTTGTAAAATTCGTAGGCATTTATTTTTTTATATGAACACCGTAAAGATATTTGTAGAAAAACATCTGTTTTTCGACAAATCCTTGCGTAAACACTGTTTGTGTTCATTTTTCACATAATATTTTCACAGATGCTAAAACTCTTTTTAAACATGGTGGTAACAACGACACTTTAAATTTAGACAAAAAAACCCAACACAGAAAAGAAGCCTTACAGATGTCTTTCGAATAAAACAAATGCATTAGATGTCTTGCGAATAAAAACAAATGCATTTATGCAATGAAAAACATAAAGAAATCATCGCTGAATTATTTTATGAAATACTTTAGGCTCACATTTTTGAATATTTTTAAATGCGAATATGTTCTAACAATCAAATTAACAACCTATTGCTTTCATGGATATTAAAATAAGTTAAACGAAAAGAGTACATGTACAAATAGATATTTCCGGTTATTGAAACTATAATCATTTTCCTTATTTTAAAATATATTTTAGGTGAGCCAACAGTGAACTGCAACTTATTTCTGTTTTTAATATATGAAGGTGTTATAAAGGGGTTCATATACAGGGTAACATAAGTGGCTAACATCAGAAAATGTTCTCTTTAACATGTGATGAGTATTTTCATTATATTCTAGGAGGGTTAGCTTTTTAATGTTAATATAAACATAGCATAAAATCTAGAAAATAAAATGTAATTTTACTTATGTAAAGGCAATCGTACCGGACAAAAAGTAGAAGCACTTTGTTTTATTGTAAATGTTTTAAACTTCATGGATGAAACAAATTATCGATGCAAAAGTTTATTGCTCCAAATTTAATCAGTGAAAATAGTTGTACAGCCAAAGTAAAACAGATGCAACTTTAGAATTAAGGAGGAAATTCTTGTTGTTTCTTCTCTCACGCCAACATCAACACCTAAAATAAATATTTATACTTTTTACATTCATAGTCAAGGGAAATATATTATAGAGGATATTCAAGTTTTGTCTATAAATACATGATTTATTTTCATCGAGTTTGGTATGAAAATAAATATTTCATGAGTGGCGGTAGCCACGAGTTGAAAATATGGTAAATTTCATGCCACAAGATGAAAATAAATCATGTATTTTAAAAAAAAACTTGAAATTTTCTGTTTATTATATACATTTTTCACTTTTTTTGACATAAAAAATTTGAAAGACTTTCCCTCATATATTTTGTGTACGGGCAGAATTTAAAAGAAAGTAGTCCGCCGGCAAGACGCCAGTGAAAATACGGAAAATATGTTTCACTTGCAGTGAAAAATAAATGTCTTACAGCTGTGTAAAAATACGGAAAATGAAAATACGCATTTTATTTCATCAATATTTCTCAGTATTTTCAATTTGTAAGTATATAATAAAAACAGCTTATGCTTCCCCAAAGAAAAAAATCAGGAAAACGTTTTAAACTGTAATTACTTGTTAATCCTGTAAATCTATCTTTCTTTTAGCATAATTGAGTTTTAATTTCAAACTTGAAAAAAACTATCTATAAAACAAGCTTAAATGGTCAATCGTCACAATTGTTTGTAATTGTTTGTTTTACGGCATCTTTCCGGTAACATACAAATGGAAACAATATATTAACAAACAACAACAACAACAAAAAAAAAAACCTTGAAAATACGAATAAAGGAAGACGTAAATATGATCATTCGTGCTTTACTTTTAGATAACATTGAATCCAAATATGACATAAATTACTATTCCACTCCTGTGTACGTTTATACATATTAGACTAAATATCTCTTATGAATAAATTTCTGTAATTATTGCTTTATAAATTGAATTACTATAGTTAGTCTGAAATTAAAAATATAGTAGTGTATAGAAAGTATCTAACAAAGTGTTTGGTTCTTTCTGTAATGTATCTAAGTGCAAAAAAAAGTAACGAAGGCATTTTACATTGATCACTTTGATAATATTTATGTTAAACCTACTTAAAATAGTTTAAACTTTTGTCTCATTATTGCTAAGATATTTGTCGGAAGCGATCATGATCTTTAGATAATATAGTTGCCTGTATCCTCAACTTTAACATTAAAATTCAATGATCATCTCAACCGTTTTAAAAGTCTCAAAAATTATTTCTCAACCAAACTGCAAATAAATTGAAAACATTTACAAGGTTTTTAATATCAAGACAATAATGACTATTTATTATAATCTCAATTCCAAAGCCTGTTAGATAATAATGTATCTGAAACTGGCTTGCACACTTGCTTAACATTGTTTTACAAAATACATGTATCAATTTTATCATTTAAAGTGCTTTGATGATTGTGGTTTTTGTTCTTTTTTGCATCATAAGGTTTAATGAGTGGAAAATTACACGGTACAGAAAATGATTTTTTTCAAATCAAAACATTACTTGCTGCTGAATTAAATCTTTATATACCCCTGTTACATACAATAAAACAAAATTGCAAAGATCATTTATAATTATAATAAGGCTCGATGTTTAACAAAAAAAGCGTGATTTTTCAATTTAAGGAACAGAAAATGTCCAAAAATACAAGAGTCTTTTTCTTCGCTTTGAACCTCAATTTCAATTAAGGTATATCGCCTGAATTAAATACACCCAAAACAGTGAAAAGGATAACTACATGTTTCCGAAAATGGACTTTATCCATTTATATAAAATGATGTCAATAAGAAAAAAAAGAATAATGGAAATTTCATAAAAGCGTTTTACAAACAAATACGGGAAACCCCGAAATTTTAAAGACACAAAAAAGCAAAAAAAAAAACTAAGTTTTTTTCCATAAGTTAAATAAAAAACTTTAAAACATTAAAAATGGGTTTAAAAAAAAAATGGTAAACATACCCAAAGGGATAAGTAATAAAGGCTTTGTATTATACAAACCAATAAACCCATGAACAATTTTAAAAAGGTTTTTTTCCCCCGGGTAATTTTTTTAAATTGTTAACACTGAAAATTAATTAGAAATGAAAGATGTGTAGCGTATTGTGATACGGCGGAAACACGGAAATAAAGATTAAATCGATTTGAAACGTGTCTTTATTAGATGTCTTTTTTTTCAAAAGAAAACAAAATGGTAAAGTGCATTGGTAATGTGCCCTACATTAAACAGTACTTTCCTTATACATTGTATAATGTATATTTTTAGGAAAGGGCGTGAAAAAAATCAAGAAATTCAAGCGATTGTCTTACTTAAAAAGAAGAATATCTATAGAAAAAAGTGTTAGGAGGATAAATGATGTTTTAACATGTATGCAAAGTCATAAATTAAGGATTTGTCTTGCGAATTTCTTGGATATCACACTGGATTATGTTTTGTTAACACTGCTGCTAGAATACACTGATCCACATCCACCATCTTGAAAGATATGACGCGTGCTTTAAATTACATGTATGTCATCACCGCGCGCATTTTATGAATGAATTTCGTTCTTAGGATATCGTCATTTTGCTATTATCAACGAAGTTGTAAATTAATACGTTTCTATAAGAAACATGATGGTCATAATGGTTATATTACCCACCTGGTAATAAGGCAACAAGATACAATCAATATTGTTAGCTATGAGTGAAAAGCAGATATAATGTCACAGTCTTAAACGGATAAAATAACTTCTTGACAAACACCTTAATGCTTTACTATAGAGTATTTCAATTTAATAAAATACATGTTCAATATATATGAAATAATGTTCTGCGATGCATGGGTCATTATTCAGAGCCTCAATTTTGTTTTGCATAATTTCCAGTAATGATGCAATATTGCATGACTCATCTGACTGGGCTATACGATCTATTGAATTTATATAATGGATTCAGTTTTTAATCGATTTGATATAAAGCGGGTGAAATCCAAAGGACATGTACTAGGAACTGATCCTGTGGGATAATTAAGTCTAATATGTTGAGAAAATTAAATTCTAAAATTATTATAAGCATATTTTTGACACAAGAATGCCCTTTCATTGTCTCTAACAAACAATCTCATTAAAAACTCTCTTTGATTTAGCCATAATAGTTCACGACGACATTGCTCTCAAAAATTGTTGGAAATCGGAGGCTTAAACATTTGAGTTTGTTTATATTAAGGCGAAATAAGTTGTTTTATTTATTAGTAAGGTCAATATATTTCTAAAATCAGCGAAAATTTACCTAATAATTTACCTAAATACTATTCGAA